>NC_044035.1:248407859-248710978 GCF_901765095.1 Microcaecilia unicolor | reverse complement strand
GCCTGTGAGAGCCTGCTCCAGCACACCACTGGTTTAGGGAGAAAAATGAGAAGTTCAGTTTTAGTCATGTTTAGTTTCAGATGGCGTTGAGACATCCAAGCAGCAATGTCGGACAAGCAGGATGAAATTTTGTCCTGGATTACGGTTGAGATTTCAGGGGTGGAGATGTAGATCTGAGAGTCATCTGCATAAAGATGGTATTGAAAGCCATGGGATGAAATCAGGATACCAAGAGAAGAAGTATAGATGGCGAAAAGGAGGGATCCAAGGACAGAACCCTGGGGGACACCAACTGAAAGCAGGATGGAAGTTGAAGAGGAACCGCCAGAGTGAACACTGAAAGTGCGAAGTGAGAGGTAGGAGGAGAACCAGGAAAGAACAGGGCCCTGGAATCCAATCGAGGATAGCGTATCTAGGAGTATGGTGTGGTCAACCGTGTCGAAAGCAGCAGATAGGTCAAGAAGGATAAGGATAGAATAGAGACCTCTGGATTTAGCCAGCAGCAAGTCATTAGAGACTTTGGTAAGTGCACTTTCAGTAGAGTGAAGAGGGCGGAAACCAGATTGGAGTGGGTCAAGAATAGGTTGAGAAGAAAGGAAGTCAAGTCAATGGCGGTGAATGAGTTCAAGTAATTTGGAGAGGAAAGGAAGAAGGGAGATGGGGCGATAGTTGGAGGGACAGGTAGGGTCAAGTGAGGGTTTTTTAAGGAGTGGAGTGACAACAGCATGTTTGAAGGCCATAGGAACAGTTGCAGTGGAGAGTGAGAGATTAAGGATGTGACAGATGACAGGGATGATAGTAGGAGAGATAGTGTTAAGTAGATAAGCGGGGATGGGATCAGATGAACAGGTAGTACATTTAGAGGAGGAAAGAAGAAGGGCGGTTTTCTCAGTAGAAACTTCAGAGAAGGAGGAAAAAGGAGAGGAAGGAGAGTAGGGGGTGTGGACTAAGGGAGAGAGAGATGGGGAGGATTTGGATGAAAATTCAAGGTTAATCTTACGGATTTTATCATGGAAGTGCTCAGCTAGGGTCTGAGGAGAAAGAGAAGGGGGAATTGGGGACAGAGGCACTTTGAGAAGAGAGTTCAGTGTGGCGAAGAGAAGTCGAGGGTTAGAGCCAAGGGAATTTGTCAATTGGGTGAAGTAATTCTGTTTGGCCCGTGAAAGGGCAGACTGGAAGGAGTAAAGCATGAATTTGAAATGAATGAAGTCTGCAAGGGTGCGGGATTTAAGCCAAGAACGTTCAGCAGAGCGGGCACAGGAATGAAAGTAGCGGATTTTAGAGGTTAGCCAAGGCTGGGGTTTGGTACACCTAGTAGGACGGGACATGGGAGGGGCAAGAGTGTCCAGAGCAGAGGAGAGAATAAGAATCATAGGAAGAAATGGCTTCATTGAGAGACTTAGATAGAGTGGTGGAAGAGAAAAGGTTAGAGAGACAAGAGGACAGAATAAGGGGGTCAATAGCTTGAAGATTCCTAGATGTGGGGGTTGAGTTTGGGTGGGACTGGGGAGGAGGGTGCTTAAGTGTGAAGGTTAATAGGTGATGGTCAGAAAAGGGGGAGAGCTGAGGAATAGAGCTGGAGGGGAAGCAGTTAGAGGTCGAGACAGTGACCATTTTGGTGGGTAGGTGCAGAGGAGCACAGCTGAAGATTGAATGAGGACGTTAAGGCAAGGAATTGGGAAGCATAAGAGTCAGGAATCATCAGTGTGGATGTTAAAGTCACCTAGGATGATGGAGGGGGACGTAGGTTCAAGAAAAAAGGAAAGCGAGGCGTCAAAGTCAGTGAGGGAGGGATGCAAGAGACTTATCCGGGGGGTCAATAAATGACAGCCAGTCGGAGAGGCAGAGGAGTGAAAAGGCGGATGGAGTGGACTTCAAGGACAAAAGCAGTGAGATTGGGGTGGAAGAAGAGGTTGGAATTTGCAGGAGGGAGAGAGTAGCCAATCCAACGCCACTGCCGCGGCTGGCAGGGCGAGGGTTATGAGAAAAAAAAATAACCACCATGGCAAAGGGCTGCAACAGAAGTAGAGTCATCAAGGGAGAGCCAAGTTTCAGTTAAGGCAAATAGATGGGGGGAACGAGAAATGAAGAGGTCGTGAATGTAGGGAAGTTTATTGCAGGTGGAGCGGGCATTCCATAAGGCGCAATGTTATTGTAAAGAACTAAGTAGGGAATTTTCCTGTAGAGAGCCGGGGCACCTTAGATTCTGGATCCTCCGGCCAAGGTAGGCTGGTGCAGTCAGGCCAGCACATGTCTGCCATGGGGTAGGGCATGCTGGCGGCACATGCTATGTGGCCTTCAGAGCCAGCTGCTGCGGCTTATTCAGTCTGTCTGCCTTTCTCTGTGTGCATTACCCCCCCCCCCCCCCCCCAGCTCAAATGGATACATTTCTTTCACACATTCTTCAGGTTCTTGGCTGTTTACAAAACAAAAACAAAAACCCAAGACGGAAAGCAAAAATAAGAGCAGAGAATCTTAATCTTAACAAACTTCTTAAAGATATCTCTTTTTCTAACAGAGTGCTTCTTCTGAGTTTCGTTGCTCAGATCCTTTTTGTTCTCTTAGGGGAGGGGATTCCTAATTGGGGCGCCTCGGTGTATGTGCTGGCAGAGAAGATTCCTCCCAGGCTCTTCAGGTGCACTCGAGTTCGATTCCCTCTGCAGCTCTTTGTGACTCTGGGCAAGTCACTTAATCCTCCATTGCCCCTGGCACAAAATAAGTACCTGAATATATGTAAGCCGCTTTGAATGTAGTTGCAAAAACCTCAGAAAGGCGGTATATCAGTTCCCATTTCCCTTTCCCTTTAGTCACAGCAGGCAAATCCAGAGTGCTCTCCCATCCCCCCAGGATGAGGAGGATGCCTGTGTTTTTCCTTTGGTTTTCGGTTTAGGTGATGGTTCGTCATGGGTTAACGTTTCGTATGATTCGTATATGGAGAGTTGTTTGTCTGAGAGAGAGTCATGTTGATTTTAGCTTTCTTCTTTTATGAGAAATACTGACTGGCCAAGGAACATACCATCCTATATCAACTTACCAGGCTGGCACCATGCATTTTTGACCAGATCCGCAGGTTAGCGACCTTGGTATATATTAGGCGATGCACATCTGCGGTGGCAGCCAACAGGAATAGCATGCAAATGTATGTAATGAACTGATCAGTATCAAATATGCATTCCAAGGGATGCACAGCCATTTTCTGAGCAATACACAGAAGTAGCCCCACCCCACCCCTATCTTTCACAGGGAAATTTTAATGGGAGTTCAGGAGCATCGGTAGTTGTTGGATCTCATCTTTATAAATGAATTGTATACCATCTCCAAGGGGGACGTGAAAGAAGGAAGGGTTGTGCCAGTCCAGCTGACATGCTCTGAGCTCTGCTGCTGCAGATCTGGTGCAAAAGCGCCTTTCTGTAAGCAGTGCTGGCCTCCTTCCTGGGACACACCATACAGCTTAAATATCTCTTCCTTTGAAGTGCACTCTTCTTTGTCAGCTTTCACTTATCAGAGGGCTTTCTTGTGCTGAAGCTTATATCTTTATTTTAAAAAGGTTTAGAGTACAATTCCCCGATCAAAAATAAGCTCTGCTTTCCTTGTCATCAAGCAGATGCAGCCATTACAGATGGGTTGTGTCCATCAACCAGCAGAGGGAGATAGCACACTTTTTTCAGTGCCTCATACCAGCTTGCTCCACTGCCTCTCTTAAGTATTCTCTATCTCCCCTAGCAGAGTGGCTGCAGCTTCTTCGAGCGCCATCTAAAATCTGCTTGGAGGTTGCTCCTGTGCTTTTGCCAGTTGTTAGCAGGGGTGTTGGAGGCTATAGCAGCTTCACTTTGTCGCCCCTTTCCCTGTCTTACCCATCCCTCCGTGGATGTGGACACATTGTCCTTCCCCACCAACAGTGGATGCAGGCACATGGGTTCGCCCTTTCCCTTCCTTTCCCACTCACCTGAGCCTCCGGAGTTCTATTTACCTCTGCTTTCCTCACAGCGTTAAAAAAAAAAAAAAAAAAAGCGCTTAGATGCTGGAACAGAGGTTTTTCCTTGCCTTTTTCTGTGGGACCGCAGCTGTGATACTCGGTCCAGTGAGGTAAGAGTGTTTTCGGACTCCTCCGGGGTGGGCCCACGATCGGGGCGATTTTGGCGTGAACCGCCATTTTGAATTTTACCGCCGTTTTCGGCGATGGCTGCAGAGACAGTAGAGCGCTGTTCCAAGTGTGGCAAGCGCAGATCAGCAGCGGGGCTCTGTAAATCGTGCTGTACAGACGTTAGAGCCAGCCCGAGCATGGCGAGCCGACGATTCTTTGCGCTCTGAGCTGGCAGTGGGTGCCATTTTGAATTTACCACATGGCGCGACCTCCGCTGAGACGGAGAGTGCTGAGCCCGGTGGGGAGGCCTTGGAGTGAGGCTGATATGGGAGCTACTAGCCCGGCAGAGATCCCGGGTGCCCAGGGTGAGTTTTTCTCCCCTGATTTTGACTTATTAATGCATAAAGCATAAATGCTTAAAGAGCTCTCCCACAAAGCCCTGCATGGGCCTCTTCTAATGCCACCCCCCCCCCCCCCCCCCCCCGGTGGATTCTAGCCTGGGTATGCCCTCTGAGGCGTTATTTCCCTGATAATTGCAGAATATGAAGCACAGAAGGGCTCTTTCCCCTTCAGAGAGTGCTGCACCTCCATTCCCCCCCCCCCCCCCCCCCCCCCCCCCCCCCCCCGTGGTTGGGCTGCGAGGATTCGGAGGACTCTGGCAGGCCTTCATGGTCTGAGGAGCCAGAGTCTGGTGCAGAAGTGACTCAGGATCTGGACGATCCCTCCGCGGTGAGGATTTTCCAGCGTGATGAGCTGCCAGCGCTTATTTCTGATGCCCTGCAGGCTCTCTCTATTGAGGACCCTGCCAGTGGCACAGCCTCCTCTGTGAATCCTAGGATGGCTAGTACCAAAAAGCCTGCTCGAGCCTTTCCTTTGCATGACTCCATCCAAGAGCTTATTTCGGCTCAATGGGCTGACCCCGAGGGACTTTTGAAAGTTTCCAGGGCTATGGGGCAATTATACCCTCTGAGTGAGGAACATATGGCTCACTTTGCTATGCCTAAAGTAGATGCCCTAGTCCCCTGATGGCGAACCTATGACACGCGTGTCAGTACTGACACGCTTAGCCATTTTCGGTGACACGCGGCCGCATGTGGCCGCATACAGAGAAGCAGCGGCGTTCCCCGGGGTGGATCGCCGATGCGTCCCCCCCCCCCAGGTGCAGCGCGACCTCCCCCCCCGGCGAAATCACCCCCCCCCCCCGGTGCATGTTTACCCGCTGGGGGGGGTGCCGTGTGCGCTCCTATTGGCTCCCTCCGAGTCCTCCGCTTGTTCCCTCCCTGCTGCTCCCTCTGCCCCGGCTCCTGCACGGCCGTTAGGGGATCTTTGACCTCACTTCCGGCCAGCGGAGCAGAGAGCAGCGGAATGCCGTGGGGGACGCATCTCTGGGGGCCCTGTGATCGCCATTACCACATAACCACAGCAACCATCATCCAATCTACTGTTCTGGGGTGTCGTGGATTTCTAATTGACCATCATTGCTGAGATAGGTGAGGGGGAGGCTGGGAGAGGCGAGGGCATGTGCTATGGGTGCCGTTTCCTGCCATTAGAAATAGCGGCAGCCATCTTAATTTACATAAGGTGGTCAGTTAGGCTAGTTAACCCCTAATTGCCTGCAGGGCTAACAGGCTATCTATAATTCTATCTTCTGTCACTGCCCCCCTGATGGAGAACCCAAAAAATAAAAAACCAAGGTTAAGTAAAGGAAGTGGTAGTAGCAGTAGCCGACCCTTTCAAGAGACATGGACCGAGATGTATAGCATTATAGAAAAAAATGGCAGATCATTTTGCGTTCTATGTACTGAAACGGTAGTAAGCAGAACGTGGAATATAAATAGACATTTTGAAACTAATCATTCCCAGCTCTTGAAAAAAAGTGAGGATGAAAGGAAGGAATACATTTCCAGGCAGCTACACTTTTATAAGAGCCAATCTAAGTCCATCCTTAAATTTGTAAAAGGTTCTACAAATTTAACATCTGCAAGTTTGAGCATTGCTCACTCCATAGCTCAGCATGGAAAAGCACTCAGTGAGGGAGAATTTATTAAAGAAACTCTCCTAAGATGTGCACCAGTTCTATTTCACGATATGCAGAATAAAGATGCAATTATTAAGAGAATATCTGAGTTACCAGGAAATTTGGAGTGCCTGGATCCGATTACCAGACACTTTTAGCACCCTGAAAAATATAGCAATGGCTTTACTCACAATTTTTCCCTCTACGTAGTTTTGTGAAACCTTATTCTCAGCGTTAAATAATATCAAAACCAACAAAAGAAACAGATTGAAAGATGAAGTTAGTAGTGCTTGCTTGGGCTTGAAGTGTACAAAATACCAACCTTCAATTGAAGATTTAGCCAATGAAATTCAGCAACAAAAAAGTCACTAATAGGCAGATTAGTTAAAGAATTCCCCCTCCCCCTCACTTATCTTAGTTCACGGCACCCCACACAAGTTAAATAATATCAAGACCAACAAAAGAAACCGACTGACAGATGAACAAAGAAGTCACTAAGCAGGTAAGTTAAATAAATAGGTTTTGGTTTATTAAATACAGTTATATATTACAATTATACATTTTTGTTATTTAAACTATAAATATCGCGAAATTATGTTTTTTTTCTCGAAGTGACACACCACCCGAGTTATGCTCGGTTTTTTGGCGAATTTTGACACACCAAGCTCAAAAGGTTGCCCATCACTGCCCTAGTCACAGCTGTGACAGAGAACTACCCTCCCTGTTGAAGGAGGTGTTGCCCTGAAGGATATTCAAGACAGTAGACTGGAATCAGCACTTAAATGGTCATTTGAAATTGCAAGTCTCACTATTCGGGCGTCTGCATGCAGTTGTTATGCTGCTAGAGCCTGCCTGGTTTGGTTGCAACAGGCAGTGGAACAGCCCGGTGATGGAGCGGAGCCCTATTCAGATGTGGCTCCGCGGATGGAGTCGGCCTTGTCCTTTTCTTGCTGACGCCCTTTATGATATTGTCAGAGCTTTGGCTAAACACATGGCAGTAGCAGTGGCGGCTTGCCGTCTTCTTTGGCTACGGCATTGGGCGGCGGACATGGCCTCTAAGCAAAGGTTGGTGAAGTTGCCCTTTCAAGGCCTTCTCCTGTTTGGTGAGGAGTTGGAGAAAATTGTGAAGGGCCTGGGTGAGGCTAAACCCCAGTGCTTGCCCGAAGATAGGCATCGGCCTTCCTCTAAGGGTGCGGTGGTCCACTCCTCTTACAGACCTCGCTTTCGTGAAGCTCGAAGGTACCGCCCGGGGCGTTCTGCTGGGTTCACTTCTCGTGTCCGTTTTCAGCAGAGGAACTCCTTTCGCTCGGACAAACGTTCCACAGCCACTGGCTCAAGGCCTGGAGTTCAGGGGCGACCCTCTCAATGAGGGTGCGCCGGCCCTCTCCTCGAGTCCTGTCATCGGAGGACGTCTTTCCCTCTTTGCCGAGGAGTGGGCCAACATTTCCTCAGATCAGTGGGTCTTGGACCTGATCAGAGACGGTTACAGAATAGAATTCGACGCCCCTGTAAGAGACGTGTTTGTGGAGTCCCGATGCGGTTCTGCCGCCAAACGGGCGGCGGTAGAGGAGACTTTACAAGGTCTGATTCAGATAGGGGCCGTGTCCCCGGTACCTCCCGCCAAACACGGCTGCGGCCGCTACTCCCATCTACTTTGTGGTGCCGCGAAAAGGAGGGTCTTTTCGCCCTATTCTGGACTTAAAAGAATTAAACAAGTCCCTGAGAGTGCGGCATTTTCACATGGAAACCCTGCGCTCTGTCATTGCGGTGGTACAGCCAGGAGAGTTTCTCACGTCTCTGGACCTGAAAGAAGCTTACTTGCACATTCCAATTTGGCCCCCGCACCAGAAGTTTCTGAGGATTGCGGTGATGGGAAAGCATTTCCAGTTCCGGGCCTTGCCTTTTGGCCTCGCCACAGCTCCCCGCACCTTTTCGAAGGTTATGGTGGTAGTAGCTGCCTTTCTAAGGTGAGAGGGTATTCGGGTTCACTCGTACCTGGAAGACTGGCTCATTCGAGCAAACTCTGCTGCAGAGAGTCAGCATGTAACAGCCAGAGTGGTCTCAGTACTTCAATCTCTGGGCTGGGTCGTCAATTTGGCCAAAAGTCACCTGACCCCCTCGCAGTCTCTAGAATATTTGGGGGCCAGGTTCGACACAGCCTCGGGGTATGTGTGGCTACCCGAGCAAAGGCGGTGCAAGCTTCAGAATCAGGTCCGTCTGCTCCTGAGGATGCCCTGCCCGCGAGCTTGGGACGTTGTCCAGCTGCTTGGATCGATGACGGCCACCATGGAACTGGTGCCCTGGGCGAGAGCGCACCTGAGATCTCTACAGTGTGCTCTACTCCAAAGATGGTCTCCAGTATCTCAGGATTACCAATGCAGACTCTCTTGGCTCCCTACGGCCCGACTCAGCATGGAGTGGTGGCTCTCAGACAGCATGCTGCGGCGAGGAATGCCGCTGGCGCTTCCCGATTGGTGCCTAGTGGTGACAGATGCCAGTCTGATAGGCTGGGGCGCACATTGCAAGAGGAAGCATGCCCAGGGTCTATGGACACCCGAGGAGTTGAAAGCGGTGTTTCAGGCGCTTCTGGCCTTTCAAGTGACCCTGGAAGGATTGGCTGTCAGAGTGATGTCGGACAACACGACAGCAGTGGCCTACATAAATCGACAAGGCGGCACTCAATGCAGAGCTCTAGCCGCGCAGGCCGAACAAATTTGCCACTGGGCCGAGCTGCATCTACAGTTTCTGTCGGCAGCTCACATTGCAGGTCAGAGCAACGTGCAAGCCGATTATCTAAGCAGGCATCAGATCGATCCAGCGGAGTGGGAACTTGCAGACAAAGTGTTCCTGCAGATATGTGCCAAGTGGGGCAAGCCCGTGATGGATCTAATGGCGACAAGCACCAATGCCAAAGTCCCGTTCTTCTTCAGCAGACGGAGAGATCCTCGCGCGGCGGGGTTGGATGCTTTGGCTCAACTCTGGCTTCCGGGCCAACTGTATGTGTTCCCTCCGTGGCCCTTGATAGGGCGAGTGCTCCTGCGGATTCGGCTGCATCCAGGAGAAGTGGTTCTCGTCGCCCCGGATTGGCCCAGGAGGCCTTGGTATGCGGACCTCCGACAGATGCTCGTAGAGGATCCCCTTCAGTTACCGCTGGTTCCCAACCTGTTGTCACAGGGTCCGGTGACCATGGAGGACGCCGGCCGATTTGGTCTTATGGCCCTGGCGATTGAGAGGGCGCAATTGAGAGGCAGAGGCTATTCCAATAAAGTAATTACCACTCTCCTGGAAGCCCGCAAGCGTTCCACTTCCGTGGCTTATGCCAGGATTTGGCGCCAGTTTGAAGTCTGGTGTGCTTCCAGAGAGATCATACCCCTGCGGGCTCCTGTCTCGCCGATTCTGGACCTTTTGCAGGATGGTGTACAAAAAAGCTTGGCCTATAATTCCCTGCAGGTGCAAGTGGCAGCGTTGGCTTCCTGCGTGGCAAGGTTGAAGGCGTGTCTTTAGCTGCTCATCCGGATGTGGCACGATTTCTTAGAGGGGTTGCTTCGGCTCCGTCCTCCCGTGCGTGCACCTTGTCCAGCTTGGAACCTGGGTCTAGTGCTGAAGGCCCTTCAGGGTGCTCCCTTTGAACCACTTCGGCGTGCTTCAGAGAAAGATTTGACACTAAAGGCCATCTTGTTAGTGGCCATTACTTCGGCGAGACGGGTGTCAGAGCTCCAGGCGCTGTCCTGTAGAGACCCTTTTCTGCAGTTTTCAGAGCCCGGGGTCACGGTTCGGACCGTGCCTTCCTTCTTGCCTAAGGTGGTTTCAGCGTTTCACCTAAACCAACCTATTTTCTTGCCCTCCTTTGTCGAGGAGGAGTTTCCAGAATCTTTTGGGCAATTGCACCTGTTGGACGTGCGCAGGACTCTGTTGCAGTATCTGCGAGTTACTAAATCTTTCAAGACCTCTGATCATCTGTTTGTTTTGCTATCAGGTCCTCGCAGAGGGTCTCAAGTGTCTAAAGCCACTTTTGCCCGCTGGCTTAAAGAATCTATCTTTTCAGCTTATTTGCTTGCCAGCCGGCCTCCGCCTGATGCCTTTAAGGCGCATTCCACTAGAGGAATTTCCTCTTCTTGGGCTGAAACTGGAGCACTCTCTCTTCAAGAGATTTGTAGTGCAGCAACATGGGCTTCTAAGCTCTCTTTTGCCCGACATTACAGGCTGGATGTGGCTGCCAGGAGGGACGCACATTTTGGAGCGCAAGTGCTGGCGCGTGGTGTGGCTTGTTCCCACCCTATCTAGGGATTGCTTTGATACATCCCATCTGTAATGGCTGCATCTGCTTGATGACAAGGAAGGGAAAATTAGGTTCTTACTGTGATAATTTTCTTTCCTTTAGTCATAGCAGATGCAGCCATGATCCCTCCCTGTCTGATGCTATCTGCTGTAAATCTATTTCAGGTTCCGTTCGTGTTTCCTGGAGATTCCGTCCTTGGGAGAAAGTCAGAAAACAGTCTTCAGGATTCTTGTTCAATTAAAGGAGGATGACTTAATTCCCTCCAGTTTCATGTTTTGCAGGATGAGTTTATTCCCTCTGGGAGGATGTTTCATTCCCTCCATTCTGAGTTAATGCCCTTTGTTGTAGGGCCATCGTTTGCTGTGAGGAAAGCTCATGTTATTCCCATTGCGGTTTGCCATACTGCTTTGGAAGCTTCAAATACTGAACAGAGGCAGTGGAGCAAGCTGGTATGAGGCACTGAAAAAAGTGTGCTCTCTATCTCCCTCTGCTGGTTGATTGACACAACCCATCTGTAATGGCTGCATCTGCTTTGACTAAAGGAAAGAAAATTATCACGGTAAGAACCTAATTTTCCCGTCAGCACCATTATTATGGCCTTGCCCGGGGGTAATCCACGTACAAAGAAAGCCTTGGGAATAAGCAGTGGCGGTGATCCAAAATTTTTTTTTTTTTTTTTTTTGGGGGGGGGGGGGGGGGGAAGCTACACAGGCTTTCATACATGCAGTTTATATGCGTGTATGAAAGCTGTATGTTGCACACGTTGCTTGAGAATGTGCAGAGCAGCCAGGCTTAGCAGTTAGCTGTTCTGCGCATGCACTGCTTAGCGGCTGGTTGAGCTTCTCACTGTTTTTGCATGCAGCTCATTTGCAAGCAATTTTTCTTCTGTGAATTGCTCGCTATTTCCACCTCTGTAATTTTTACAGAGGTGGAAATAGTGATCGGTGCTTTACGGAGACACTTGTGCATCTCCCTTTGAGTTCAGTTCAGTGCTCTTTATTTCCACCTGCTGGTAGATGGTCGTAACTCACAAACCTGGATTTGTCTGCTGTGACTAAAGGAAAGAGAATTAACAGGTAAGACATTTTTCCTTTTACTTGAAAACTGTCAGTAGAGAGACAGTTTAGGCAATAGCATACATAGCAAAATTTTAAACATTGTGTTGAAGGAAGTGTTAAATTTTCAGTGTTAGCAAGTGGAGGGCAAATAGCTGGTGGAGCAGAGCATACAATGGTCCCCTCTATCCCCCATTCAGATAACTTTATAGGCATGAAATTTACACATGTCAAATTAACTCATGCTGAATTCTCATTTCCATATGCCATTTATTCTAGAACATGCTGATTTCAGTACATACATACTAATGCCTTCAGACCAGTGTTCCCTCTAAGCCAGCCATTCCCAACCCAGTCCTTGGGGCACACCTAGTCCCATTGGGTTTTCAGGACATCCACAATGAATATTCATGAGATAGATTTGCATGTCTAACATGCTCATGAATATTCAGAGTGGATATCCTGAAAACCTGATGGGACTAGTTGTGCCCTGAGGGCTAGGTTGGAAATAACTTCTCTAAGCTGTAGGCACACAGATCATGAACCCTATGCACACAGGAAAACATAGTTAACACAAGAAATACGAGAAACGTTTTTAATTGCTAGAAAGCAGCACAGAGAAATTGAACTATTTGAATCTGCTTCATATTAGCAGCTGAAAGATTACTTAAATTGGTGTTCTAGGAAGTTGGCTGTTCCAGTCCCATCCATAGGATGGCAGTAATTAATCATAGATTGCTGTCAGCACATTTTTTGTTAATATTTAACAATGTTCCTTGAATGCAGCATGATTTTTAAAACCATGATGTGAGGGTTTTTCCTTTTTCAGAGAGAGGAGGGGTTATTACAACTATACAGTTCTCAATTAACTTTCCTTAACCAGTCTAAAATACCTTCCCTTTTTTGTGTTTAATTCATATTAAGTAAGATAAAAACAATATTAATATATTATTATTATTAAGGTAATATTTTCCCAAATGTTGTGCCTTATGATTGTGAATTTAATTTAGAGTTTCTGCTACACAAACTTGCTTGCAAGTTTGGTCAGTGGCAATTTTTGCTCATGGGCTGAAATTTTATATATTTAATTCACCAAAACAAAATCATTCACAATGCAAAGTGCAAGAATAAGTTGGGCATAGGTAGTAGACAATGGCAGCAGCAGTAAAAATATTTAAAATAGCAGTATACATTATGACATACTACTTAGAATGGTATAACATTTTAGCATTGGGTGTCAATGGAGGTGGAACAAAGAGACAAATAATATAGAATAATAGAAGCGAGTTTAAATAAAAAAGAGGGTAATAATAACTTAAGGAAAAACTGCACGCCAAGTCAGTCGTAAAAATGATCTTGGCTAGAATAGGAGTGGAATATCGAGTTCTGCTATAGTATGTGCTGCTGGTGTTAGTCCTTTGTGTGTGACTAGCTAGCTAGTTGTTTAGCTAGTTGTTTCTTCCACAAGCCCTTTGTGCTATGCTTAGAACAGTGGTTCCCAAATTGGTCCTTGGGGCTCCCCAGCCAGTCAGGTTTTCGGGATATCCACGGTGAATATTCCCAAGAAGGAGAGTTGCTTACTGTAAGAACGTAAAGTCATACTGGGTCAGACCTGCGGGGATGGGGACAAACTTTGTCCGCGTGTCATTCTCTACTTGTAGGATTAGTCAGCTTCAGGCTCTAGTAGTGGAAGTTTCATCATAACAGAGTAGTCCTCCGCATGCACCCTAAGTTCCTACCAGAGTTCATTTGAACCAGTTGATTATATTGCCAACGTTCTTTCCCCGACCTCATGTTCACCTTGGCGAAAGCACTTTGCACACCTTGGACTGCAAGTGAGCATTGGCCTACTTCGCGGAGTGGACAAGGCCCCACAGACAGTCCGTCCAACTTTTTTGTTCTTTTGATCCCAACAGGATGGGGGTCTCCAAGGAAACACACAATCTCTAATTGGCTGGCAGATTGCATTTCTTTCACTTATGCCCAGGCTGGGCAGACCCTAGGCTCACAATGTCAGAGCCATGGCTGCGTCGGTAGCCCACTTGCGGTCAAGCCTGCACTGAAGAAATTTGCAAGGCTGCGATGTGGTCTTCAGTCCACACATTCACATCTCATTACTGCCTTGAACAAGTATACCCAACGCAACAGTCGGTTTGGACAGACAGTGTTACAGAATCTGTTTGGGGTCTAGAATTCACCCTCCTAGGCTTGTTTTATACTCTTCCAGAAAAACAAAAATGAGGACATTATAATGGCTTTGTATTGCTCCATGGTGAGACCAGACCTCAAATACTGTGTGCAATTCTGGTCACCGTATCACAAAAAAGATATAGTGGAATTAGATAAGGTACAGAGAAGGGCGATGAAAATGATAAAGGGGATGGGATGACTTCCCTATGAAAAAAGGCTAAAGCAACTAGGGCTCTTCAACTTGGAGAAAAGAGGGCTGAAGGGAGATATGATAGGTCTATAAATAATGAGTGGAGAGGAACGGGTATGTGTGAATCATTTATTCTTTCCAAAATACTAGGACTAGGGTACGCAATGAAGCTACAAAGTAGTAAATTTAAGACAAATCGGAGAAAATATTTCTTCACTCAACGTGTAATTAAACTCTGTAATTCGTTGCCAGAGAATATGGTAAAAGCAGTTAGCAGGTTTTTAAAAGGTTTTGGATAGCTTCCCAAAGGAAAAGTCCATAGGCCCATATTAGGATGGACTTGGAGAAGATCCACTACTTGTTCTAGGATGGGCAGCATAGGATGTATTGTATTGTTTTGAGAACTTGCCAGGTGCTTGTGACCTGGATGGCCACTGTTGGAAACAGGATGCTGAGCTTGATGGACCTTCGGTCTGTCCCAGTATGGCAGCACGTATGTACTTATGCAGTCTCACTCAAGTTTTTTTTATAGTTCAGGTTAATCTGAGTTACGTCCTTGCCGTTGCAAGGCCCAATTGACCCATGTTTGTTGTTTTCAGTGAGCCTGGATGCTAGGGATACCCCACTTGTGAGAAGAAAATTCAGGCTCATACATAACCTGTTATATCCAGTAGGAACATCAGTGAACGACTTTATAGAACCCAACCTCAGTACAATCAAGTACTCATCACTAGATAACTCCATTCAAGTGATTAAATTTACAGACACAGAAGCCAACTAGCTAAAGCCGACATAGTCTGCATTCAGATTATTGCCGGTCCTCCCCCCCCCCCCCCCCCCCCCAAAGTTCTGCCTCTTAGGGTTCGTTTTAGGCCATGAATACTTCTACGACAAGTGTAAAGAGCTACACACTATTAGAAAACTACACTGGCTGCCATTTAAGCAAGACTACTTTTCAAAGCTAGCACCCTAATTTTCAAGATATTTTTAGAATGGCTCCTGAATACATGTTAGATAGGATTAAACTATTCACAAGAAATGCAAGCCCAGAAACCAGAGGCTACCTACTTCTCCAACTACCCAACTGCAGAAACTTAACATGCAAAACAAATACAAGACAGGACTTATTTACCTGGGCTCCAAATGGTGGAACACCAAAAGCCATATGAAGCATAACCAAATACCTTCAGTTGAACCGAAAACTACCTCTTCAAAAATGTCTACAGCTAACCATATAAGCTATTGATGTCCTTCTCATCTTAACTGTAAAACATGGATGTAATTTCACCAAACTGCAAATTGTAAGCCACTTTGAACCGAAACCTGTTTTTGGATAACCGTGGAATGCAAGAATGTATAAATAAATAAATGACCTGCTTGTCCTCTGAGAAAGTTAGACTACTTATCTGCAGCAGGTATTCTCCGAGGACAGCAGGCTTTATATTCTTACACCACCCTCCCTCCTTCTCTTGGAGTTGTCTCCATTTTTCTCTCTCTTTTTTTTTTTTTTTTTTTAAATTCTGTAGTATTTAACTATGGTAACCGCCTTCGTGGTGGCAAAACGGCACCTTCGCGTTTGCCTGTCTTGCGCTTCACAAAGCTCTGTAAAGCTTGTTATAACTCTGGACTGGGCAGCGCGTCGCCACGTTACCCACTTGTGAGAGTACAAGGCCTGCTGTCCTCGGAGAATACCTGCTACAGATAAACATCCTTGCTTTATCCCCTCTGTTTCATATCCTTTTAAGTTTGTGTTGTGCTTTGAAAGAGCACACTATAGAAATGCACAGATTATGACCTGTAAAAATAATGTAAACTTATTTAACTCTATAATTTGAGGTTGTGTCAAAATTTTAGGTTTTGACTGCTACTGATTCCTGTTAGGTACTTTTGAAAATATTGAGTGGTGTGTCCCTCTGATAGGGCACAGCGGGCTAGTGCCAAAACTTGAAGTAAATAGTATTTAAACACTATTGTTTTTGTGCCAAATGTGTAAATACATAAGAAGAAAAAAAAACAATGGCACTTTACCAAGCTGATGTGTGGTTTTCTTTTGAAATTTTTTTTTGCAGATTGATTAACTGAAATGGCAGTTGCCAAGGCACGGTTGGAAAAGAAATTGCTTCTTGGTACCATCTTGTAACAAAAGAATGACTTTGGCTTTTGGAAAAAAAAACCATAAATGAAAATTTTCCTGTGGAGTGAGTGCAAGGAATAAAAAGTCACTTTAAAAAACAGTTATTTTCCACTAAATATGGACTAGAAGAGTCTCTTTTATCTTCAGAGACAGCACATCTGCTTGCTTTATCGAGGCACCTTCACTCCAAAGAGAATTAGAAAATATACCCCCCCTGTTTACGAAGCTGTTCTGCACTGCCGACACAGCCCATTCAAAGTGAATGGGCTGTGTCAGCATTAAGGCATGGCAGCTGCTAGTGCGGCTTAGTAAAGGGGGGGGGGATAGAGTTCAGCACTTCCACTCTGTGTGTGTATATGTGTCTAATGACTTATTTGTTTTGTTGTTTAGGATTCTATCCACATCAAAATTTCAGGAGGTTTTTCATACCCACATGTATCATTGGTTGTTTGTGTCCTTAAAGTAGATCCCTTTAAATATTGGTGTAACTTCTGATCTCCAAGATTGTGGAAAGTCATTTTTCCCCCAATATCCACCTAGCTTTTTTTTTAAATTCCATTTGAGACTAACATTTCCATTTTGTGACAGCGCACTTTTTTTTGTAGGTTAAGTTAAGCTTGACTGTGATGCAGAGAGCCTTATATTAAACAAAACAAACAAAAACTTTGGAAGTACTAGAAGAAAATGTAGGAAATAACTGAAAGTACAGTAAACTGCTTTTAGGTTTAAACGTTGGTTTTCCAGTTTTCTCCCTAGAATGTTCCTCTAGATATTTAAGCAATGAAGAAGACTGCAAAACTGGATTTCTTTTCCAAAGGAAATCCATTTGAAGTCTGTCTTTTCAATTTCTTTTTATGTGTTTTTTTTCCCATCCCCCTCCCTTCCTCTCTCTGCCTGTCAAGTTCAAGAGCAGCATAGATGCTGTGAATTAAGTGAAGTACAAAAGGGGTGGGGGAGGAAGACCTTTTTTAAGAACAAAGACCTCCAGTTAGACTGCCCTGTTCTTCTTACCAAAGGCACACCCTACATGGTATCTATTGTTTCCCACATCCCCTTCATATATGGTAAATACAGTAGACCTTCATTACTCCAGTCTTCAACCCAAAGTAAATTCCTCATGCCTTGATGTTTACTGTGATTTTGTTTTCACTGATCATAAGCTGCCTCCTCCTCACCTGCTTGCCCAGCTAAATACAAGTAGCAGGGTGAGCCTAGTTGGCACTGCTGTCTTGAAGAGCTTGCAGAGGCTTTTACTACTTTTTTCCTTCCACATTGTTTTTTTAACATAATTCTGCTTTCTGTACTTCTTTCTAAGAGAGCCTTTGGAAAGCGGAGCCAGTTTTGTACATTTTGTTTATTCTTGGTAGACGGCACATAATTAGAAAAATGATATTTGCTAAGTTCTTCTAAATATCAACGTGATAGCTTCTTTTGAGCTTATTACTATGTCTGCTTTTACTATTCTTTCTCTGCGTGTATGTATGCAAATATCTGTCGAAGGTATGTACCTTTTTATTGGGACTTGTTCTTAATTTTTCTTCAAAGAAACGCACACTTGCAGATGTGATATTCACACTTGTGTTGCAGTGTTATATCTGCTTGGAATCATCACTACTGTTTCTTCATTTGCTTAAGTTTATAATGCTGGGAGCAGCAAAGTATGAAGAATATTCAAATAAGGATTAACATATAAATACAAATGAAAGAGTGTATCTGATTATTTTTGCAGCTGAGTTTTGGGGGATGGTGGTGATGTGTGACTGTGTCCTTAAATTGTACAGAATGTAGCTTACCTTGAGCTATAAATGAAAAGGTGTGAGCTAAATACAAAAAAGAAAATGGGTGGGGAAAATACATCAAGACTAGCCTGCACAAATACAGGGCCCTGTTGGGTAGACAGAGACCGAAGCTTAAGACCTAAGCTGAAGTGAACATAAGTCAGTGACAATGGGCACTATGGATAGATTTGCAGTCCAGGAGAGAAAAGGTAAAATGGCAAATTGATAGGTAGCAACTGTACTCCATTAAATGCATAGTTTGAGTCCTTGAGCCTGAAGCACTCCCCAGATATTCTTACTATTACTACTGCTAATTATTTTTGTAGCACTTCTCTTCGTATCCCTTTTGAATTCCGGGCTTGATACCTTATGCCTTAGCTTCAGTGTCTAAGTAAAGTTGCTGAAGTCCACAACTCCAACAGCATGGTGCTTGAAAAAGCACTTACAGTGTATAGCAGCCATTCCCAACCAGTCCTTGGGGCTCACCTAGAGTCTCATTGGGTTTTAAGGGTACCCACAATGAATATACATAAGAGAGATTTGCATGCACTGCCTCAATTGCATGCAAATCTAACTCACGAATATTCATTGTGGATATCCTGAAACCCAGTAGAACTAGGTGTGCCCCCAAGGACTTTACTGGAAATAGCTGATGTATAATGTTTGTGTTCTGAAACTGCTAGACCTCAAAATATAGCAGAGTATATTTCCTAGGTGAAGATATAAGTGTAGGAAATTTGTTCTCCATGCCAAGAGGGCAAATATTAAAATAGTTCTGAAAAATATTCAAACAGCATGCCCCTCATCTGGAAGATGAAATGTGCACCTGGGAGACAGGCCCCTTCCATCACAGTCCTGTTTTTACTCGGATTTGAAAAGGCTTGTAGCTGGGATGCAGGCCCCACTCAGTGTACTGAGACCACTCTGCTTTTTCCAGGCCGATGCAACCCCAAGCAGTCCTCTGGGACACTAGAGCATTTGGTAAGCTATACCTCTGATCCAGAGGATTTGGATAGGTACTGGAAGTATCCCAAGGTTGATGCCGTCATTACAGCAGTCACCAAGTAGACTGCTATACTGATGAAGGGGGCTCTGTCCTCAAGAAAATGCATGAGGAGAGGGTAGAGCAGCAGCTTAAGCTGGGTTTCATTTTCATAGCGGCCAGTATATAGATTTCCATTTGTGGCGGTTGTGTGGCCAGTGTTATGCTGTGTTGGTTGCATCAGCTGATTTAAAGATTTAAAATCAACAATGAATGTGATATTCTCCGAGGACAAGCAGGCTGCTTGTTCTCACTGATGGGTGATATCCGACGGCAGCCCCAGGATCGGAAATCTTCCTAGTAACAAAGCTTGCTAGAGCCCTCGCGTGCACCGACATGTGCAACTGTCTTCCCGCCCGCAGCGCGAGTGTGCCTGTCTTTTTTTTTTTTTTTTTTTTTTTCCCGCGGCTCAGTGCGGCTGATTTTTCAGCTGTTCTGCGCCCCAGAGAGAGCCCTCACAGCATTTTCCGCCGCTCTTCGGTTTTTTCTGAGCGAGTTCGCGCACGTTTTTCGTTCTTTAAAAAAAAGTTTTTTTTCCTTTACTTCTTAGTTTCTCCCCATAAGTTTCCTTTCGTTGTCACAAGTGGCCATTTTGGCCGTCCGTACGGGTTTTTTTCCTTTTTTCTGTGCCCTTCTTTTGGCACCATTGCAGATTTTGACTTTGCCGCCGCGATTTTCTGTCCATGACCTCGAAGATCGCCAGCGGCTTCAAGAAGTGCACGCGGTGCAGCTAGGCAATCTCAGCCACTGATCCACACGCTTCGTGTATTCAGTGTCTTGGGGCTGGTCATCGCCCCAACACTTGTACTCTGTGTCTTGCTTAAAAAAGCGGACACAAGCGTCGAGATTGGCTCAGTGGGAGCGCCTGTTTCGAGCCGTGCCCGGTCCTTTGGCGTCGACGTTTGGTAGCGGTATCAATGTCGGCACCGGAGAGTGCATCGACGTTCGGAGTGCAGGTAATGGCTGTCCAGAGACCTTCTCATGCTGGCAGCAGTGAGCCATCGAGTGGGTCTCCACCTGCCTCGAGGACTCCTACGGTACAGGCCCCCTGGGACCGACCTCTTTCAGACCCGGCCCCGAGGAGGCGTGTGGATTCCATGTCCTCGTCGGTACCTGGAGGTACCAGTGACGTGCTTCGAGCAAAGGCAAAGAAACATCGTCATTGGTCACCTTCCTGTCACGGTACCAAGAGCTCCGGGAAGCCGAAGGATTCGGCACCCGTGAAGTGTGACGTCGGAGGACCACTCACCCTCCATACAGGAGGTGTCTGTGCTCTTCTCCGGACAGCCTGGTACCGCCTCCGCGCCCCAGGCAGATTCTGACTTCGTCGCATGTACCGACCCACCCAGCCTTGCTCGACAGACACTTTAGACGAGTGCCTCCGAGCCATACTTCCAGGGATTCTGGAAGGGCCGCTGCGACCATCTGTTCCGTTACCAGTGGTGCTTGCACTGTTGGTACCGTTGAGAGATGCGGCGGTTGGTTCCCTGCCCGTGGTGCAGACTGCTACGCCAATACCGCTTGCGGCATCGGCTGCCATCCAAGTTGACACCCCTGTCGACGTCGCTGGAGGGAGCTTCGTTGCTGGCGGCGTGGGAGTCTTCTTCTCGGCATCGCCATCGAAGACATGGTTCCTCGGCGTCGAGACGGGCCCGGCTTTGGACTGAAGTCAGAGAACTCGTGTCCGATACCGAGGGGGAGGCCTCGTGGGAGGCAGAGGAAGAGCCAAGATATTTCTTTAATGAGGAGTCTTGTGGTCTTCCTTCTGATCCTACTCCTTCGCCAGAGAGAAAGCTTTCCCCCCCTGAGAGTCTGTCTTTCTCTTCCTTTATCCGGGAAATGTCTACGGCCATTCCCTTCCCTGTCCAGGGATGAGGATGGTCCAGGGCCGAGATGTTCGAGATCCTTGACTATCCTTCGCCACCTAAGGAATCGTCCACTGTTCCTCTGCATAATGTCCTGAAACAGACATTGCTGGTAAACTGGGCGAAGACATTAACTAATCCCTCCATCCCCAAAAAGATTGAGTCCCAGTATCGGATTCAAGGGGACCCAGAGTTGATGAAGACCCAGTTGCCTCATGACTCTGGTGTTGTGGATTCCGCTCTCAAGAGAGCCAAGAGTTCTCGGGATTACACCTCGGCGCCTCCAGGGCGGGAGTCTAGAACTCTGGACTCTTTTGGGAGGAAGGCCTACCATTCCGCTATGCTCGTGTCCAAGATTGTCGTACCAGCTCTACAATAGCATCCACTTGCGGAACAATGTGCGGCAGCTGACGGACTTGGTCGATAAGCTCCCGTCGGAGCAGGCCAAGCCTTTTCAGGAGGTGGTCATGCAGCTGAAGGCGTGTCTCAAATTCTTGTCCAGGGGTGCTTACGACACTTTTGATGTTGCGTCTAGGGCCGCTGCTCAGGGTATAGTGATGTGCAGACTCTCAAGGCTGCGTGCCTCTGACCTGGAGAATAGAGTTCAGCAACGGATTGCGGATGCTCCTTGCCGGGGGGATAATATTTTTGGTGAGGAGGTCGAACAGGTGGTAGAGCAGCTCCACCAGCGGGACACCGCCTTCGACAAACTCTTCCACCGGACGCCTTCAGCATCTACCTCATCAGGTAGACATTTTTATGGGGGAAGGAGGAATGTTCCCTATGCTTCTAATAGGCGTAGGTACAATCCACCTTCCCGACAGCCTGTTCAGGCTAAGCCCCAGCGCGCTCGTTCACGTCAACAGCGTGCGCCTCAACAGGCCCCTGCAGCTCCCCAGCAAAAGCAAGGGACGGGCTTTGACTGGCTCCAGGCGAGCATAGCCGCTATGACAGTGTCCATGCCGGATGATCTACCGGTAGGGGGGAGGCTAAAGTTTTTTCACCAAAGGTGGCCTCTTGTAACCTCCAATCGGTGGGTTCTTCAAATAGTTCGGCTACGATACTCCCTCAATTTGATATCAACACCTCCAAATTACCCACTGGGAGCTCAGTCCTTCAGCTTTCAGCACAGGCAGGTACTTGCAGAGGAACCTCTCCGCCCTTCTCAGCGCCAATGCGGTCGAGCCCGTGCCACCAGGGCAGGAAGGGCTGGGATTCTATTCCATGTACTTTCTTGTGGAAAAGAAAACAGGGAGGATGCGTCCCATCCTAGACCTACAGGCCCTGAACAAATATCTGGTCCGAGAAAAGTTCAGAATGCTTTCCCTGGGCACCCTTCTTCCCATGATTCAGAAAAATGATTTTCTATGCTCTCTGGACTTAAAGGATGCTTATACTAACATCCCGATACTACCAACTCACAGGCAGTATCTTCGATTCCGTCTAGGGACACGGCATTTTCAGTATTGTGTGCTACCCTTTGGTGTCGCCTCTGCGCCCAGAGTGTTTACAAAATGCTTGGCTGTTGTAGTGGTGTCGCTGCGCAGATTGGGAGTGCATGTGTTCCCCTATCTCGACGATTGGCTGGTGAAGAACATCTCAGAGGCAGGAGCTCTACAGTCCATGCAGATGATATTCAACTCCTGGAGCTACTAGGGTTTGTGATAAATTATCCAAAGTCCCACCTTCTTCCAGTTCAAAGACTAGAATTCATAGGAGCTCTGCTGGACTCCCAGACAGCTAATGCCTACCTCCCCGAGGCGAGGGCAGACAATCTTCTGTCTCTTGTTTCCTGGGTCTAAGCGTCTCAGCAGATCACAGCTCGGCAGATGTTGAGATTGCTCGGCCACATGGCCTCTACAGTGACTCCCATCCGTCTTCACATGAGATCGCTCAATGGACCCTAGCTTCCCAGTGGTTTCAAGCTACCGGGGATCTAGAGGACGCAATCCAGCTGTCCACGGGGTTTCTCCAATCCCTACATTGGTGGACAGTTCGATCCAATTTGACCTTGGGACGTCCCTTTCAAATTCCTCAGCCACAAAAGGTGCTGAGAACGGATGCGTCTCTCCTGGGGTGGGGAGCCCATGTCGATGGGCTTCACACTCAAGGACGTTGGTCCCTCTAGGAAACAGGTTTTCAGATCAATCTCCTGGAGTTGCGAGCAGTCTGGAATGTGCTAGAGGCTTTCAGAGTACATAACTACATAAGTAATGCCATACTGGGAAAAGACCAAGGGTCCATCGAGCCCAGCATCCTGTCCACGACAACGGCCAATCCAGGCCAAGGGCACCTGGCAAGCTTCTCAAACGTAACAAACATTCTATACATGTTATTCCTGGAATTGTGGATTTTTCCCAAGTCCATTTAGTAGCGGTTTATGAACTTGTCCTTTAGGAAACCGTCCAGCCCCTTTTTAAACTCTGCTAAGCTAACCGCCTTTACCACTTTCTCCGGCAACGAATTCGAGTTTAATTATACGTTGGGTGAAGAAAAATTTTCTCCGATTTGTTTTAAGTTTACTACACTGTAATTTAATCGCATGCCCCTAGTCCTAGTATTTTGGAAAGCGTGAGCAGACGCTTCACATCCACCTGTTCCACTCCACTCATTATTTTATATACCTCTATCATGTCTCCCCTCAGCCGTCTTTTCTCCAAGCTGAATAGCCCTAGCCTCCTTAATCTTTCTTCATAGGGAAGTCGTCCCATTCCCGCTATCATTTTAGTCACCCTTCTCTGCACCTTTTCCAATTCTACTATATCTTTCTTGAGATGCGGCGACCAGAATTGAACACAATACTCAAGGTGCGGTCGCACCATGGAGCGATACAACGGCCATTATAACATCCTCACACTTGTTTTCCATACCTTTCCTAATAATACCCAACATTCTATTCGCTTTCCTAGCTGCAGCAGCACACTGAGCAGAAGGTTTCAGCGTATTATCGACGACGACACCCAGATCCCTTCTTGGTCCGTAACTCCTAACGTGGAACCTTGCATGACGTAGCTATAATTCGGGTTCTTTTTTCCCACATGCATCACCTTGCACTTGCTCGCATTAAACGTCATCTGCCATTTAGCCGCCCAGTCTCCCAGTCTCGTAAGGTCCTCTTGTAATTTTTCACAATCCTGTCGCGATTTAACAACTTTGAATAACTTTGTGTCATCAGCAAATTTAATTACCTCGCTAGTTACTCCCATCTCCCATCTCGGCTGTCCAGTCAAATTATTCAAATTCAGACAGACAATCAGGTTGCAATGTATTACATCAACAAGCAGGGGAGCACCGGATCTCGCCCCCTGTGTCAGGAAGCCGTCCAGATGTGGCTTTAGGCTCGCCGTCATGGCATGTTTCTCCAAGCCACATATCTGGCAGGCGTAAACAACAGTCTGGCCAACAGGTTGAGCAAGATAATGCAATCTCACGAGTGGTCTCTCAACTCGAGAGTGGTATGTCAGATTTTCCAAGTGTGGGGGCACCCCCTTGGTCGATCTCTTTGCTACTGAGACCAATCACAAGGTCCCTCAGTTCTGTTCCAGACTTCAGGCCCACGGCAGACTAGCGTCAGATGCCTTTCTCTTTTATTGGGGAAGGGTCTCCTGTATGCGTATCCTCCCATACCCTTGGTAGGGAAGAGTTTGCTGAAACTCAAGCAGGATCGCGGGACCATGATTCTGAATGCGCCCTTCTGGCCGCGTCAGATCTGGTTCCCCCTTCTTCTGGAGTCGTCCTCTGAAGAACCATGGAGATTGGAGTGTTTTCCAACCCTCATTACTCAGAACGAGGGGGCGCTTCTGCATCCCAACCTCCAGTCCCTGGCCCTCACGGCCTGGATGTTGTGAGCGTAGACTTCGCCTCCTTGGGTCTTTCAGAGGGTGTCTCCCGAGTCTTGCTTCCAGAAAAGATTCCACGAAGAGGTGTTATTCTTTCAAATGGAAGAGGTTTGCCATCTGGTGTGACAGCAAGGCCCTAGATCCTCGTTCTTGTCCTACACAGGCCCTGCTTGAATTCCTTCTGCACTTGTCTGAGTCTGGTCTCAAGACCAACTCTGTAAGGGTCCACCTTAGTTCAATTAGTGCTTATCATTATCGTGTGGAAGGTAAGCCTATCTCGGGACAGCCTTTAGTTGTTCGCTTCATGAGAGGTTTGCTTTTGTCAAAGCCCCCTGTCAAACCTTCAACAGTGTCATGGGATCTCAACTTCGTCCTCACCCAGCTGATGAAACCTCTTTTTGAGCCACTGAATTCCTGCCATCTGAAGTACTTGACCTGGAAGGTCATTTTCTTGGTGGCTGTTACTTCAGCTCGTAGAGTTAGTGAGCTTCAAGCCTTGGTAGCTCATGCTCCATATACTAAATTTCATCATAACAGAGTAGTCCTCCACATGCACCCTAAGTTCTTGCCAAAGGTGGTGTCTGAGTTCCATCTGAACCAGTCAATTGTCTTGCCAACATTTTTTTCCCCGTCCGCATACCCGCCCTGCTGAACGTCAGTTGCACACGTTGGACTGCAAGAGAGCATTGGCCTTCTATGTGGAGCGGACAAGCCCCTTCAGACAGTCCGCCCAAATGTTTGTTTCTTTTGATCCCAACAGAAGGGGAGTGGCTGTCGGGAACGCACCATTTCCAATTGGCTAGCAGATTGCATTTCCTTCACTTATGCCCAGGCTGGGCTGGCTCTGGAAGGTCATGTCACGGCTCATAGTATTAGAGCCATGGCAGCGTCAGTGGCCCACTTGAAGTCAGCCACTATTGAAAAGATTTGCAAGGCTGCGACGTGGTCATCTGTCCACACATTCACATCTCATTACTGCCTCCAGCAGGATACCCGACACGATACTCGGTTTGGGCTGTCGGTGCTGCAGAATCTGTTTGGGGTTTAGAATCCAACTCCACCCCCCTAGGCCCATTTTTATTCTGTTCCAGGCTGCACTCTTTTTCTGTTTTAGGTCAATCTCATTTATGTCCTCGCCGTTGCAAGGCCCAATTGACCAATGTTTGTTGTTTTGAGTGAGCCTGGGGGCTAGGGATACCCCATCAGTGAGAACAAGCAGCCTGCTTGTCCTCGGAGAAAGCGAAGTTACTTACCTGTAACAGGTATTCTCTGAGGACAGCAGGCTTATTGTTCTCACCAACCCGCCCACAATCCCTTTGGAATTGTCTTCCCTTGTCTTTGCTTTGTAAGTTGACTGAGGCACGCTCGCGCTGCGGGCGGGAAGACGGTCGCGCATGCGCGGTGCGCGTGAGGGCTCTAGCAAGCTTTGTTGCTAGGAAGATTTCTGATCCTGGGGATGCCGTCGGACGTCACCCATCAGTGAGAACAATCAGCCTGCTGTCCTCGGAGAATACCTGCTACAGGTAAGTAACTTCGCTTTATATACTTGATCATGGTCTTTCTTTGGTGTTTCTGGGACATAGACCCTGAAGTCTCCTGTTGTCGGGCATCACTGTTTTTTTAGCCAACGTCTTGTATGACCTGTTATCCCTTTCTTGCTGCCCAGTGGTTGACTGGCTGGGACTGCTTCACTGAGCAGTGGATATGGCTTCGCTCCTCAGGCAGTTGCCTTTTTGGGAGCAGCCCTGTTTGAGGAGGACTTGGAAAAACATGAGGACATGGGAGAAGCTAGGCCTCTGTCTTCTGGAAAAGTCTGCAAGGGAGCTCCCTGTGACCCCTGGCTGCCAGAGGCTGCTGCAGGGGTGGGGGCCACTTTCATGCAAACAGTTTTGGTCTCTGATGCCAGTAAGCCCTTTTATGTATGGTTCCTTTTGAGATCCCAAGAGGACTGGGCACTTGGGCTGCACCAGTGGTGCTGGAGGGGCCAGACCTGCTCAGTGAAGTTACGTTGGGCCTCTTGGTGCTCACAGTGAGAGGCAAGCAATCTCTGCTCCGCCATGAATGGGCGTGTCAGCTCAGCAGGTCCTAGAGGTGGTCAAGAGAGGTTATGTTTTGGAACTGGCCCCTCTCATGCCCATTGCCTTCATGGTTTCCCCTGGTGGCTCAGTGTTAAAGCAGCAGTTCCTTGTCATCAAGCAGATGAATCCATTACGAATGGGTTGTGTCCATCAACCAGCAGGGGGAGATAGAGAGCACTGAAAAACCATAGTGCCTCATGGCCAGCTAGCTCCATCTGCCTCTTCAGTATTCTCTATCTCCCAGCAGGGTGGACGCAGCTATTCAGCTCCTTCAAAAAATCTGCCTGGGGTGGCTCCTGTGCTTTGCCCAATGGTAGCAGGGGTGTTGGGGGCTATTGCAGCTCCACTTTAAAGTCACATAGGTTCGCCCTGTCCCTGCCTTTTCCCACACTCTCCTTTGTGGATGCAGGCACATAGGTTTGCCCTGTCCCTGCCTTTTTCCACACTCTCCTTTGTGGATGCAGGCACATTGGTTTGTCCTTATCCTGCCTTTCCCACTCTACTGATCCTCCAGAGTTGGAAATTTTACCTCTGTTGCTGTTGCCTCTAACTTTCCTCACAGCGTTAAAAAAAAAAAAAAAAAAAAAAAGTTGCGTCGCGCTTTGGTGCTGCAATTCCAGAAAGAGGTTTTCTTCTGATTGTGCAGTGTGACCGGAGCTCTGAGGACTCGGTCTGGTGAGGTAGAGCGTTTTGTAGCTCCTCCGGGGAGGGCCCGCGCTTGGGACGTTTTTGACTCGAATCCGCCATTTGAATTTTCCGCCAATTTCGGCAATGGCTGCTGAGGTTGTTAAGCGCTGTTCCCGTTGTGGCAAGCACAGATCCACAGCAGGGCTCTGTAAATCGTGCTCTTCAGACGTCAGGGCCGGCACGAGAATGGCGAGCGAGGTTTCTTCCTGCTCAGTGGAGCTGGCAGCGGGTGCCATTTTGGACGCGCCGCATGGCGCGACCCCCACAGAAGCGGAGGGGTTTGAAACTGGAGGGGAGCCAGGATGAGACCTTCTCCCCTGAGTTTGTGTTGCTGCTGCATAAAGCATTCATGTTAAAAAGAGCTCTCCCGCAGGGGTCTCATTCTGCCCTGCTAACTGTTCTCCCTCCAGTGGAGCCTGGCCTCAGATTGCCATCAGGCGCGTTTTCCCCTGACAGCTGGCCGCCAGACAAGCGCAGAAGGGTTAATTCCCCTTCGAGAGTGACGCACCACCCTCCCCCCCCCCCCCCCCCCCCCCCCCCCCCCCGTGGTTGGGATGTGAGGATTCTGAGGGGTCTGGCAGGCCCTCGTGGTCTGAAGAGCCAGAGGAAGGTGCAGGATTGCCACCGGATCCAGATGATCCTTCCGCGGTGAGAATTTTCCACCGCGATGAGCTGCCAGCGCTTATTTCTGATGCCCTGCAGGCCCTATCTATTGAAGATCCTGGGAGTGGCGAAGCCTCCTCTGGTAATCCGAGGATGGCAAGTACTAAGAAGCCTGCTCGAGCCTTTCCTTTGCATGACTCCATTCAAGAGCTTATTTCGGCTCAATGGGCTGACTCCGAGGGGCCTTTGAAAGTCGCCAGGGCAATGGGGCAATTATACTGTCTAAGGGAGGAGCGTTGGCGCGCCTAGCAGTGCCTAAGTGGATGCCCTAGTCACGGCTTTGACAAAGAGGACTACCCTCCCAGTTGAAGGAGGAGTCGCCCTGAAGGACATGCAGGACCGACGCCTGGAATCAGCTCTGAAATGGTCCTTTGAAATTTCAGGCCTATCCTTATGGGCATCTGCATGCAGCTGCTATACTGCCCAAGCCTGCCTCGCTTGGTTGCAACAGGCAGTGGAACAGCCCAGGGATGGAGCGGAGCCCCTTACTGAGGTGGCACCACGGATGGAGTCGGCCTTGTCTTTCTTGGCTGACGCCCTTTATGATCTGGTCAGAGCTTCGGCTAAACAGATGGCTGTGGCTTCTCGCCGCCTTCTATGGCTACGGCATTGGGCGGCTGACATGGCCTGTAAGCAAAGGTTGGTGAAGTTGCCCTTCCAAGGCTGGGGTGCACATTGCCGGGGAAGGCATGGTCAGGGTCTCTGGACACCCGAGGAGTCGGAGTGGTCCATCAATCGCTTGGAGTTGAAAGCGATTTTCCAGGTTCTTCTGGCTTTTCACTCGACCCTGGAAGGATTGGCTGTCAGAGTTCTGTCGGACAATACGACAGCAGTGGCCTACATAAATCGACACGGTGACACTCAGTGCAGAGCACTGGCTGCGCAGGCCGCTCAGATTTGCCACTGGGCCGAGCTACATCTGCAGGTTTTTGTCAGCAGCTCACATTGCAGGTCAGAGCAACGTGCAAGCCGATTTAAGCAGGCATCAAATCGACCTAGCGGAGTGGAAACTGGCAGACGAAGTGTTTCTTCAGATCTGTGCCAAGTGGGGGATGCCCATAGCGGATGTTATGGTCTCAAGCGCAAATGCCAAAGTCCCTTGCTTTTACAGCAGCCGGAGAGAACCTCGCTCGGCGGTGTTGGATGCCTTGGCTCAACCCTGGCCTCAGGGCCTCCTGTATGTGTTCCCTCCGTGGCCCTTGATAAGGCGAGTACTCCTGCGGATTCGGCTACATCAAGAAGAGGTGGTTCTCATTGCCCCGGATTGGCCCAGGAGGCTGTGGTATGCAGACCTCCGGCGGATGCTGGTAGAGGCTCCCCTTCCTTTGCCTCTGGTACCGAATCTGTTGTCACAGGGACCGGTGACCATGGAGGACGCCTGCCGCTTTGGTCTTACGGCATGGCTATTGAGAGGGCGCAATTGAGAGACAAGGGTTATTCCAGTAAAGTCATTTCCACACTCCTACAGGCCCGCAAGCGTTCCACTTCCGTGACTTATGCCAGGATTTGGCGCCGATTTGAGGCTTGGTGTGCTGTTAAAGCGATTACACCTATGCGGGCTTCTATCTTGCCGATACTTGATTTTTTGCAGGATGGTTTACAAAAAGGCCTTGCCTATAATTCCCTGCTTGTTCAAGTGGCAGCCCTAGCATGTTTTCGAGGGAAGGTCGCTGGTCTCTCCCTGGCTGCTTATCCTGATGTGGCATGGTTTCTTAGAGGGGTGCTTCTGCTCCGTCCTCCCGTGCGGGTTCCGTGTTCGGCCTGGAACCTGGGGTTAGTTTTAAAGGCCCTTCAGTGTTCGCCCTTTGAGCCGCTGAGGCGAGCTTCAGAGAAGGATGTGACCCTAAAGACGGTCTTTTTGGTGGCCATTACATCGGTGAGACGGGTGTCTGAGCTCCAGGCACTGTCCTGTGGGAGACCCTTTTCTGCAATTCTCAGAGTCCGGAGTTATGGTACGTACGGTGCCTTCCTTCGTGCTTAAGTTGGTTTCAGTGTTTCACCTAAAGCAGACTATTTTCCTGCCTTTCTTTTCCAGAGAGGAGTTTCCGGAAGCCTTTGGCAATTGCACCTCCTAGATGTGAGAAGAGCTCTGTTGCAGTATCTGCGCATGTCAAATGCTTTTAGGACCTCTGATCATCTTTTTGTCTTATCAGGTCCGCGCAGAGTGTCTCCAGCGTCTAAAGCCACTATAGCCCGTTGGCTCAAGGAAGCTATTTTTTTCAGCCTATCTGCTATCTGGCCGGCCTCCGCCTGAAGCCTTCAAGGCACATTCCACAAGAGCGATTTCCTCTCTTGGCTGAAATTGGAGCGCACTCTCTTAAGAGATGTGCAGTGCAGTGACATGGGCTTCTAAACTCTCCTTTGCCCGACATTACAGGCTGGATGTGGCTGCCAGGAGAGACGCGCATTTTGAGCACAAGTGCTGGCGCGTGGTGTGGCTTGTTCCCACCCTATCTAGGGATTGCTTTGATATATCCCATTCGTAATGGATTCATCTGCTTGATGACAAGGAAGGGAAATTAGGTTCTTACCTTGGTAATTTTCTTTCCTTTAGTTATAGCAGATGAATCCATGAGCCCTCCCTCAGTGATTCATTGTGTGATTGATGTTGTTGTATGTTTCAGTTTTCCTGTAGATATATATGTTCCCTCATTGGGAGAAGTTGGAAAACAGTCTTCAGGATTTCTGTTCTGTTATAGGAAGTTGAGTTCGTCCCCTCCTTTGTGTATTGCTTCTGTTCTGGGGCATTCATCCGCTGTGAGGAAAGTTCATGTTATGCTACTTTGTGGTGTAAACACTGCTTTGGAAGCTTCAAATACTGAAGAGGCAGATGGAGCTAGCTGGCCATGAGGCACTATGGTTTTTCAGTGCTCTCTATCTCCCCCTGCTGGTTGATGGACACAACCCATTTGTAATGGATTCATCTGCTATGACTAAAGAAAGAAAATTACCAAGGTAAGAACCTAATTTTCCCGTAACTAGGGAGCACCCAAATTGTTTGTTTTTTGTTGCTCCCTTTCAAAGCTTTTAAGTAGTTATGTGCACTGAAAACTGAAAAAAGCTGCCTTTTCAGATTTGTTTGTGCTTTTGTGATGTTTAAAGTGTTTAGTGCCCCCCTTCCGCGGGGTATGGGCCTCGTGTACTCTAGGGCAGATGGTCAAAAATTGTAGCTAAGGAACACTTTTGGCATAACTACTACTACTAACTAGCATTTCTAAAGCGCTACTAGGGTTACGCAGCGCTGTACAATTTAAACATAGAAGGACGGTCCCTGCTCAAAGAGCTTACAATCTAAAGACAAGAGAACAATCTAAGGACAAGTGAACAATCTAGAGGACGAGTGAACAGTTAATCTGATAGGGTGGATAGATTGGGGCATTCTATCTATCTCGAGCGGTTAGGCGCCGAAGGCAGCATAGAAGAGGTGAGTTTTAAGCAGAGATTTGAAGATGGGTAGGGAGGGGGCATGGCGTATGGGTAAAGGAAGATTGTTCCAGGCATAGGGTGAAGCAAGGCATAAATGTATCAGCAGAACTTAATGAGCAGTAAGAGAAAATGGTCTGTAGCTATAATATAAAGTGCATATTATTCCTAACATATTTGGTAATGTAAGAACTATGACCAGTAGGGGGAGAAATGGCACAAGACATAGACAACTTGATATTTTGAATAATGTAGATAGTTCTGCAGCATTAATGTGTAGCTGTTACAAATCTGTTTAACATTTTGTTCACTTGGAAGTTATGCAGTGTAATTGTTTTTATTCCATTTTTCCCTTGGGCTACCATGAAGTGCAGATTTATGGCTTCAAAAGATTTGTTTAAAAAGACATGAGAATAAAAGCCATTGCTAGTGTAGCTTACTTTCAGCTTCCCAGCAGAAAATCTGCCTTGAAGCAAATATATTTAAATGATGCTTTGTTTGTGCCAAAATGTATTCTTTTTGTACATCATCCCTATGCCAAAGTCATGCAGGTAAAATTTGTGTTCATTTGGGACCTAGAGGAGGTGCTGTATGAGCAATTAGCGGGAGGATTGAGAGGTTACCCAGATCTATCCTGCTGCAGCTGTGGCTTTTGACACAATTATGGGGGACTGCGGGTGGAATACAAGAATGCATCAAATCTGTGTGCATTCTTGGGACCTAGGGGAGGTGGTGGTAATGCAGAAAGCCATCTGTGGAAGGAATGAGAGATATCTGAGATTTCCGTTGCAGCGGCGAGTTTTGAAATCATGAAAAGCAATGGAGGGAATACAAGCGTGCGTCTTGCAACATTCAGCCATAGGCACGTGGAGCACGCTAAGCCCCTAAAAAGCACTGCAGGAGCTGGGGAATCTGGTCAGTGCTGATGCTTTTGAAAGTACTGTTGCTTATATGTTTTCTTTATTTTCAATTTAAAATTGAATGTGATCTGTAAGGAATGCTCAGTGTTGTTTAAAGTCCTAGATTAAAGTACTTAAGTAAAAGTAAAAATGTATATTTTAATACTTAAGTAAAAGTATAATGAAGAACACATTAAAACATTTAAGTAAAAGTAAAAAAGTTACTGCCTAATATAATACTTTTTGAGTAAATGTAAGGTATCGTAACTACAATGAATGCAACTGTTGTTAACATTTTTATCCCAACAACATTATTGCTGTACAATTGTCTGCTTCGCTTTTAGTAAAGCTAAATTTTGAAATTGATTGTTGCTCATGTGAGTGCGCTTATGAATCTTTAATCTACAACAGCTAAAAAGGTGTTCAGCGACTGCACTATCACGAAGTGGATTGTTCAGTCTGATAAAAGTTTCTTCAAGTCAGGCCAGGCCGCAGTATTACTGCCTTTTGACTGGGTCTATAGGTATTGATCAAAGGAATCTGTCTGAAACATGTGACTTCATTATAGCAAAGAATGCTTTATGATTGTTGTCATCTGCATTAGTAGTAGTGCTAATTCATCACTTGCATCTTCATCTTTATCATTGTTATGCTGTCCAACTATAGAGAAGGCTTTCACAAAGTTGAAATCATTGTCTGTTGTCCTAACTATTTTTTGTCTGATGGCAAACTGAATATCTTCAAGAACTGATGCAAGAATGTCAAATGTATGGAAACTCTTCAGTCTTAAGGTCAGACAAGGAGACTATCAATCCAGTGGACTGTCATGCCAATGTAAAATTTTACACAGGATATCCAGCAGTCTGTTGTGATACAGACATACATCTGTTCACCAAGAATTGCAGACAACAAAAAGAAGCACCAAGAACTTTCAAAATTGGGGGACAATTCCTTTAATGATGTAACTTTAGAAACAGTCTTCCAAAAGTGACCTGACATGGGCCATGTTTCAGCGCACAGCGCCTGCTTCAGGGGTCAAAAGTGATGTGACGTTTAATGGGTTCAATGTACAGCAATGGAATTTGCCCCTTAATTCACTAATCTCCATCAAAAGGAAGTCTATGCCAAGAACAGGTGAAAGGCAAATCTTTGTGGAGCAGATCTTTCACCATGCCTAACAACCTTGGCGTGAGAAGGGCCAATACCATCTTTGTCTAAACAGCACCATTAGCCACTTTACCTTTGCACTTGAAGCAACACAACAGCAGACACCCACACGTTGGCACGTTCAGGCAAACAAGATCTTGGTGCTTCTTTTGTTGTCTGGACTTTGTTTTGTACTCTGGACCCTCTCTCTGTTGGCTTGCGGACACCAAGAATTGCAAGCAGCTTCAGCCTTTTCGCTTCAAAGTGACTGAACTCATCACTTTTCTGTTTGCTTGGAGACTAGTAACCCAGAGGGTTCCTCCACATTCTCTGGTTCTTTTTAATGGTATGATGGCATCTTTGGGTTATAAGTTAGAAAAACAGCTGGTTATGAAGTTTTATGTATGCAGATATGATTTTAATTCCAGTAACAGGCGTTGAATGTATGGTACCACAGTTAGAAGATTGTATGAAAATGATGTCTATGTGGATATTGTTAACAGTGAGAACTAAGTTTCTCTTAATTGGCCATAAGGATGCTTATTACAAACATCTCCTCATACACTAAATGTCTTTACCTGTAGATTAGAATCATTCTTGAAAATCCTAGAAATAATTTTGGACCATAATTTATCATGGGAGACCCAGATAAATGGTATTGTGAAAAAATGTTTCTGACTCATGAATTATCCGAAACATGTGTATGGAAATATTTTACTTAAATGTTTGGCTTTTAGTACAATCTTTAATTTTGATGAAACTTGATTATTGCAGTAGTGTGCATCTTGGCTGTGCAAAACATCTTAGGAAGCTAACAACTACCAGAACATGGCTATTGGTTTCATATGTGGTTTGAGAACATTTGATACAGTTACTCGTGTAGTATTTCATTGGTTGCAAGTGGAGGCTCAAATAGTTTTTAAACTTTTGTTTTTAAATTTTTTTCTGGGCTTGGCTCCGGATTTAAACGTGCTCTGATACATTCAGGCTTATTTTCGAAAGTGATCGCCGCCATTTCCCGACATAAATCGGGAGATGGCCGGCGATTTCTTAAAAGCGGCAAAAAAGTATAATCGAAAGCTGCTTTTTTGACAGCATCACCGCTTTCCTGTCGCCTCGCCGGCGAAAGTTCAAGGGGGCGTGTCGGCAGCTTAGCAAAGGCGGGGCATGGGCGGGCATGGGCATGGCTACCAGATGGCCGGCTTTTGCGGATAATGGAACAAAAAAAAGCGGTGTTAAGCAGTATTTCGCCGGGTTACTTGGTCCTTTTATTTTCACTACCAAGCCTCAAAAAGGTGCCCCAACTCACCAGATGACCACCGGAAGGAATCGGGGATGACGTCCCCGTACTCCCCCAGTGGTCACCAACCCCCTCTCGCACTAAAAAACACAATTATAAACATATATTGTCAGTCTCTATGCCAGCCTCAATACCGTACCCACCTCCATGACAGCAGAATCTGTTCTAACCTCTGACAGCCTTTCCCTGGTTGTGATGTGGCTCTCGGGTGAGTGTGACACCTTTTCTGTTAGGTGCACTGCAGAGTCACATCAGCAATGCATTGTGGTGGGTGTAGGGTAGTGGGCTCTACTCCCATTGTGCTTCCCCCCCCCTGCTAACTGGGTCAGTGTGCCCTGTTTTGTTTCCGGTAGTCCATGAGGTAGTGGCCATTTTTGTAAGCCAGTTTTAGATCCCTTTCATGTGTTACCACGTTAGGGACCTTAGTTATTACCTTGAATGTTGCTGAAAGAGGGCATTGTACAACATTCTGCCAGCTCTGACCTGCTGCTAATCTCAGTATCAGGAAGACTCTTTGCCAGTGGGGCACAACCTCTGATCTGCAGTTAACTGTGAGTAAACGTGCTTATTCAAATAAAGGACTTTTTCAAAGAGATTAGTCTTCAGGGTCAACTAGTGTGCCAAGGTTATATAGCAGCAACAAGTCCTAGAGGCCTGCGTGTATGCAGGTCCCTGGAGCATTTTTAGTAGGTACCGTAGTGCACTTAAGGCAGGCGGACCCATGCCCATCCCCCCCACCTGTAACACTTGTGCTGGTAATGGGAGCCCTCCAAAACCCACTGTACCCACATGTAGTTGCCCCCTTCACCCCTAAGAGCTACGGTAGTGTTGTGCATTTGTGGGTAGTGGGGTTTGGGGGGGGGGATTGGGGGGTCAGCACCCAAAGTAAGGGAGCTATGCATGTGGGAGCTTTTTCTGAAGTCCACCGCACTGAACCCTAGGGTGCCCATTTGGTGTCCTGGCATGTCAGGGGGGCCAGTGCACTATGAATGCTGGCTCCTCCCATGACCAAATGCCTTGCATTTTGCTGGGTTTGAGATGGCCTGCAGTTTTTTCCGTTATCGCTGAAAAACAAAACCGGTGATCTCAACCCCGGCGAACTCTGGCATTTGGCCGGGCTAAACAGACGCCTTGAATCATCTATAAAGTGGCCCTTTGAGATTTCAGGCCTATCCTTATGGGCGTCTGCATGTAGCTGTTACGCTGCTCGAGCCTGCCTTGCTTGGTTACAATAGGCCATGGAACAGCCCGGAGATGGAGCGGAGCCTCTTGCGGCGGTGGCACCGTGGATGGAGTCAGCCTTGTCTTTCTTGGCTGATGCTCTTTATGATCTGGTCAGAGCTTCGGCTAAACAGATGGCTGTGGCGGTGGCGGCTCGCCGCCTTCTGTGGCTACGGCATTGGGCGACTGACATGGCCTCTAAGCAAAGGTTGGTGAAGTTGCCCTTTCAAGGCCTTCTCCTATTTGGTGAGGAGCTGGAAAACATTGTTAAAGGCCTGGGGGATGCTAAACCCCAGCGCTTACCTGAGGATAGGCCGCGGCCTTCCTCTAAGGGTCAGGCGGTTCCCTCCTCTTACAGACCTCGCTTCCGTGAAGCTCGAAGGTACTGCCCGGGGCGCTCTGCTGGGTTTTCTTCATATGCCCGTTTTCAGCAGAGGAACTCCTTTCACTCTGGCAAACGTTCCGCAGCAGCTGGCTCAAGGCCTGGAGTTTAAGGATGACCCTCTCAATGATGGTGCGCCAGCCCTCTCCTCGCTCCCTGTTATAGGAGGACGACTTTCCCTCTTTCTGGATGTGTGCCAAGATTTCCTCAGATCAATGGGTTTTGGACCTGATCAGAGATGGCTACAGAATAGAATTCAATGCCCCGGTGAGAGGCGTGTTTGTGGAGTCCCAATGCGGTTCTGCCGTTAAAAGGGCGGCGGTAGAGGAGACCTTGCAAGGCTTGATTCACATAGGGGCGGTGTCCCCAGTGCCTCCTGCTGAACACGGCTCTGGCCGTTACTCCATTTATTTTGTGGTGCCGCGAAAAGGAGGGTCTTTTTGGCCCATCCTCGACTTAAAAGAAATCAACAAGGGCCTGAGAGTGTGGCATTTTCACATGGAAACCCTGCGCTCCGTCATTGCGGCGGTACAGCCAGGAGAGTTTCTCACGTCTTTGGACCTGAAAGAAGCTTACTTGCACATTCCTATTTGGCCCCCGCACCAGAGGTTTCTGCGGTTTGCGGTGATGGGAAAACATTTCCAGTTTCGGGCCTTGCCTTTTGGCCTCGCCACAGCTCCCCGAACCTTCTCAAAGGTTTTGGTGGTGGTAGCTGCTTTCCTCAGGCGAGAGGGTATCCGGGTTCACCCGTACCTAGACGACTGGCTCATCAGAGCGGACTCGGCAGTGGAGAGTCATCAGATAACAGCCAGAGTGGTCTCAGTAATTCAATCTCTGGGCTGGGTTGTCAATTTGGCCAAAAGTCACCTGACCCCTCTCTCAATCTCTAGAATATTTGGGGGTCCGGTTCGACACAGCCTCAAGGATGGTCTTCCTACCCGAGCAAAGGCGCGGTGCAAGTTTCAGAGCCAGGTCCGTCTGCTCCTGAGGATGCCTCGCCCGCGAGGTTGGGACATAGTCCAGCTGTTGGGGTTGATGACGGCCACTTTGGAAGTGGTGCCATGGGCGAGAGTGCACCTGAGACCTCTGCAGTGTTCCCTGCTTTAATGATGGTCTCCAATATCTCAGGATTATCAACGCAGACTCACGTGGCTGCTCCCTGCGGCCTGGCTCAGTATGGAGTGGTGGCTCTCAGACAGCATGCTGCGGCGAGCAATGCCGCTAGTGCTCACTGATTGATGTGGTAACAGATGCCAGCCTGAAGGGCTGGGGTGCACATTGCCGGGGAAGGCATGCCCAGGGTCTCTGGACACCCGAGGAGTCGGAGTGGTCCATCAATCGCTTGGATTTGAAAGCGATTTTCCAGGCTCTTCTGGCTTCTCACTCGACCCTGGAAGGATTGGCTGTCAGAGTTCTGTCGGACAATACGACAGCAGTGGCCTACATAAATCGACAAGGCGGCACTCAGTGCAGAGCACTGGCTGTGCAGGCCGCGCAGATTTGCCACTGGGCTGAGCTACATCTGCAGTTTCTGTCAGCAGCTCACATTGCAGGTCAGAGCAAAGTGCAAGCCGATTAAGCAGGAATCAGATCGACCCAGCGGAGTGGGAACTGGCAGACAAAGTTCTTCTTCAGATCTGTGCCAAGAGGGGGACGCCCATAGCGGATGTTATGGTCTCAAGCGCAAATGCCAAAGTCCCTTGCTTTTACAGCAGACGGATAGATCCTCGCTCGGCGGGATTGGATGCCTTGGCTCAACCGTGGCCTCAGGGCCTCCTGTATGTGTTCTCTCCGTGGCCCTTGATAGGGCGAGTACTCCTGCGGATTCGGCTACATCAAGGATAGGTGGTTCTTATTGCCTCGGATTGGCCCAGGAGGCTGTGGTATGCGGATATCCGGCGGATGCTGGTGGAGGTTCCCCTGCCGTTACCTCTGGTACTGAATCTGTTGTCACAGGGACTGGTAACCATGGAGGACGCCTGCCGCTTTGGTCTTACGGCATGGCTATTGAGAGGGCGCAATTGAGAGACAAGGGTTATTCAAGTAAAGTCATTTCCACTCTCCTGCAGGCCCGCAAGCATTCCACTTCTGTGGCTTATGCCAGGATTTGGCGCCGATTTGAGGCTTGGTGTGCTTCTAAAGCGATCACACCCATGCGGGCTTCTGTCTCGCTGATACTTGATTTTTTGCAGGGTTGTTTACAAAAAGGCCTTGCCTATAATTCCCTGCGTGTTCAAGTGGCAGCCTAAGCATGTTTTCGAGGTCGCTTGTCTGGATGTGGCATGGTTTCTTAGAGGGGTGCTTCGGCTCTGTCCTCCCGTGCGGGCTCCGTGCCCGGCCTGGAACCTGGGGTTAATTTTTAAGGCCCTTCAGTGTTCGCCCTTCGAGCCGCTTAGGCGAGTTTCGGAGAAGGATGTGACCCTAAAGACGGTCTTTTTGGTGGCCATTGCATCGGCGAGACGGGGGTCTGAGCTCCAGGCACTGTCCTGTCGAGACCCATTTCTGCAATTCTCACAGTCCAGAGTTATGGTACGTACTGTGCCGTCCTTCATGCCTAAGGTGGTTTCAGTGTTTCACCTAAACCAGCCTATTTTCCTGCCCTCCTTTTCTAAAGAGGAGTTTCCAGAATCCTTTGGGCAATTGCACCTCTTAGATGTGCGAAGGGCTCTGTTGCAGTATCTGCGCATGTCAAATGCTTTTAGGACTTCTGATCATCTTTTTGTCCTGTTGTCAGGTCCACGCAGAGGGTCTCCAGCGTCTAAAGCCACTATAGCCCGTTGGCTCAAGGAAGCTATTTTTTCAGCATATCTGCTATCTGGCCGGCCTCCACCTGAAGCCTTCAAGGCATATTCCACAAGAGCGATTTCCTCTTCCTGGGCTGAAACTGGAGCACTCTCTCTTCAAGAGATATGCAGTGCAGCGACATGGGCTTCTAAGCTCTCTTTTGCCCGACATTACAGGCTGGATGTGGCTGCCAGGAGAGACGCGCATTTTGGGGCACAAGTGCTGGCACGTGATGTGGCTTGTTCCCACCCTATAGGGATTGCTTTGATACATCCCACTCGTAATGGATTCATCTACTTGATGACAAGGAAGGGAAAATTAGGTTCTTGCCTTGGTAATTTTCTTTCCTTTAGTCATAGCAGATGAATCCATGAGCCCTCCCTCAGTGGTTCATTATGTGATTGATCTTGGTTTTATGTTCAGTTTTTCCTGTAGATATGTTCCCTCATTGAGAGAAGTTGGAAAACAGTCTTCACAGGAGGTTGAGTTCGTCCCTCCTTTGAATTGTTGCTCCTGTTCTGGGGCGTTCATCCGCTGTGAGGAAAGTTCATGTTATTATATGTGGTGGTGTAACACTGCTTTGGAAGCTTCAAATACTGAAGAGGCAGATGGAGCTAGCTGGCCATGAGGCACTAAGGTTTTTAGTGCTCTTTACCTCCCCCTGCTGGTTGATGGACACAACCCACTTGTAATGGATTCATCTGCTATGACTAAAGGAAGGAAAATTACCACGGTAAGAACCTAATTTTCCCTTATACACAATATGGCTGCTAGGATTCTGGCCAGGATGGGGCGTAGAGAACATGTCACACTGTAATTGTTAGCTTTGCATTGGCTGCCACTTATGAGTATATTTTATGTGTAACATTCAGATCGGTGTGTAATTCTAGCTCTGTTGTTTAATGTTGCTATCCCTATCACTGCACATTTGGAGAGTTTTAATACAATTTATTTCTGCTGCTGTAACATACACAAACTTCCCACTCTATATCCCTCATTTATGAATGGCCTATATACTTTAGTCATTAGAATTCCATATTTTCACTTTCTTTCTGAAGTCTGCATAGTGCATGTCATTGTGAATAGCTATTAGCATCAAGATCTTAGCTCGTAGTATGAAAACACTCTCCTAATGCATCAGTGATTAGAATGGCAACATTAAACAACTCATTTGTGATGAATGCAAGCATCTTAAACAGAAACATGTTCCTTTAATATTGTTGGTAACTTAAAGTATATTTAATTTGAATCTTGGGTTATTGTTTATAATATGATTTGCTGTTAACCCACTCTGAACCTATTTTGGAGAGAGTGATGGGCTATAAGTACCCATCATCGTCGTCATTTTAAATAGGGCCCAAATTATTTATTTTATTTATTAGGATTTATTTACCGCCTTCTTGAAGGAATTCACTCAAGGCAGTGTACAGTAAGAATAGATCAAACATGATCAATAGGGAGTTACAGCAGTAAAAATATTCAAATAACAATACAAAGTATAGCATAGTATACTACTTACAATGTCAACACAATACTTAATAGTGAAGGGTAAAGCAGAGATGGAACAGATAGGTAAGAGAGTAAGAAGAGTTAGGAAGTAAGGTGACTAATTTAAAGAAAGTTGCACATGAGGTTAGGGATGCATATATCTGAATGTTAAGTAATAACAACTTAAAATATAATTTTACAAGTGGTAGCCAATGCAGAGCTATCAATTTATGCTATTTTGATTATGTACTTTGAGATTTTGTGGAATCAAATGTGAATAGTCAAATTGAAGAATAAACTAAGCTAAACTACCCCCCCCCCCCCCCCCCCCCCCCCCCCCCAGGCTCCATGAACAAGGCTGCACTCTATACATCAAAGACATGCACTTTCCAAGCATCTGGTACACTTTCTGTGAAAAACTCTTGATGTTGCTTCTGAGACTTTCTCCACTGTGAGTATCACATCAAGAGCCTTAGAATTTCCTTTCCATTAAAATATATATATTACTTCTGCACTGTTACATTACATTATTATTAGCCATTTGTATCCCACATCCGCAAAGTTCAGTGTGGCTTATACTTTGTAAAAAGTTAACTAAGCACAATAGAATTCTCCGAGAACAAGCAGGCTGCTTGTTCTCACTGATGGGTTGACGTCCTCGGCAGCCCCCTCCATCGGAAAGTTTACTAGCAAAGGCCTTTGCTAGTCCTCGCGCGCCCATGCGCGGCCGTCTTCCCGCCCGAAACCGGCTCGAGCCGGCCAGTCTTCTTTCGTCCGCGCTCGGTACGGTCGTGTTACGCCGTTCGTGCCCAGAGAGTCGACCTCGCGCGTCCTTTTCGACGTGTTTTTTTGCTGTTTTTTCCTGAAAAGTTCGGGAAGCGCTCCGGTAGTGTTCCGGAAGACCCTTTCGGGTTTTCTGCCCTTCCCGTATTTCTCAGTTTTTGCCCCGTAAGTTTTCTTTTCGTTGTCGGGGTAGGCCTCTTTTGGCCTCGGTCGAGATTTTTCTCCCTCTAAATTTTGGTGCTTCAATTTTCGCCATTTCGGCTTTTGATTTCGCCGGCGTGATTTTTCCGCCCATGACATCGAAGCCTTCCAGCGGCTTCAAGAAGTGCACCCAGTGCGCCCGGGTAATCTCGCTCACTGATAGGCACTCTGCGTGTCTTCAGTGTCTAGGGGCCCAGCACTGCCCTCAGAACTGCAGTCTGTGTTCCCTGTTACAAAGGCGGACTCAGGTAGCGAGATTAGCCCAGTGGAACGTTTTGTTCTCGGGCTCTTCGTCGGCACCGGAGGCATCGAGTGCATCGACGTCGTCAGCGTCCGGACCATCTTCCTTGGCTGCCGCTTCATCGACTGCATCGAGGCATCGAACCTCTGCATCGGCGCCGAGGCATCGGGCGACTGCATCGACGTCGGTGGTACCGAGACTTCGTCTGCTGATGTCGTCGGACGGAGGTGCATCGTCAGGAGTGCAGGTGAGGGCTGTCCATTCCCCTGCTGGTGGTGGTGAGCCTTCGGGTGGGTCTCCTCCTACCCTGAGGGCTCCTGCGGTACAGCCCCCCCGGGATCGACCTTCTTCGGTCTCGGCCCCGAGGAAGCGACGGATGGATTCTACGTCCTCCTCGTCGGTGCCGGGGAGCTCCGGTGACATGCTTCGGAAGAAGTCGAAGAAGCATCGACACCGGTCTCCTCCCCATGTCGGTACCGAGAGCTCTGGGTCGCCGAGGGATTCGGCACCCAGCAGGCATCGGCACCGAGAGGACCGCTCACCCTCTGTTCAGGAGGTGTCGATGCGCTCCACTCTGGACAGCCCGGAACAGCCTCCTCGCCCGGAACAGGTTCTGACGTCGACGCCTGCATCGACCTCTCAGCCTTTCTCTCTGCAGCCGCTCTAAACGAGAGCCTCCGGGCCGTTCTCCCAGAGATTCTGGGAGAGCTGTTGCGCCCTACCCCTCCGGTACCGGCGGTGCTTGCGCCTCCGGTACCGTCGAGCGTGGCGCCGGCTGGCCCATCGCCCGGGTTGAGGTCCCCGACGTCGTACCGCGTGCGGTGCCGACAGCGGCCACCTCCCAGGAAGGCTCCCCGACTACGTCGGCGGAGGGAGCTTCGCCGATGCGGGCGAGGGAGTCTACCTCTCGACGCCCCCACCGTGGACGGGGTTCCACCGAGTCGAGTAGGGCGAGGTTGCAGACGCAGGTTCGTGAACTTGTGTCTGACACCGAGGGTGAGGCCTCGTGGGAGGAAGAGGAGGACCCCAGATATTTCTCTGACGAGGAGTCTGAGGGTCTTCCTTCTGATCCCACTCCCTCTCCTGAGAGACAGCTTTCTCCTCCCGAGAGTCTGTCTTTTGCTTCCTTTGTCCGGGAGAATGTCTACGGCCATCCCCTTCCCGGTGGTTGTGGAGGACGAGCCCAGGGCTGAAATGTTTGAGCTCCTGGACTATCCTTCTCCACCTAAGGAAGCGTCCACTGTTCCCTTGCACCATGTCCTAAAAAAGACATTGCTTGCGAACTGGACCAAGCCACTAAGTAATCCCCACATTCCCAAGAAGATTGAGTCCCAGTACCGGATCCATGGGGACCCAGAGCTGATGCGCACTCAGTTGCCTCATGACTCTGGAGTTGTGGATCTGGCCCTAAAGAAGGCTAAGAGTTCTAGGGAGCATGCTTCGGCGCCCCCGGGCAAAGACCCTAGAACCTTAGACTCCTTTGGGAGGAAGGCCTACCATTCTTCTATGCTCGTGGCCAAGATCCAGTCTTACCAGCTCTACACGAGCATACACATGCGGAACAATGTGCGGCAGTTGGCGGGCTTGGTTGATGCTCTTCCCCCTGAGCAAGCCAAGCCTTTTCAGGAGGTGGTCAGGCAGCTGAAGGTGTGCAGAAAATTCCTGGCCAGAGGAGTTTATGACACTTTTGATGTTGCGTCCAGGGCCGCTGCTCAAGGTGTGGTGATGCGCAGGCTCTCATGGCTGCGTGCCGCCGACCTGGAGAATAGACTCCAGCAGCGGATTGCGGACCTCGCCTTGGCCGTGCGGACAACATTTTTGGAGAAAAAGTCGAGCAGGTGGTAGAGTCTCTCCACCAGCGGGACACCGCATTCGACAAGTTCTCCCCGCCGGCAGCCTTCAGCCTCTACCTCTACAGGTAGACGATTTTTCGGGGGAAGGAAGACTGGTCCCTATGCTTCTGGTAAGCGTAGGTACAATCCTCCTTCTCGACAGCCTGCGGCCCAGGCTAAGCCCCAGCGCGCTCGCTCTCGTCAGCAGCGTGCGGCTCCCCAGCAAAAGCAAGGGGCGAGCTTTTGACTGGCTCCAGCAGAGCATAGCCGACATCCAAGTGTCAGTGCCGGGCGACCTGCCGGTCGGGGGGAGGTTGAAAGCTTTTCACCAAAGGTGGCCTCTCATAACCTCCGATCAGTGGGTTCTCCAAATAGTCCGGCAGGGATACACCCTCAATTTGGCCTCAAAACCTCCAAATTGTCCACCGGGAGCTCAGTCTTACAGCTTCCAGCACAAGCAGGTACTTGCAGAGGAACTCTCCGCCCTTCTCAGCGCCAATGCGGTCGAGCCCGGGCAAGAAGGGCTGGGATTCTATTCCAGGTACTTCCTTGTGGAAAAGAAAACAGGGGGGATGCGTCCCATCCTAGACCTAAGGGCCCTGAACAAATATCTCGTAAAAGAAAAGTTCAGGATGCTTTCCCTGGGCACCCTTCTCCCCATGATTCAGTAAAACGATTGGCTATGCTCTCTGGACTTGAAGGATGCCTACACACACATCCCGATACTGCCAGCTCACAGACAGTATCTGCGATTTCAGTTGGGCACACGCCACTTCCAGTACTGTGTGCTACCCTTTGGGCTCGCCTCTGCGCCCAGGGTGTTCAGAAAGTGCCTAGCTGTGGTAGCAGCGGCACTTCGCAGGCTGGGGGTGCACGTGTTCCCATATCTCGACGATTGGCTGGTGAAGAACACATCCGAGGCAGGAGCCCTGCAGTCCATGCAGATGACTATTCGCCTCCTGGAGCTACTGGGGTTTGTGATAAATTACCCAAAGTCCCATCTTCTCCCAGTGCAGAAACTCGAATTCATAGGAGCCCTGCTGGATTCTCGGACAGCTCGCGCCTATCTTCCAGAGGCGAGAGCCAACAACTTGTTGTCCCTCGTCTCGCGGGTGCGTGCGTCCCAGCAGATCACAGCTCGGCAGATGTTGAGATTGCTGGGCCACATGGCCTCCACAGTTCATGTGACTCCCATGGCCCGCCTCCACATGAGATCTGCTCAATGGACCCTAGCCTCCCAGTGGTATCAGGCCGCTGGGGGTCTAGAGGACGTGATCCACTTGTCCACAAGTTTCTCAAATCCCTGTATTGGTGGACGATTTGCTCCAATTTGACTCTGGGACGTCCCTTCCAAATTCCTCAGCCACAAAAAGTGCTGACCACGGATGCGTCTCTCCTGGGATGGGGAGCTCATGTCGATGGGCTTCACACCCAAGGAAGTTGGTCCCTCCAAGAACGCGATCTACAGATCAATCTTCTGGAGTTGCGAGCGATCTGGAACGCTCTGAAGGCTTTCAGAAATCGGCTGTCCCACCAAATTATCCAAATTCAGACAGACAACCAGGTTGTCATGTACTATGTCAACAAGCAGGGGGGCACCGGATCTCGCCCCCTGTGTCAGGAAGCCGTCAGCATGTGGCTCTGGGCCCGCCGTCTCGGCATGGTGCTCCAAGCCACATATCTGGCAGGCGTTAAACAACAGTCTGGCCGACAGACTGAGCCGGATTATGCAACCTCACGAGTGGTCGCTCAACTCCAGAGTGGTGCGCCAGATCTTCCAAGCGTGGGGCACCCCCTTGGTGGATCTCTTCGCATCTCGAGTGAACCACAAAGTCCCTCAGTTCTGTTCCAGGCTTCAGGCCCCCGGCAGACTAGCATCGGATGCCTTCCTCCTGGATTGGGGGGAGGGCCTGCTGTATGCTTATCCTCCCATCCCTCTGGTGGGGAGGACCTTTGTTGAAACTCAAGCAAGACCGAGGCACCATGATTCTGATTGCTCCTTTTGGCCGCGTCAGATCTGGTTCCCCCTTCTTCTGGAGTTATCCTCCGAAGAACCGTGGAGATTGGAGTGTTTTCCGACCCTCATCACACAGGACGAGGGGGCGCTTCTGCATCCCAACCTCCAGTCTCTGGCTCTCACGGCCTGGATGTTGAGGGCGTAGACTTTGCCTCTTTGGGTCTGTCAGAGGGTGTCTCCCGCATCTTGCTTGCTTCCAGGAAAGACTCCACTAAGAGAAGTTACTTCTTCCATTGGAGGAGGTTTGCCGTCTGGTGTGACAGCAAGGCCCTAGATCCTCGCTCTTGTCCTACACAGACCCTGCTTGAATACCTTCTGCACTTGTCTGAGTCTGGTCTCAAGACCAACTCTGTAAGGGTTCACCTTAGTGCAATCAGTGCATACCATTACCGTGTGGAAGGTAAGCCGATCTCGGGACAGCCTTTAGTTGTTCGCTTCATGAGAGGTTTGCTTTTGTCAAAGCCCCCTGTCAAGCCTCCTACAGTGTCATGGGATCTCAATGTCGTTCTCACCCAGCTGATGAAACCTCCTTTTGAGCCACTGAATTCCTGCCATCTGAAGTACTTGACCTGGAAGGTCATTTTCTTGGTGGCAGTTACTTCAGCTCGTAGAGTCAGTGAGCTTCAGGCCCTGGTAGCCCAGGCCCTTACACCAAATTTCATCATAACAGAGTAGTCCTCCGCACTCACCCTAAGTTCTTGCCGAAGGTTGTGTCGGAGTTCCATCTGAACCAGTCAATTGTCTTGCCAACATTCTTTCCCCGTCCTCATTCCTGCCCTGCTGAACGTCAGCTGCACACATTGGACTGCAAGAGAGCATTGGCCTTCTATCTGGCGCGGACACAGCCCAACAGACAGTCCGCCCAATTGTTTGTTTCTTTTGATCCCAATAGGAGGGGAGTGGCTGTGGGGAAACGCACCATATCCAATTGGCTAGCAGATTGCATTTCCTTCACTTACGCCCAGACTGGGCTGGCTCTTGAGGGTCATGTCACGGCTCATAATGTTAGAGCCATGGCAGCGTCGGTAGCCCACTTGAAGTCAGCCTCTATTGAAGAAATTTGCAAAGCTGCGACGTGGTCATCTGTCCACACATTCACATCTCATTACTGCCTGCAGCAGGATACCCGACGCGACAGTCGGTTCGGGCAGTCAGTTCTTCAGAACCTGTTTGGGCTTTAGGATCCAACTCCACCCCCCGAGGGCCCTGTTTGTTCTGTTCCAGGCTGCACTCTCAGTTAGTTGGTAAATTTTTAGGTCAATCTCAGTTATGTCCTCGCCGTTGCGAGGCCCAATTGACCATGGTTGTTGTTTTGAGTGAGCCTGGGGGCTAGGGATACCCCATCAGTGAGAACAAGCAGCCTGCTTGTCCTCGGAGAAGCGAATGCTACATACCTGTACAAGGTATTCTCCGAGGACAGCAGGCTGATTGTTCTCACAAACCCGCCCGCCTCCCCTTTGGAGTTGAGTCTTCCCTTGAAGTGTATTGTCTTGCTACATACTGGACTGGCCGGCTCGAGCCGGTTTCGGGCGGGAAGACGGCCGCGCATGCGCGGTGCGCATGGGCACGCGAGGACTAGCAAAGGCCTTTGCTAGTAAACTTTCCGATGGAGGGGGCTGCCGAGGACGTCAACCCATCAGTGAGAACAATCAGCCTGCTGTCCTCGGAGAATACCTTCTACAGGTATGTAGCATTCGCTTTATGGAAGATCAAAAAGAAACAGTCGTATATTATAAATCTAAATTTAAAAAAAATTATGTGCCTTTTGAAACAGTCCTTAGTATCCCAGAAGCCTGATTTCAGATGGCAAAGTAATCCGCCAATGTGATGCAAAATAATAAAAACTGAATGTTCCTACAACTTGGAAATAAGAGAGTGAGAGCGTTCCTATCAGACAGTCGAATAAGTCCTTGCATATAGCTAGGTGCAATTCCGTAAATTATTTGAAAAAGAAACGCATGTAACTTAAAAAGTGACCGGACCTCAACAGGTAGCCAATGCAACTACTAATAGCAGGGATACCCTTTCAAACTCTGGTACTTTATGAATCAGGTGGGTAGCGATATTCTGCACAGTCTGAAATTTAGACAGCAAGGGGTTTTTTTTTTGTTTGTTTTTTTTTTTACAGCCAATATATACAATAGTGTAAATTAGTAAGCACCAAAAGATTGTACCAGCAGTCAATAAACTTCTAGAGAAAAAGTTTCTCACCCATTGTAGCTTCCATAGCATTCTAAAAGCTTTAGAGATCACCATGGATACCAGTGTTTCAAATGTCAAATAATTGTCCCAACACAACACTCAGAATTTTCAAAGTCTCCAAGTTATGAGTCACATCATCCAAAATGAACCTGGTTTCCGTGACTGGTCTAAATGGACTGCTAACTATCAGAAATTTTGTCTTATCCTTATACAATTTAAGTTTGAAGAATGCTGCCCAAGATTCCAGTGTGTCTAAACTACATTTTATATTAGTTAAATTTTCTAGGATAGAATTTTGAAATGGAATATAGATGGCAACATTATCAGCATATGTGAAAGGATGTAGTCCCAGAAAAGCCAACTTTCTTCCCAGTGGAGCCATAAGGATGTTAAACAAAACTAGGGAGATCCGTGACCCCTGTGGTACAGCGCATTCTGGTCTCGTTTCAGACGATAGGGAACCAAGCGTTTTCACTCTAAATGGTTTAACTTTTCCTGTGATAGCAATATAAAACGAAGCTGCAGTAAAATGTTATGATCCACTATGTCAAAGGCATTTGACATATCAAACTGCAAAATGAGTACCTTATTGCCCAGGTTGACTAATCTCGGTTCTGAAACAAGAATAGCTAAAACAGTCTCAGGTCTAAAACCAGATTGGGATTCATGAAGTATATTGTGATCATCGAGGAACTTAATCAATTGTTGAGTAGCCTGAACCTCCATTACTTTATTTAAAAGAGGAATGGAGGCCACTGGTCGATAATTAGATACCTCATTTCACTTCAGATTTGGATTTTTAGTTATTGATGTTGTTAATATTGCCCCCTGCTCAACAGGATAAAGACATTGAGCCAACATAGAATTCAGATAATGTGTTAGATGGTCAGTAAATTATTTTGGGGAAATTCTAGACAAATAGCTAGGGCAGATATGTCCAGCCGACCGGGTGAAAGTATTTCTGCAGTTATGATTTAACCAGATGACAAAGAGGTGTAAAAGAGGACCACACTTTGTCAGCCGGAAAAGCATCATAAACAATGTCTAAGTCATCCAATTAGCTTGATATATTAACAAGACAAGACATGGAAATAACCTGTCTGATAGCTTGTTCTTGAAATATTGAGCTAATTCCATAGCTGAGGGAAAGTTTTCATTTACTGCAGTCAACTCCTGCAGGTTGCACAAGCTGTTTTTCAAACCAAATACTTGTCTCTCTTCTCGCCTCTGAAACTGGCATATTTAGATCCTTGGATCACAGGTCTATAGCTGCTTACCCTGCACTGTGTTTTGATGTCCCTTCTGTAGACTACCTCCACCCTATCTGTAGCCTTCCAGAGGTACAGTACTCCTGGTGAGATCTTGCCATCAATCTGCAAAATGGCACAGTAACTCCGGATTTTGTATTAAATCTGCCCTATGCACCCTAGATTCTTTCTGGCTCTGGCCACTGCCTTTTCTTAGTTTCACTACATTGAAATCATTGGATGTAATCACCCTGCGATCTTTTTCTTATTTTGTGAGCGTAGTATCTGCACTGCTTTGAATTTCTATAACAAATTTATTTATTTACTGGATTTGATATTATGCCTCCATGAGCCTTTTGCCTGCAGTTGGGGCTGCTGGGGGGGGGGGGGGGGAGTTGTATTCTGATTGGCTCTGTCTTCTGGAGAACTGGCCTGTTGGGGCATCTACACAGAGGCAGTAAAACTGGAGAAGTCGGTGAGTACCACTTCTAATTTTTTATTTCTGTCTGGTTCCCTGCTTGCGGCTAAGGTGGCAAAGTGCTGTTTGTGCTGCTTTGCATGCCATTTGGCTTCGGGCCTTTGTCCAGGTTGCTGCTCTCCAGGTCAGCAAGCTCTTCAGGGACCTCAGTGCCATCGGATTTCCATGCTGGGGAGACTTCCTCTCAGCTTCAGACTGCTGCCACGGGACCAGTAGCCATTTTGGAGGTGCACATGGCTAAATCGGGTTCAGGTTCCCCTGGCTTCTGGCCCTTCCCAGGTGAGCCCCTCGGGGTCTTCTGCTTTTAAGCCTGGTCAGATGCCTTTTCCTCTAGAATTTATTTTACAGCTACACCAGGCTTATTTGCTGAAGAGGTTGCATCTTACGGAGGGGGCGCTGCTCCCCTCTCAGCCCTTTCTTGGAGAGGAGTCCTCTAAGAAGCCTTGCTTGGACACGGTAATGGGGGGAACTGTGTGTGGGAGGGGGGGGGGCCTCTGCCTCTTCTCTGTGTTCAGAAAGTGGCTTGTCTGCATACTTGGTCCAGTCTGTCCTTCAATAGAGGCAGATGATCCTATGATTACAACTTAGAGCTCTCTACTCCAATTGCAGATTTTTCTTGGAGGCCCCAAACAAGGGCCAAGCAGTACTGTCTGCCTTGTGGAACCTGGAGGAGCTGGGGGAGATGGTCCCAGTGCCCGAGCAGAAAAGAGTTCAGGGCCACTACTTCATGGAGTGGAGGAGTGGCCTAGTGGTTAGGGTGGTGGACTTTGGTCCTGGGGAACTGAAGAACTGAGTTCGATTCCCACTTCAGGCACAGGCAGCTCCTTGTGACTCTGGGCAAGTCACTTAACCCTCCATTGCCCCAGGTACAAATAAGTACCTGTATACAATATGTAAGCTGCATTGAGCCTGCCATGAGTGGGAAAGCACGGGGTACAAATGTAGCAAAATATATATTTATATATTAATGTAGTTCTGAAGGAGGACATCTCTCTGTTCAGTCCTGGATCTCAAGTAGGTCAATGAATCTCTAAGAATGCAGTATTTTGAATGGAGACTTTGTGCTAGGTCATCGCTGCAGTTCAGCCAGGAGAGTTCCTCACTTCCCTGGATCATAAGGAGGCATACTTGCACAAACCCATCTGGCCTCCTCAACAGCGCTTCTTACATTTTGCATTGTTGGGATACCACTTCCAGTTCAGGACGATGCTCTTTGGGCTTGCTATAACTCCCAGGACCTTTTCCAAGGTTATGATAATGGTGGTGGTGGCAGCCTTCCTGTGGCAAGATAGAACATAATGGAAAGGATGAATAATGCTATCTCACTATTCTAGGACAAGTGGGTAGTTATGTCCATTGACCAGCAGGTGGAGATAGAAAATCCAGAACTGAGCACTACTACCTAGCCACGTGCTAGCCGCCCAGTTCCTCAGTATCTTCTATCTCCAGCAGGTGGCTGGACATACTTCGTTTCTCTCTGTGTTCCAGTTGGTTTCTCCTGGTCCGGTTGGTGACTGGTTCCCAGTTGAGTCACACCTGAGGAAATTTAGACATACCTGATGGTGCTGGATCCCTGTCTTGCTCCCGCCTGGAGGCATTCTTCTCTTTATTTCCCTCCTGAGCCTTTCTTGTGGCAGTATCTGTGCAGCAACCAACAAAAAAAAAAAGAGAGCCACGTTTCTTCTGGCTGTATCAGAACGGCTCCAGTTCGGTGGTGTTGGTTCTGGCTGGGGAGGTGAGGAGGTTGGAGAGTTCGGGGGGTGCACATCCTGTTTCAGGATCCAGGTGGTGAGTTGGGAATTTGTTAGCGGGCCGTGGTAACGGTTGTGCGGTTCCCGCAGTGCACCTTTTCTATTAATCACTAGCGCCAAAATTAAAAAAAAAAAAAAAAGGGAGCAAGTTAGCGGGCTTGCAGTGCTCTTGCGAGTCGGGCCTCTGACTGGGTGTTTTTTGGGGCCTCCATCAGCAGTTCCTTCATTTCACGGTACTGGGCCAACACTTCCAGTTTTGGGCGCTCCCATTTGGCCTTGCTATGACACCACGGACCTTCTCCAAAGTGATGGTACAGAAGTACATAAGTATTGCCATACTGGGAAAGACCAAAAGTCCATTGAGCCCAGCATCCTGTTTCCAGCAGTGGCCAATCCAGGTCACAAATACCCGGCAAGATCCCAAAAATGTACAAAACATTTTATACGGCTTATCCCAGAAATAGTGGATTTTCCCCAAGTCCATTTAATAACGGTCTATGGACTATTCCTTTAGGAAGCCGTCCAAACCTCTTTAAAACTCCGCTAAGCTAATCGCCTTTACCACATTCTCTGGCAACGAATTCCAGAGTTTAATTACACGTTGAGTGAAGAAAAATTTTCTCCGATTCGTTTTAAATTTACTACATTGTAGCTTCATCGCATGCCCCCTAGTCCTAGTATTTTTGGAAAGCGTGAACAGCTTCACATCTACCCGTTCCACTCCACTCATTATTTTATAGACCTCTATCATATCTCCCCTCAGCCGCCTTTTCTCCAAGCTGAAGAGCCCTAGCCACTTCAGCCTTTCCTCATAGGGAAGTTGTTCCATCCCCTTTATCATTTTGTCGCCCTTCTCTGCACCTTTTCTAATTCCACTATACCTTTTTTGAGATGCAGCGACCAGAATTGAACACAATATTCAAGGTGTGGTTGCACCATGGAGCGATACAAAGGCATTATAACATCCTCATTTTTATTTTCCATTCCTTTCCTAATACCTAACATTCTATTTGCTTTCTTAGCCGCAGCAGCACACTGAGCAGAAGGTTTCAACGTATCATCAATGACGACACCTAGATCCCTTTCTTGGTTTGTGACTCCTAACGTGGAACCTTGCATAACATAGCTATAATTCGGGTTCCTCTTTCCCACATGCATCACTTTGCACTTGCTCACATTAAACGTCATCTGCCATTTAGATGCCCAGTCTCCCAGTCTCGTAAGGTCCGTTGGTAATTTTTCACAATCCTCCCGCGATTTAACGACTTTGAATAACTTTGTGTCATTACCAAATTTAATTACCTCACTAGTTACTCCCATCTCTAGGTCATTTATAAATATGTTAAAAAGCAGCCGTCCCAGCACAGAGCCCTGTGGAACCCCACTAACTACCCTTCTCCATTGAGAATACTGGCCATTTAACCCTACTTTCTGTTTTCCTATTTTTTAACCAGTTTTTAATCTACAATAGAACACTACCGCCTATCCCATGACACTCCAATTTCCTCTGGAGTCTTTCATGAGGTACTTTGTCAAACGCCTTCTGAAAATCCAGATACACAATATCAACTGGCTCCCCTTTATCCACATGTTTGTTCATCCCTTCAAAGAAATGTAGTAGATTGGTGAGGCAAGATTTCCCTTCACTAAATCCATGTTGCAAAGACTCATTAATCCATGCTTTTGAATATGCTCTGTAATTTTGTTCTTAATAGTCTCTACCATTTTGCCCGGCACTGACGTCAGACTCACCGGTCTATAATTTCCCGGGTCTTCTCTGGAACCTTTTTTAAAAATCGGCGTTACATTGGCCACCCTCCAATCTTCCGGTACCATGCTCGATTTTAAGGATAAATTACATATTTCTAACAATAGCTCCGCAAGCTCATTTTTCAGTTCTATCAGTACTCTGGGATGAATACCATCCGGTCCAGGAGATTTGCTACTCTTCAGTTTGTAGAACTGCCCCATTACATCCTCCAGGTTTAAAGAGAATTCATTAAGTTTCTCTGACTCGTCAGCTTCGAATACCATTTCCGGCACAGGTGTCCCACCCAAATCTTCCTCGGTGAAGACCAAAGCAAAGAATTCATTTAATCTCTCCGCTATGGCTTTGTCTTCCCTGATCGCCCCTTTTACTCGGTCATCTAGTAGTCCAACCGATCTTTTGCCGGCTTCCTGCATTTAATATACCGATAATTTTTTTTACTATGTTTTTTTGCCTCCAATTTAATCTTTTTTTCAAAGTCCCTCTTAGCTTTCCTTATCAGCGCTTTGCATTTGACTTGACATTCCTTATGCCGTTCCTTATTATTTTCAGTCAGTTCCTTCTTCCATTTTCTGAAAGATTTTCTTTTAGCTCTAATAGCTTCATTCACCTCACTATTTAACCATTCCGGCTGTCGTTTGGTCTTCCGTCCTCCTTTTTTAATACACGGAATATATTTGGCCTGGGCTTGCAGGATAGTGTTTTTGAACAGCATCCACGCCTGATATAAATTTTTGACCCTCGCAGTTGCTCCTCTGTTTTCTTTTCACCATTCTTCTCATTTTATCATAGTCTCCTTTTTTAAAGTTAAACGCTAACGTATTTGATTTCTTATGTATACTTCAAAGCTAATATCAAATCCGATCATATTATGACCACTGTTATCCAGCGGCCCCAGCACCATTACCTCCCGCACCAGATCATGCACTCCACTAAGGACTGGTGGCAGCCTTCCTCTGGAAGCAGGGTGTTTGAGTGCACCCTTACCTGGACGACTGGCTAATTTGCGCGTTGTTTTACCAGGACAGCTTGGAAGCGAGTTCCACGCTTGTCAGGCTACTTAAGTCGTTGGGATGGGTGATCAGTTTTGAGAAGAGCTGCCTGATCCCCTCTCAGCGCCTGGAATACTTAGGTGTTCTATTCGATACCCAGCGGGCTCAGGTCTTTCTGACCGTCCCACGGCAGGTGAAGTTGGTGATGCAGGTATGTTCCCTTCTGTTGGCCGCCAGGCCACGGGTTTGGGACTACATCCAGCTTCTAGGGTCCATGACAGCGGCCATGGAGGTAGTCCCTTAGGAGCGAGCTCACATGCATCCGCTTCAGAGGTCTCTGCTCTCCCGCTGGTCTCCGGTGTCGGATGCTTACCAAGTCAGACTGCCTTGGACGTTGGAGGCCAGACGGAGCATGAGATGGTGGCTCTACCCCCAGTCTCTGGCTCGGGGAATGTCCTTTCCCATTCTGCAGTGGGAGGTAGTGACAACGGATGCCAGCCTGTCGGGCCGGGGGGGGGGGGGGGGCATTTCAGTAGCCATTTAGCTCAGGGTACGTGGTCTCCGCAGGAGTCCCGCTGGACCATCAATTTTCTGGAGCTTCGGGTGCTGCGGCTAGCTCTGAAGTCGTTTCTCCTGTTCCTGAAGGTGACGGTGGTCTGAGTCTTCTCCGACAATGCAACGACTGTAGCTTATATCAACAGGCAGGGGAAGACCCGCAGCAGTCATCTGGCCAGGGAATCCGGCCTCTTGATGGTCTGGGCGGAGCGGCTTCTGCAGGAGAGGGGTCTTCTCCGGCAGGGACCGGTAGCCCTGGAAGATCCCTCTCACTTTGGTCTTACTGCCTGACCCTTGAGAGGTCTTGTTTGAGGAAGAAGGGCTATTCGGATTCGGTTATTACTATCCTGCTTCAGGCTCGCAAGCGGTCTACTTCTTCGGCCTATGCCCGTTTCTGACGTATATTTGAAGATTGGTGCACAGAAAGGGGGTTGGATCCCTTTATCACTTCTGTGGGCAGCATCCTTGATTTTCTGCAGCAGGGGGGGTGCACAAGGGCTTAGTGCTGGGGTCCTTGAAGGTCCAGGTGGTGGCCTTGGCCTGCTTTCGAGGGCGCTTACGCAATTCTTCGCTGGCAGCTCACCCAGATGTGGTCCGTTTTTTGAAAGGAGTGGGTCGTCTTCGACCACCCTTCCGGGCTCCTTGCCCTGACTAGGGATCTCAATCTGGTGCTTGGAGGGCTTCAGCATCCTCCCTTTGAGCCTCTTCGTCAGGCTTCTCTGAAGGATCTTACTCTGAAGGTGGTATTTTTGGTGGCTATCACTTCGGCCCATCGCGTTTCTGAGCTCCAGGCGCCCTCTTTCAGGGACCCCTTTCTCCGTTTTTCGGAGGGGGGGGGGGGGTGTCTCTACGAACAGTGCCGACTTTTCTGCCCAAGGTGGTCTCGGAATTTCATCTTAATCAGTTGGTAGAGCTGCCTTCCTTTCGTCGGCAGGATGTGGAGAGCCGGTATGCGTCCTTGCGGCTTCTGGATGTTCGAAGAGTTCTTATCCGGTATCTGGAGGCGACTAACGAGTTTCGTCGCTCGGATAGATTGTTTTGTTCGGTAAACAGAAGTTAGGCCTAATGGCCTCCAAAGCGTCCATTGCCCGCTGGTTGAAGGAGATGGTGTCGTCTGCCTACCTCCTGGCAGGGAAGGATTCACCTTTGGGTTTGAAGGCCCACTCGACTGGGCGTGTGGCGACATCGTGGCAGAGATGTCTTTGTCTTCTCTGTAGACATTTGCAGGGTTGGCAGCATGGTTGTCGTTGCATTCTTTCAGCAAGCATTAAAGGGTGGATGTTGCTGCACGGTCAGATGCGTCCTTTGGGGCAGTGGTCTTAAGAGTAGCAGGGCTGATGTCCCACCCTTGCAGGGATTGCTTTTGAACATCCCACTTGTCCTGGAATAGTGGGATAGAACGTAATGGAAGGAGAAATTAGGTCTTATCTGATAATTTTCTTTCCATTAGTTCTTAACACTTCCAGGATCCCGTCCAGTGTTTTCGGCCTATTTTGCTTCTGACTGCCCTGCTCACTATTCTGAATCCTGTCGTTTCTTGGGGGGTTTTTTGCCTTGTTGGTTGGTTGCTGTTCATGCATTTAGGTTGGTTTTCTGCTGGCTTATGTACAATACTGAGGAACTCGGCAGCTAGCATGTGGCTAGGTAGTAGTGCTCTGTTCTGGATTTTCTATCTCCACCTGCTGGTCGATGGACATAACTACCCACTTGCCCTTGAATAGTGTGAAGAACTAATGGAAAGAAAATAATCAGGTAAGACCTAATTTCTCCTTCCTGGACAACTAGTTGGTTTGGGCCTTCTCCTTCCAAGAGAGTATGTGGGTACGAGCTTCTCCAGCGTATGGGTGGGTGGTCGCCTGGTTCCTTCCCAGTTGCTGGAATACTTGGAAGTACATTTCAACACTCTTCAAGCATGGGTATTCCTTCTGAATCCCTGTAGCAAAAAACTCCAGGCACAGCTTCAGCAGGGGCTGTGGACCACAGCCCCAAGGGCTTAGGACTATGTGCAGATCCAGGGCTCCATGGTGGCCACTCTGGAGGTTGTTTCCTGGGCAAGAGCTCACACTCGGCCCCTGCAGCATGCCTTATTGGCTCTGAGGTCACTGGTGTCTCAGGATTATGATTGATAGCTCCAGTGGTCTCTTCACACAAGGTACAGTATGTCATGGTGGCTGCAGGTGTCCAATTTCTGCAGGGGGGATGCCGTAGCCACTCTGGCGTGGTTGGTGATGATGGATGTGAACTTACTGGCTGGGGTGCCTGGTTCAACCATCATATTGTGCAGGGGATTTGATCCGATACAGTTGGAGCTCAGGGTGATGCACTTTGCCCTCCTGGCCTTTTAGCCTCTGCTGCAGAGGCATCCTGTCTGAATTTTGTCGGACAATGTGACAATGGTGGCTTACATCAATTATCAAGGAGGCACTTGGAGTACACCGCTGGCCTTGGAGACCCAGTTGTTGACACGTTAGGCAGAGACCCATGTGCCACTGCTTGTGGCCTCGCATATTGCAGGCACTCTGAATGTCTAAGTGAACTTTCTGAGTGGGAGCTCTTCAACAGGTTCTTTTCATTGATCGAACAGAATTGGGGGACTCTCGCTCCAGACCTTATGGCATCCAGGTGCATCACAAAGGTTCCTTGATTTTCAGCAGAAGAGAGGTAGGGTCGGAAGGTATGCACCCTCTGCTCCAGTCCTGGCCAGCTGCAGATCTTCTTTATGTTTCTGCCCTGGCTGATGATCAGCAGGGTGCTTCATCACATAGAGGCATCAAGTAAAGTTGATTCTTGTAGCGCTAGACTGGCCCAGGAGGCCTTGGTACGCAGATATGATTCTTCTTGTAGTGGATTGGCCCTTCCACCTGCTCTGGTTCCTGGATTATTAGAGCAGGGTCCCATTCCCATGGAGGATCCTTCCCGCTTTGGTCTTATAGCCTGGCTCTTGAGCGGTCAAAACTGAGGCAGAAGGACTATTGAGGTCTACTTCTGGCCTATGCTTATGTATGGAGGGTCTTTGAAGCATGGTGCCTCAAATTTTGGTGCTCCTTCAGGAGGACCTTAAGAAGGGCTTTGCATATAACACAAGTTGAGGTTGTCTTGTGTCAGAGAGCACCACCTTAACTCCTTTTTTGGCTGCTCACCTGGATATGGTTTGATTTCTGAAAGGGTTGTTCACCATAAAACCCCCATTGTGCATCCCTTGTCCAATCTGGAGTCTCAACCTGGTAACCGTCGCGCAGGATATCCAGCACCCACTGATCTGAGGTGATGGAGGCCCACACATCCTGGAACACCTGAAGACGTCCCCCTATTGGACTGAATACGTGGACCAACGCACCATCACTGCGACTGTCGGGCAGGAGGATCTGTCTGACCTGGCTTGCTGGTCCCCTTCCTGTCCCCCCGAATGGACCAACGGGGCTGAAACTTAGGCCGTTGCCCAAAGGCCGGGTAACCTGGTCTGTATTTCTTACTGTCAAACCCAGGACGAGAGAACCCGGACTGCCGACCAGATGACCTAGGCCAGTCCTCAGGCAGCCGCTGGGGTCTAGACTCTCCGAGCTCTTTCACCAGATTACTCAGGTCCTCACCAAACAGTAACTTCCCCCAAAAGGGCAGGTTGACCAACCGGGCTTTGGACGCCGCATCCGCAGACCACACCCAGAGCCACAACTATCGCCTTGCGGAGACCGCCAACAACATACCTTTGGCCGAAGCCCTAAGCATGTCGTACAGGCGCGGCGGCATGTCTGTCCCCGCTGAGGTGGTAAAGCGCTGCTCCTCCTCTGGAGGTAGATGCTCCTCGGGCTGCTGCATGGTATGCAAACCGGTGTCCCCAAGTGGAGGAGGAAATCCTTGTGGCCTTTCTCTGGGGATAACAGGCCTGGATCCATGCTCTGGGTCCGGGGGGGGGGGGGGGGGGGATCTCTTGGCGACTCCTCTTTAGCGGAGGCGGGAACTTCGACCATTTTGTCCTCCGTGGTCAGGGAACATGCTCTGCTGGTGGCAGAGAAAGGGGCAGTCGCAGTAGGGGGCTTACCTGATCAGGGTATGCCTTTCCCCCCTGAATTTGTCTTGTTAATGCACCAGGCATTTTTTATTGAAGCAGGGGGGCCTATCCTGTTGGACGACCCTTTGGAGAGTTGTTCACCCATTTCTCCGGGGTCAGACACGGAGTCCGCTTCATGGGGGGGGGGGGGGGGGGGGGGGCTTTGGTTCTGGAGCCTTTAGAGGAGGGGGACCTCCCTTCGGGAGACGGGGATGAAGTTGGGCTTTCCTAAGCTGGATTCTTTGGTGACAGCAGTCACCGAGAAGACGACCTTGCCTGTGGAAGGCGGGGTGGCCTTAAAAGACCTTCAGGATAGGAAATTGGAGCAGGATGGAGGCAGGTCTTGCTTATCTAGCAAAAATATACTTAGTGTCAATAGAAAACACAAACCATCATTAAGCATTCTTAAACCAGCTCTGCTTTGGAGTGGATCAGAGAAAATTGTTAATTATAGAAGATCTGAACTGTATTGAGAGAACCTTATAACCAGAGTGTGGCTCCAGTGATATCCCCCCTTGCTGTGTCTTTTGTCTTTTTGCTGTTTCTGGGTTTTGATACCATTTTTAGTTTCATAATTTATTTTATTTTGTTTATACCATTTGATATACTGCCCTTCTAATAAAGAAAAATTCAAGTTGCTTTCTCTGTAATTCTGTTCTCTTGTTATGTCGTAACAAAATATAACAGCAGAGCTCTCTCATGCTATCTTTGAAATTCATCCCAGTTTTCCTCTGCAGCATAGTACATTTCAAGACAGCCTACAACACTCTTCTAAAACCAAGGCTTTCCCTTTTTTTTTTTGCATGGGGAAAGTGTAGATATCTCAAGGTAAAGAAAGGCAGCAAGCATACAGGATACAGATTCTGACCTCTATCTGCAATGCCTGTGCCTACATGCTGCCACCTTTTTCTGCCTTCTTTCCTCTGGGTGGCAGCTATCTTTAGGGAAAACAAAAAACCTAGCCAAGCACAGATAACCAAATTCTCATCATTCTGTGCTTTTGGCTCTTCCTGGGATGAATTTATTATGTGGATAATTAAATTTTAATTTTAGAGTAAATAAGTATAAGCTTCCTAGTTTTAGTATTCATTTCCTTTTTAGGATGGTACCTTTTTATAAAAAAAAAATCATTTGTATTATTCAAACTTACATAATCAAGCATACACACTTATACAGAAATACTTCTGGTGACACATCATCGATGCCCTTTATTTTCTGAATGATTGCTGGAGTCTTCACAGGTTAAGATTAAATCTCAGAAGTTCATGTACTGCAGCATTCTATGATAATTCTTATGTTGACCAATAAAAGATATTTCAAAAAAATAGGATTGCAAAACAGCATCAAAAGAAAATCGGTAAGACTCCCAAAACACTGTCCAGCAGGGGTGTTGGACATTCACGGTTCAATTACTGTATGAGATGCTGTGCTGATTGGTATGAATCATGTAGCCAAAAAAATCAAAACAGTAGGTAAGCGCTGCGTACGAACTGGTAGTTGCTATAGAAGTGATTTGTAGTAGTAGTAGTAGGAACTCCCCTCCCCCCCCCCCCCCCAAAAAAAAAAAAAAAAAACCAACAGTTTTATTACATACAGTAGACTTTTGTATTTGTACCCGTCTAATGGTGGAGAAGACCCTAGCAAGGGTAGAAATAAGTTTTATTACATACAGTAGATATTTTTGTTTATGAATCGTACCCCCATATATAACTGTGTACACTATTTAAGATATTTCCTCAGCAATATAATTAGAACAAAAATAAAAATGTACTGCATCATTCAGTGTCAGCATTATAGGAAGAAAATAATTCATGTACTCTTAAACACTAAATTGAATAAATCAAGAAGCTGATAACAGAAAAACACTCATCAGTTTAAGCAACTCCAATACTGCTTATATTTGGCCATCTCTTGCTTCAAGGGAAATGTGTCTTGATGGCCTCACCTATTTTTTTTTTTTGTTACGGTATTTTACTGATACAATTCACAACATACATAGAATTTTATGTATTTTTTGAAATCTAAACCCAATACTGTAAAAAGAACCTTGGATTAATCCTTGCATAGTTCGATTAATCCAAGTTTTAAGTCCAGCATCGTGCAAATCTGCTTTGTTACATGTTTTGCAGTTCAGTGCTTTCTGTGTATGTAGGTCCTGGAGCCTCACCTAGCAAGTCTGATTTTCAGTGTCTCCACAATGCATACACATGAAATATTTGCATACACTGCATCTCCAATATATGCAAATGTCTTCCGCATATTCATTGTGAATTACCTGATAAGCATACTGTTAGGCAAGATGTCAGGACTGGTTTGAGACACACTGTACTAGGAAGAATACATATGAGACACAAACTTAGTTATATCACAAGAAATGACGCAGTGAAACACCAGAAACATAGGATCTTTATAAGTCTTACAGTGTGTTTTTTTTTTTTTTTTTAAATCAAATAAGACCTGCAATCATTCACTTGGGGGAAAAACAGAGATACATTTTTATTCAGTTTGGTTAAAAGGACCAGGCTGAGCTATGCAAATATCTCATGCATATACATTTATTTATTGCCAGAAACCAGAGTGGTTAACAATCACTGAAGACTGGGTTAAGAACCAGTAGCTATAGACTCATTCTTTGAGTCACCAAATTATTTTTAGAAAAGGAAGCACTGTTGATTGAAAGCAAACAGTATAAACTGCATTAATAAGATTTTGAGGCCTCAATTATAGTGCCATAATTCTTTTAGGCAAATAAAAATCATAAACACCAAAATAAAAGCATATTTTCCTTTTCATTCTTCTAGACCAGTCCAAATGAATTAGTTGTGCCCCCTTACCAACAGATTGGATTAAAGAAACTGATCTCTTCCAGTAACATCACTAGTGTAAGGGCTGGAACATGTCAATATTTCTCCATCTCCAGCAGATGGTGAGGGTTGGGCTTGTGCTGACTCCCTGGGCCACAGGCCTGTGGTTCCTGAAGTTGAGTCCCTTGGCCAACTGCCCTGGGGTTTGGCTTGCAGCCCTTACCCACAGTTGAGCTTGGAGGTGTGGTTCTCTCCAGAGCCTAGCATTCAGGCTGGTGCTCAGTGTGGCAGTCTGGTAGTGATTTCTGCTGGGCCCCCCTACCAAAGGAGTGTACGTGTGTGTGTGTCAACCCCCACCTCCCCTGTGCATATCTAGAGCCCCCCCCCCCCCCCCCCCCCCCCCCCCCCCCCCCCCCCGGGCAGCATTGCTTTTGGCTTTACTTCTCTAGCAGATTGCTAAGGAAGTAAAGCTAGTGTTAAAAAAAAACAACCCCCCCCCCCCCCAGAACCCTAAAGATCAGCAAGAGTCTTTGTTCAGGGACCAGCCAGCAGTGGAGGGTTGCCCAGCAGGAAGACACTAGTGGGGGGGGGGGGGGGGGGGGGGGGGGGAAAGAATATTGGACTCTGACTCTCTCCCTCCCCCCTAACTTTCCTGAGGAGGTAGTTGGGAATTGCATGGAGGGTTGTGTAGAACTCCTCTCCATAGTGATGCCCAGGGAGGAGCCTGTGGGAATTGATGACAGAGAATGGTGCGTTTCCATTACGAATCTTCCTACTATTCCAGGACAAGTGGGTAGTCATGTCCATTGACCAGCAGGTGGAGATAGAGGGTACAGAACTGAGCATCACTAGCTAGCCACGGGCTAGCAGCCCAGTTCCTCAATATCTTCTATCTGCAGCAGGTGGATGGACATACTTCTTTTGTGTCTGGGTTCGAGTTCGTGTCTGGTCCAGTTGGTGACTGGCTCCCAGTTGAGTGGAATCTAGAAGGTTGCAGACATACCTGGTGGTGTTGGGTCTCTGTGGCGTCTCTCGCCTAGAAGATTTCCTTGTCTTTCCTCCCTTGTCTCTTCTCTGTTAGTGCCTGCTCAGCAACAACAACAACAAAAAAAAAAGACAAGACTTGAAGAGGTTCAAATTCAGTCTTGGCAGTGAGAGAGGACCCAGACCAACGTTGTTGGCCGGGGGGGAGGGGGGTTGTGGAGGCCCCCCACTCAGCACAGGATCCAGGCGATGAGTCTCCTGTTTCGGGTTGCGCTGTTAGCAGGATGGTTCATACAGCACGTTTTTCTTTTTGGCACTGTCGTTTAAAAAACAAACAAACTTCTTCTGCAGCACTCCCGTACAGAGTATGAGCGCCTTTTTTTTCCGGCGAGCTCTGCAGTCCTTCAGCGACGCCGGCTTTTTGTTGGGCGGGAGCACGTTGGTCCCTGTGGAAGGGGTGAAGCACTGCTTCTTGTGTGCATGTTGTGCAGACCAGTGACTCCAAGTGGAGGCGGGGACCCCACTTGTGCTACTATTGTGGATTTCGGTTCGTGCCCGTGCTCTGGCTCCCCGGTTGGCCTCCTTGGCGCTTCCTCTTAGGCGGAGGCGGGAACATAGGTAGTTTTGCCCGCGGTGGTAAGTGAGCATTCTGCTGGTGGCAGGAGAGGTGGCTTTTTTTTTTAATTTTTTTAATTTATCATTTTACTTAATTACATTCACATTTATCACATAAATGTAAGGAAATACAGAAATTAATATAAAAAGGAAAACATTTTCTCAACAATATATATTTACATAATTGCCCACAATTGGAAGATCCAAGATCAGGAAAACAATCTTAAAGAAAATAAGAAAAACTCAAAATGGTTAATCTTACACTTCACATTTTCTGAGGGAAGAAGGTTAATCGGTTATTGCAGCCGGTACAGTGGTAACTGAAGGAAGTTGCTGCAGAGCATTCTTCATCTGTTTCCACAAACTCTTATAATTTCTTAGGTTCAAACAAATAAGTAATAAGGAAATAAAACACTTACAAGGGAATCACGCTAGGAAGGTCCCACCTAGGGCAATGATTCCTGGCTTAAAAGCCAAGACTTCACACCTCCCAGTCTGTGATTCCCTTGATGTGTCAGGAAATATATGCATCTTTGAACCCAAAAAACTATCAACCATGTATCGGAAATACAATTTCAAAACATTGTTCCTATCTAAATCAAAGACGAAAGTCACTAATAATATAACTCTATCTATAACTTCTGAATTTTCCAAAATGTCGGTTAAACTTGCATCTCTTTTCTCTGATAAAGAAGATTTATAAAGGAAATATAATTTTAGTCACCAATAGGTGGCTATCGGAAGGTATTAGCAAAGTATCAGAGAAATATTTCTTCAAGAATTCAGTAGTTGATATATAGGATATTATAGGTAAATTTATCATTCTCAAATTCTTTTCCCTTAATTGGTTCTTCAGAAATTCCAATTTTTACGAAAAAGATACTATTCTTCATTACCAAATTGTCTGATTTTCACAGAGAAGCCATTTCCATAATCAAAGTCTCTATTTTTATATCTTGGACTTCCACTTTGTTAGATAGGTATTAATATAAATTCTTTAACTCACATAGTGAAAAATTTTAAACATCTGAAGAAGAGAGTTATTCACATTCTGCTGCAGTTCCTATAGTACATCCATTATGACATTATTGGCTTCACCAAGTCCAATTTCTCCACAGAAACCGCTCCAGATATCTTCGGGGGGAAGAGCTCACTCTCCAATCCCCCAGTTGGTTTATTATCCGAGTCGATGCTGCGCCAGGACCTCCTCGGGTCACATGAAAATCCTAACCCACTTCGGGCGTTTCCATTATTGACCTCCATAGCGAAGCAATACCCCGAAGCAGGAACCGATATCCCCAACGTTATGACCCCGAATCTCTCCAAAATAGACTGAGAAGTGGTGGGAACCCCAGCCATGTTCGAGGAGGACAACACCATGGCTTTGCCTTTTCTCTTCCCCATTCTCTGGGGAGCGCGCCTTCTTCTTCAGGCATTCTGGTGTAAAACGGGAACTCAACTAACGTACGTCCTCCCTCAACGCCATCTTGGATCCTCCAGGTTGGGACACTCTTTGTCTGGTTTCTCCTCAGAGGCCTGTCTGATATGGGTAACCCTACAGCATAGCCCTCTGAGTCATTGAAACACGGAAGCCCCTCCACCACTTACAAGGTGGTGTCCCTTCGGAGGGGGAGAGGTGGCTTTTAATTTGGGGGGCTTGCCTGCTTAGGGAGTGCTCTTTTCTCCTGAATTTGTCCTTTTGGTCCACCAGGCCTTTCTGTTGAAGCAGGGGGCGCTGCTCTGCTGGCTCCCTAGGTCCTGGGGAGTGCAGAGTCAGTACCGGTTCCTCCCCCCCCCCCAAACGCTCCTGTCCTGCCCTGCCCCTGTGGACGACCCCACAGAGAGTTGCTCTCTAGTCTCTCCTCTGTCGGATGCGGAGTCTGTCTCCTCAGAGAGCTTTTCTGGTCTGGAGCCCTTGGAGGAGGGGCAGCTCCCCTCAGGTGAAGGGGATGACCCCCCTGGTGCTCCAACTTTTCCAGAGGGATGAGTTGGGGTCTTTGATTTCTGAGTCCCTGGTGGCTGTATACATTGTGGAGCCTGTGTGTATGTATGTGGGTGGGTGGGGAGGTTCTGCAGGATTCTAGTAGGCTAGCCTTATGAGGGGTTTTCGGGGTCCGTCTAAGGCGTTCCCTATTCATCCAGATATCCAGGATCTGATCTCCGCTGAATGGGATATCCCTGACTCGAGTCTTAGAGTGGGAAGAGCCATGGCCTGTCTCTACTCCTTAGTGCTGGAAGAGAAGGAGATGTTGGTGTTTCTTAAGGTGAATTCCTTGGTGACGGTGGTCACCAAGGAGACCACCCTGCCGATTGAAGGTGATGTGGCCTTGAAGGACCTAAAGGACAGGAAGTTGGAACAGGCCCTTTAGCAGGCTTGGGTCTACAAGCAGCTATTTGCAACTCTTTTGTTGCCCATGCCTGTTTGCAATGGCACCAGAAGTTGGGTGCCAGGAGTGGCTCTCGGCCAACTAGGATGGAGGCAGGCCTCGATTATCTGGCAAACGCAGTTTACGACATGCTGCAGGCTTCTACCAAAGGTATGTCGTTGACAGTCACAGCGAGGTGCCAGCTGTGGCTCCGGGCCTGGTTGGCGGACGCAGCCTCTAAGGCCTATTTGGTCAAGCTGCCCTTTCGGGAGAAGTTGCTCTTCGGTGAGGACCTTAGCAATCTGGTTAAGGACCTTGGTGAGGCTAGACCCCAGTATCTGCTGGAGGACCGCCCTAGGGCGTCTAGTTGCCAGCCGAGTTCCGCTTGTCCTCGTTTTCAGGACAGTAAAAGATACAGGCCAGATCGTCTGGCTTTGGTCAGGATCCCCGGTTCCAGTCCCTTCAGTGTTCCTTTCGTGTTGACAGGAAGAGTTCGGGGAAGTCAAGGTGGGCAGTTGTTGCTCCCCGTCAGTCACGATGGTGCGTTGGCCCGTGCGTTCGGGCCAATAGGGGGACACCTTCAGGTGTTCCAGGATGTGTGGACCTCCATCACCTCAGATCAGTGGGTGTTGGACATTCTTCGCGATGGTTACTGGTTAGAATTCTCCTGCATGGTTGTTCCGCTCTTCTTGCAGTCCCCTTGTTGAGGAGCTGCCCAGATCAGATGTACCCATTGTACCCATTCCGGATGCCGAGCGAGGGCTGGGACGGTGCTCATCTATTTCATGGTTCCAAAAAAGGAGGGCAACGGAAAGGCCCATCCTGGACCTCAAGAATGTCAAATGCCTACGGGTGACTCATTTGTGGCTGGAGAGCCTACGGTATGTCATTGCCTCCGTGCGGGAGGGGAAGTTTCTCACCTCTCTCGATCTCAAGGAGGCATACCTCCATATTCTGATTGGGCCTTCATCATCAGTTCCTTTGCTTTGTGGTACTGGGCCAACACTTCCAGTTTCGGGCCCTCCCCCTTCGGCCTAGCTACGGCTCCAAGGACATTTTCCAAGGTAATGGTTATAGTAGCAGCCTTCCTCTGGAAGCAGGGCATCTGGGTTCACCCTTACTGGGACGATTGGTTAATTTGAGCTTCGTCTCAGGACAGCTTGGAAGTGACCTCCATGGTGGGTCCGGCTTCTGTAGTCGTTGGGATCGGTGATGAATTTCGACAAGAGCTGCCTGAACACTTCTCAGTGCCTGGAGTACTTGGGTGTCTTCTTCGACACCCAGATTGCTTGGGTTTTTCTGCCAGAAGGGCAGCATGTGAAGTTGGCGGGCCAGGTGCGGTCCCTTCTCTTGGCTTCCCGGCTGCGGGTCTGGGAGTATGTTCAGGTCTTGGGCACCATGACAGCGGCCATGGAGGTGGTTTCTTGGGCACAGGCACACATATGTCTGCTCCAGCAGACACTGCTCACCCATTGGTCTCCAGTGTCAGAGGCCTACCATGTCCAACTTGGACGTTGGATGCCAGACGGAGCGTGCGGTGGTGACACTGCCCTCAGTTGTTGACTCGAGGCATGCCCTTCCTGATCCTGCATTGGGAGATGGTGACCACGGATGCTAGCTTGTCGGGCTGGGGGGCCCATTATAGGGGCCACGTGGCTCAGGGCCTTTGGTCTCGGAGAGACTAGCTGGCCCATCAATCGCCTGGAGCTCCGGGCGGTTTGGCTGGCTTTGAAGTCCTTTGCACCGTTATTGAAGGGGGCGGCAGTCCGGGTCTTCTTGGACAATGCGACGACAGTAGCCTATACCAACAAGCGGGGGGGACCTGCAGCAGTCAACTGGCTCAGGAGGCTGCCTTGTTGATGGTCTGGGTGGAGCAGCATCTGACTTGCCTCTCAGCCACGCATATTGCTGGAGGCGTCAATATAGAGGCCGACTTTCTCATTCATCATGTGTTGGACCCCGGCAAGTGGGAGCTGTCAGCAGCAATGTTCCAACTGGTGGTTCATCGTTGGGGTCTCCCTTGCCTGGAACTTATGGCCATGAAGGCCAATGCCAAAGTACCACAGTTTTTTAGCCATCGCAAGGAGCAGGATTCCTTGGTTCTGGATGCCCTATTTCAACCGTGGCTGGATGAGGGTGTGTTGTTCGTCTTCCCTTCTTAGCCAATGCTGGGCTGCCTGTTGAGAAGGGTGGCAGCCCATCGGGGCAGAGTGATCCTGATGGCTCCAGAGTGGCCCGGAGGCATCCTTGGTATGCAGACCTCGTCAGGTTCCTGGACGGCCAGATTCTACGGCTTCCTCTGGAGAGGGGTCTTCTCTGTTGGGGCCCTTTGGCCATGGAGGATCCCACCCCCTTTGGTCTTATGGCCTGGCCCTTGAGAGGTCTCGCTTGAGGAAGAAGGGCTATTCGGGTTCTGTTATTGCGATCATGCTTCGAGCCCGGAAGTGCTCCATCAGCCTATGCCTGAGTCTGGCGTGTATTTGAAGACTGGTGTGCGGAGAGGGGTCTTTGTCCCTTTCTCGCTTCGGTTGGACACTTTCTGGCTTTCCTGCAGCATGGGGTGCACAAAGGGTTGGCACTGGGGTCCTTGAAGGTCCAGGTGGCAGCCTTGGCCTGCTTCCGAGGGCATTTGCAGAATTCCTTGCTTGCAGCGAACCCAGATGTGGTGTGTTTTCTGAAAAGAGTGGGTCACCTTCGGCCACCCTTTCCGGGCGCCCTTCCCAGAATGGGACCTCAATCTGGTTCTTCAGTCTCTTCAGGGCACCCTTTTGAGCCTGTTTGTCAGGCTACCCTGAAGAATCTTACTCTGAAGACAGTCTTCTTAGTGGCCATCACGTCTGCCTGTTGCATTTCTGAGCTTCATGGTGCTTTCTTGTAGGGATCCTTTTCTCCATTTTTTGGAAGTGTTTTTTTCCCCTGCGGACAGTGCTGTCCTTTCTACCCAAGGTCATCTTGGCCTTTCACATCAATCAATCTGTGGAGCTTCCTTCCTTTCGACGGGAGGATATGGGGGCCCAGTACGCCTCTTTGCGGCTTCTGGATGTGCAAAGGGCTCTTCTGCATTACCTGTAGGTGACTAACGAGTTTTGTCGCTCAGATAGGTTGTTTGTGCTGTTTGGTAAGCAGAAGTTGGGTGTCATGGCTTCCAAAACATCCATTGCCCGCTGGTTGAAGGAGGCAGTGGCTGCCGCCTACTTCCTGGCAGGGAAGGCTTCACCTTTGGGCCTGAAGGCCCCCTCTATTAGGCGGATGGTGTCGTCGTGGGCGGAGACATCTTTGTGTTCTCCGGTGGACATTTGCAGGGTGGCGATGTGGTCTTCGTTGCATTCCTTCATCAAGCATTATCGGGTGGATGTTTTTGCATGGTCAGACATGGACTTTGGGGTGTCAGTTTTACAAGCAGCAGGGCTGATGTCCCACCCTCACAGGGATTGCTTTTGAACATCCCACTTGTCCTGGAATAGTGGGAAGAAATGTAATGAAAGGAGAAATTAGGTCCTACCTGATAATTTCTTTCCATTAGTTCTTCACATTATTCCAAGAGCCCTCCTGTTCTTCAGCGTTGTTTCTTTCTGGTCGCCCTGAGTGCTGCTCTGGATCCTGTCTTCAGGGGTGGTGTTGTTTTGCCTTGTTATATTTAGTTGGTTGCTGTTCATGCACCTGTGTTTATTTTCTGTTGGCTTGTGTATGATACTGAGGAACTGGGCTGCTAGCACGTGGCTAGGTAGTGGTGCTTAGTTCTGTACTCTCTATCTCCACCTGCTGGTCAATGGACATGATTACCCACTTGTCCTGGAATAGTGGGAAGAACTAATGGAAAGAAATTTATAAGGTAAGACTTAATTTCTTCGTTCTTTTGCCCGCATATCATAGGTCTGTGCTAGATGCATCCCTGAGGGAGCCAGATAGGAGGCAGGGATGGCTACGAGACAGTGGCCTTGGCTGGGTCTTACCTTTCTCAGTTGAGGCCTTGATGTTGAAGGGGGAGGGGTAACAAGGGGGGGGGGCCTTGGGGGTCTGGGACCACATTTGCTGAAAGCATTTGTAGACTCTGAGGCAGGTGCTGATGGGGCGGGCTCCTCATTCACTGAGACACTTGGGGCCCTCAGGGATCTCTGAGCGTGTTGCCAAATGTCTGAGATGGCACAGTGAGGATTTGTTCACCTGATCCCTTCTGGGAGACCTTTGGCACTTAGAAGATGACCCTGAGCACTGCAGATGGAAGGTTGGTTCTCCAGATGAGAAGATTTCTCCCCAGCAGAGGGAGACAACTCCCCGGTGGTGTGGTGGTTCTGCCAGGAGAGCTTAACAACCTGATTGTCACCTTGGCTGTCAGGATCTTGGTGGCTCCTCATCAGGCTGAGTCTGCGTATGGCGAATCCTATTCTGGAAAACCTTCAAAAGCTGTCCAAAGCTTTCTCCCCTGCATAGGGGCACTCTCCAGATGGTTTTGATGGAGTGGGAGGCCCCTGAAGGAATCGTAAGGCGTATCATCAAGCTGTTAAGCTTTACCTTTACCTTCTGTCCCAAGAGGACCTAAACAGGCTCTTCTGACTACCTAAGGTTGATGTGCTTCACTCTAGTGACAAGGACCATGATCATGAAGTTGAGAGCTGCTCAATCAGACATTTCATGGCTTCTGCAGCAGGAATTTAGACTTCTGAGTTTGGGAGCTATTTATTTTGGGCTCTGTTAAGGTGGGCCCAACAGCTGTTGGAGTCTCCAGAAGCTGCTTGGTTAGAATCTGGGGCAGCATTCCTGGCAAGCATACTTTGACCTGGTTTGCATTTCCTCCCAAGCTGTGGCTTTTGCCATGGTTGCTTGTAGGTGGTTGTGGGTCTGTCATTGTGTGGCTGACTTGGCCTCTAAGGTTCACTTAAGCAAACTGCCCTTTTGGAGACACTTGCTGTTCAGGAAGGATTTGGAGAAAACAGGTGAAGGACCTGGGTGAGGCCAAACCTCAGTGGCTCCTAGAGTACCATCCCCAAGTTGGTGGGGAGTGCTGACGTGTATAGAGTGCAGCCAAGGACTTGGGACACTACAGCTTATGCAGTTACTCCCACGCTGTCCCTATGGCCTCAAAGTCTCAGAAGAGCAGGCCCTTTTGGGGATCATGGGGAGGGTGAGAGAGAGCAATCCAGTCAGGTTTTCCCAATGAAAATACATGAGATCTGTTTCAATGCACTGCATTGTATGCAAATAGATCTCATGCATATTCATACCTGTTAATTTCCTTTCCTTGAATCTTGCTAGACCAGTCCTGGGCCCACCCTGGAAGACTGGTGTCTAGAGGCTGTTCATGGTCTTTATTCATTCTCCTTCCTACCTAATATTGTGCATAGTTTATTGGAAAAGTATGGTGTGGTCCTACGGTGGTTCCATGGGTGTTCAGTGTTTGTCAGTCACATTGACCTGTTTTTGGTATCGCTGGAAGAGTTCAATTTCTCTATTTTAATCTGCTGGTAGAGGGGGACAACCCATTCGTTTGGACTGGTCTAGCAGGATTCAAAGAAAGAAAACAAAGGTATGAATGCAGTTGTCTTTATTTTTTGTTTGCTGATCTGTATGCTTTGTAGAACCATTTCATACTAAATAGGATTACCTTTGGTGTAATCATGTAATATTTGTACTTGTTCCTGATTGGATAAATTTCTGAAACAGCTGGTATTTCCTGGGAACCACCATACCTCATATTACTAAACTGTTCCTCTGAAGAGTATGGAAACTATACTCCAGGGACTGAGTGAGTTGGCTGCTTCTCATGCTTCATTAGACTGTAACATTATCAGATGCTGGTCCAACCTATCCTGCTGTTTTATCTAATTCATGGCTGAATACATGCCTGTATTAGATTGATCATTCCTTACGTGATGCCAAACTAATTTCATTGTGTGATAAGATTTGTGTTGATTTCTAACACACAACCAAGACTAAAGATATTTTGAAAACTTTCCCCTTTTGGTGTGTTAAAATGTTATTTTAATCACATTTTTTGTAGGTTTTTATTTTTTTTTAGCAGCTATTTCTTCTTAACACATCTCTTTTTAGTCTTCCTTCCTTTCTTTCTTCCATCCACCCTTTTTTATCCTTTTCCTCCACCCTCCTGGGGTTTGGGTCATCTGTGTTTTTAGAATGCTGCCTCAGTCCATGGCTCCAGATGCTCTATATACAATTCAGGGGTAAGGGACAATTCTGGGCAGTTGCTCCAGCTGCATTAAACAGCTGATGATCAGAAGCAATTGTGGCTGCTAGAGGCTATTAGCGCCCGCGTTTTCTACTGCCCCATGATCAGAGCCCCTGAGTGCATGAAACACGCGGTCTCTGACTGCTAGTAGCATGCAATTGTATGCTAAACAGGTGTTTTATTATTCCTCCCCAATGATCAGTGGTTAGCGTGCCAAAAATTAGCGTGCTACCTGTGGCAAATCCTACTCTAGCTCGCAGCTGGTGTTAGGCTTTGCAGAACATTGGGGAGGAATGGTGAGCCCTGTCCAGCATGTATTTGCATGCTAGCATGCCCCCCATCCTGCCAGTGGAACCCTGGCCCCCCAAACCAGTGACACGGGACTGGAGATCCCATGGACCTCCAGTCCCCCCTGACCCCCCCCCCTCCAATAAAACACGTTCACTTGGGGCTGTAGATCCAGTGGATCCAACTCCACAGTCCATGCTTCTCCGCCCCCCTTTTTTTTTCATGGATCAGAACGGTACTGTCATCTCTGTTTATTTCCAGGTGAGCTGTTAATTATATAGTTCACTGAAAACAAAACAATCCCCCCTCCAAAAAAAAAAAAAAGTCAGATTGAAATCTGTCTGGATCTGGAAACATATATCCAGGGTGCCTTGAAGACTTCTAACAAGATAATCTTCCTAACTAGTGCTGCACTTTCATCTTGGGAAAAGAAAAAAAAAGCCAAGAGAACAACAAAACTTCTACTACTACTAAAGCATAACGTGGAGATGACCAATGTATTTATTTGAAAGTACATATTTATTTAAATGTGTTTGTTTTATTGTATATTTTAATGCTAGGACCCTTGACACTGGCATGTGCTGAAACTTAGCTGTGTCGAGTCATCAATAAATTCTTAACCTGAGTGTGGCTCCAGTGATGTCCATGTCCTTGGCCATCTCCACTTTTTGCTTTCTCTGCACTTTCATCTGGGGCCAGATAAGGAAAGCCTAATGGTGAGAGCAGCAGTCTGAGAATCAGGGATGCCAGGGTTCAAATTATGATTCTCCTACTGACTTTGGTTGTGAGGTTGGACAAGTCACTTCACCCTCCTTTGCCTCTGGTACAACTTAGATTGTAAGTCCACTTCGATAGAGAAATAACTCCATGCACTTGAATGTATAATTTGCTTTGAACTGGGATTTGGAAAGACAAGTAACTAAATATCAAATCCCAAATACATGTCTCTCTAAAATATGTTTAAAAAACACATTGCTTCTGAGAGAAGCATTTTGGCCTCATAATGTTGTTGAGAAAATATCAGTGATTTCTAGTGCTATTCCTGACCACCCCAGATTTCTCCCTTACCCTAGAGATGGTAGATTGAAACAGTCTTCCTGACTATTCTGGCCATGAGTGGCCCCTGGCCCCATCCTATTCCCAAAATTTAGGTTCATTTCCAGTCTGCTGTTATACATGCTAAACAATTCTGTCCATCTGATAAACAACCTTGCCTCTAACACCTGCAATCAACTTACCACACTCTGATCACACTTCAAAGCTCCTTCCTCCTCAGCTGCTGTCCAGTTTCTGCCTAGACTCAAGTTTTCTAGAACAGGATTCAGCAAATTTATCTTGTTTTCTACTAGACCACATCACCTCTGCCACTTCACTCCTCAAAAAACTTAAAGTATGCCCTGTTAACTACCACTAATCTCATCCTTTCCCCCCTTCTCCAGAATCTTGAACAAGTACTGTTCATGCATGCTGCCTTGATTTCTTAATCCACTAATCTCTGGCCTTCAACCTCCTTTTTATTCTACTAAGCCATTTCCAGTGACTTTCATGAATAAGGCTAAAGGTTACTAGTCAGTCCTTATCCTTCTTGACCTGTTGCAGCTTTTGACACTGTTGATAATCACATACTTTTAGTCACACAGTTTCCATATGGGTTCTTTGGCTTGGCTCTGTCCTGGTTTTCTTAACACCTCCACAGCTATCCCACTTTTAGTCAGTGTCCACAAGGATTATGTTCTTGGTCATCTACTATTTATTTATTTTAGCGCATTTATATCCCACATTTTCCCACAAGTGCAGGCACAATGTGGCTTACAACAGTGCATGAAACAATACAATAGGAAAGCTAAAACATAGGATGACAGAACAGACAGACAATCCTCTTGGTGATATTTCTTCCTATGGCACCTTTTTATTTATTTATTTGGTTCACTTATATCCCACATTTTCCCAGCTTGTGTGGGCTCAATGTGGCTAACAAACTGTGTTCAGTTTGCAGTGTCCCATTACCTATTCTCTCTTTCATTGTGTGTTCCTCCTGAGCTCGCCTCTTCAGACAAGTTGCTACTATCTGTACTTTACTCATCCATCCTTAAATCAGATTCCACCTTTGTTCCTTCTACCTTCCTTCATCAGATGCCTGGTTATGACCTTCCTGAATTGGTTTGTTCGGTTTCTTTCAACTCCTACAAAAATCCCACCTCTTCGACACTGCTTTCAATTTCTAACCTGCCTTTCCTCTTCAGTCCCAAAATTCTATGGCTGTTAAAAGTTCATGTATCATTGTCAGATGGCAGGCTCTATAGAGTGAAGGATATCTCCTGTGTGTGCTAGTACAGTGGTGCTGTTCATCTACAGTAAAGATAATAGGGATAGTCATTGCTTTCCACACCTGCAGCTGCTTTCTTTTCTAACAAAACTTCCTATTACGGATTCTGTATAGTTCCTAGTGTGATTAGCCATCTGTCGATGGTTGGTTAATAGTGAAGGAGAGGGAGAAAATGCTGATCTAACATTTTGACTACCCCTCTGGGTCTGCTTGCTCCTTCTCCTCCGTCTGCTGACTACTAGCCTGTAAGATCCACAGAGCAGGGCTGTCTCTTCTGTGTGCCTGTACACATAGGCCTCATAGGGTTAGAATGGATACGGTATTCTCTAAACCTTGCCTTAATCCATGTGAGTTTCCTCAGGGGTCCCCATTATCCCCCATACTCTGTATTTTTACATTCATTGGGAAGGAAATTGGAAAGAGCTGACTAATTGAATTAGTTGTGCAGATATCATGGTTTTAATTCCGCTTGGCTCCTCATTGCATGCAGAAATACCTATCATCCAGAGGTGTATCACGCTAATTGAAAAATGAATCCTTATGTATAAGTTAAACTTAAACACTGGAAAAACAAAATTCCTATTGGTGGATAATCAGATCCTAATTTGACTTATTTTATAATTGATCAACATAAATATGAACCTTCACTAGTTATTAAAATTTTGGGAATGCTTATTGATCAGTCTTTGACATTTGAGCAGCAGATTAATAGCTTTGTTAAGAAAACTTTTTATTTGATAGGAAACTTCCCTGCATATGAACATTTTTTATGCTGGAGCAATTCAGACTATTGGTACAGGCATTTTCTTATCTTGATTATTGCAATGTTGTTTATATAGGCTGTTCAAAGCAAATGCTGAAAAAGGTACAATCAATTCAAAATACAGCTGTTCGGCTGATCTGTTTGCTTAAGAAAAATGGTAGTATTTTACATGCTTATGTAGCTTTGCATTGGTTTCCTATTGAAACCAGACTACAATTTAACTTTCTCTGTATTCTTTATAAAAGTTTGTTTGGATTGGCTCCAGCCTTTGTGCATAATCTTAGGTTTATAATTCGTGGCAGAATACGTAGAGAAAGTATTTATTTATTTAGATGTTGCTCACACCTTTTCAGTAGTAGCTCAAGTTGAGTTACAGTCAGGTACACTGGCTAGTTCTCTGTCCCAGGAGGGCTCACAATCTAAGTTTATACCTGAGGCAACGGAGGGTTAAGTGACTTGCCCAAGATCACAAGGAGCAGCAGTGGGATTTGAACCTGCCACCTCTGGATTGCAAGACCAGTGCTCTAACCACTTGGCCACACCTCTATATGGTTATCCATCTTTACAAGCTTAATTTTGCCTTTAAAGCAGCAAGTTTAGGAAAAGACGTCTGTAAAGCCTTGCAGATTTCTTTTATCAGGATTTAAGGAAGAGGATTAAAACTGGTCTGTTTCAGAAATATGTATGTTGTAAGGGTTAGATAAAGGATAGTGTCACTGGAAATATGATTGTTTTTGATCACTGATTAGGTTTTACTGGTCTTGGGTAGTGGATTTCAATTAATTTTATGTTTTGATTATGTAATTCCCAGTTGTAATTGTTACCTTGATTGTGGTCTGCTTAGAACTGAGGGGAGGTACAAGCAGAATACAAGACCTGATGTTATATTATGCTATGTATAACACTCTTCTCTAGGAAAAAGCCTTTGCTAAGGTAATTAGGAATTCCAGTCAGAACTTTAATTTTTATACCTCTCCCAATGACTTCAATTCCAGTTAAGATGGGAAACACTAAAGATAGCAATTAGATCACTTCTGTACCAGTTTTATTAAACAAGAAAAAAATAGGTTTGTTGTTCAGACTTCTGCGATTGATACATAAGGCAATTAATTGATCCAAGTCAGTAGTGATAACCCTCAGTCTGAATCAGAATGAACTCAAATTCCCTCAGTCCTCTCAGATTGAAAGTTTTTTAAGTTCATGAAACAAAAATATTTATACTACTGCTAAATGTGTACTCCAACTGCCCCCCTTAAAAAGATTCTCTTGCAGCCCTGTAAAAAAGAGCACTAAAATTACTAACAGTCTTGGTCTTTAATAAAAATGTATATACAGTGTTGTGAAAAGACCCCCCCCCCCCCCCCCCCCAGTTTCCTGTATTATTGCGTACTAGTAAAAAAGGCCCGTTTCTGACACAAATGAAATGGGCGCTAGCAAGGTTTTCCTCGGAGTGTGTATGTTTGAGAGAGTGTGTGAGAGTGACTGTGTGAAAGAGAGTGAATGTGCGAGTGTGTGTGTGACAGAGAGAGAGTAAGTGTGGGTGCAAGTGTGTGTGAGTGTGTGTGTAAGAATGAGAGTGTGTGCGAGTGCCTATGTGAGCCACAGTGAGTGTGAGAGAGTGTGTTTCACACAGATACAGTGTGTATGAGAGAGTATGTGTGTGAGACTGAGAGAGTGTTTGAGAGTGACTATGTGACACAGAGTGAATGTGATAGTGTGTGAGAGAGAGAAAGACACCGACTGTGAGTGTGTGTGTGTGACAGAGATACCCCCTCCCCTCCCCCATCTGGTCTCAGGACCCCCTCCCCCCCCTGCTGAACTGGGGGGGGGGTGGAGACATAGCTGCTGAGAGGGGGGGCGGGAGGGGACAAAATTCTGGGCTCTAAGGGGGGCCCGGCACCGCAGTCTCACTCGTCCTCCGTCGTCGACCGTCTGCCCTCTGCATTGAAATCGCAGTCTCACCTCCGTGAAAGCAGCAAAACGCCTCCCTTCGGGCCTCCTTCTCTCCATGTGTCCCACCCTCATCTGACGCAACTTCCATGAGGGGGGACGCAAGGAGCGAAGGAGGACCGAAGGAAGGCGTTCTGCTTCCTGCAGCGCTGCTTTCACGGAGGTGAGCTTGCGATTTCAATGCAGGGGGCCCGGCCCGGTGGCGGACGGAGGGGGGAGCAGCGGCGACCTCGGGGTGGGGGGGAGCAGTGGCTGCGGCAAACTTGGGGGGGGGGGGGGGAGCGAAGGCGATGTTGGCTGTGGACCCAGGGAGTCAGCTTCAGAATGTTGGAGGTGCTTTTTATTGTAGTAGATATGTCACACTGAATGGTTTCTTATCTTTAATCAAAATGTAATTTTGAGACCAAGAGAACCTGAGTAAAGACTTAAAGTTTTTAAATGTACTTCATTTTCAACACCCATATCACCTATATGAAAAAGTAACTGCTTCCCCCCCCCTCTGCACATGTATTTACTCAGTCAACCAATTGACAAGTTTAATTGATGATTAGATTCAGCTGATTGAACACAGCCAGGCCTGATTTTAGCTAGCCCTATTGAAACTAAACTTCACCATATATTGAATCTTACCATGAGAGTGAAGTAGTCACCACAAAGTTTCTGCAGGAATACTATGCCATGATCAAAGGAAATCCCAGGGAAAAAAAAGGGGTTGTTGAAATATCAGTCTGGATAGGGTTACATAAGTACATAAGTAGTGCCATACTGGGAAAGACCAAAGGTCCATCTAGCCCAGCATCCTGTCACAGACAGTGGCCAATCCAGGTCAAGGGCACCTGGCACGCTCCCCAAACGTAAAAACATTCCAGACAAGTTATATCTAAAAAAGCCATTTCTAAAGCTCTGGCTCCCCGTATCCAGAATCTCCCTCCCTCTCACTTTCCACTCTCTCCCTCATCCCTTTTCTCTATCCAGCATCTCTCCTCTCTCTCTTTCTCCCTATCCCTTTCCTTTCTCCAGCATCTCCCCTCTCATCCCTTCCCCCTGCTTGCAGTAGTGCTGCCTTTTCCCAATCCACTTCCCTTGTTTACCTTCTCGTGCAACTTTCCCCTGTAGAGGTGGTCATCAGCAGTTGAAATGGCATTCAACTCCTGCGCAAACAGGAAGTTGTCAGAAGGGTGTGGGATGAGGAAGATAGACTTTGGGGCCAACTGCTGGCAGTTTATATGAATCGTTTGGGGCCATCTGATGGCAGTATATGTGTTTGTTTATTCAGATTTATTAACCGCCTTTATGAAGAGATTCACCCAAGGCATGTGAATCACCATCGCTGCCAGCTACCTTCAGAGGGGAAAGACACATTTAAATGTAGATGGTGGAGAAGGGAGGGAGATGTGGAGGGGTGGGAGACATTGCCAGGAGCAGGCAGTTGGCTGCTGCAGTGGATTCTGTGAGGCAGGCCTTTGGTGCCCTAAGCTAGTGCTCACCTTGCCCATTCCTTTAGTCTGCCATAGAGGAGAGAAAAGATTTTTGGAGCAAGGTCCGAAGCCTCAACGTCGGTGTTGGCATCTGTGTCTTCAGCCGTATAGGAGGTCCTGATGTATGGATCTTCACACAGCCAGGACCAGGCACCTGCTTCAACCCCGCAGATTCAACAGCCTGCTTCTACACTGGCACTCCAGCCTTCCTCAATGTTAGCCCTCGATGAGCGCCTCTAGGCCTTGCTCCCTGAGCTGTTTGGGTTCTTGCAGAGTGCATCAGCATTTGAGGTGCTTGCGCCAGCCATGCCTCTTGCTGCAATCCTGTATGGCCAGCTATCAGCCTGTGGTGAGGTCTCAGATGCCGATGCCGCTTATGGTCTTGATATTGACTGCTACCCATTTTGGCACACCCTCGACATTAGTAAAGGGAGCTTTGCCGGTGTTGCGGCCAGAGACGACACCTCTGCACTCCTCTCGGGGTCATGGTACCTCTTTGTCGAGGCAGGCTCGGTCTTGGCCCTCCCACAAAGACTTGGCTGAAACTGATGAGGAGCACATGGGACTCAGAGAATCCATGGTACTTCTTGGAGGAGGATCCTATGGCATCCCATCTGATCCATTCCCTCCACAGTAAAGAAGAAAATCTCCACATGAGAACCTTTCCTACCCCTCTTTTGTAAAGGAGATGGCGGCTGCCATCCCAATTCTTTTGGAAGTAGAGGATGAGCCCAGGAAGGACGTTCGTGATGAACTGGGAGTCCCCTGTGTCGGTCCCTCTCCTCACCAAGAAGATTGTACTAGATTCAGTCTTCCCCTGGGTTTGATAGGCCCCAGTTGCCTCCTCATTCCCTGGTGGTAGAATTTGCACTCAAAAGGGCCAGGAGTTCTAGAGACTATGCTCTGGCACCCCCTGGCAGAGAAACTTGGACCCTAGATTCTTTTGGGTGGAAGAATTATCAGGCTTCCATGCTTATCTCCCATATCCGATTGTACTAACTCTACATGAGCCTGTACTTGCAGTCCTTGGTGCGCAGTATGTCTGTTTTAGCAGACTCTCCTACTGGAGCAGGTTGAATCTGTTCGCCAGCTGGTCAAGTAGCAGAAGGCGTGTTGTAAGTTCTTGGCCAGGGGTGCCTGCAACACTTTTGATGTGGCCTCTAGGATCTCTGCCCAGAGTATAGTGATGCGCTGACTCTCATGGCTGTGTGTCTCTAACTTGGATCCAACGGTTCAGCAGAGATTGGCGAATGCCATGTGCAGGGGGGGATAACCTTTTTGGAGAGAAAGTGGAGGAGGTCACTGACCTTATCAAGAAGCATTGATTCTCTCTCCCACCAAGCGCCTTCTGCACCTGCCTATTCCTTTAGGAGGTTTTTTGTCAAGTTGAAGAGGAGTATTTATTACTCACAGAGGCATAGGTACACCCCTTCTTGCCAGCCCCAGCTTGCTTGTTCTCATCAACAGCGCACGTCTAAAGCCCAGACGACTCCCTGGTCAAAGCAGGGGGCAAGCTTTTGACTGGCTCCAGCAGAGCATAGCTGCTGTAAAAGTGACCAATCTGGACAACTTCCTGGTCGAGAGGAGACTGAAGTTTTACCAAGAAAGGTCCACTTTATAACATACAATAAATGATCTAGAGATGGGAGTAACTAGTGAGGTAATTAAATTGCCGATGACACGAAGTTATTCAAAGTTGTTAAATTGCAAAAGGATTGTGAAAATTACAAGAGGATCTTACAAGACTGGAAGACTGGGCATCCAAATGGCAGATGACATTTAATGTGAACAAGTGCAAAATGATGCATGTGGGAAAGAGAATCCCGAACTATAGTTACGTGATGCAAGGTTCCACATTAGGAGTCATTGACCAGAAAAGGGATCTAGGTGCCATTGTTGATGATGTATTGAAACCCTCTGCTTAGTGTGCAGCAGTGGCTTGAAAGCAAATCGAATGTTAGGTATTAGGAAAGGAATGGAAAACAAAAATGAGGACGTTATGCCTTTGTGTCGCTCCATACTGTTTGCAATTCTGGTCACTGCATGTCAAAAAAGATATAGTGGAATTAGAAAAGGTACAGAGAAGGGCGACAAAAATGATAAAGGGGATGGGACGACTTCCCTATGAGGAAAGGCTAAAGCGGCTAGGGCTGTTCAGCTTGGAGAAGAGACGGCTGAAGGGAGATGATAGAGGTCTATAAAATAATGAGTGGAATGGAACGGGTAGACATGAATCACTTGTTTACTCTTTCCAAGAATACTAGGACTAGGGGGCACGCAATGAAGCTACAAAGTAGTGAATTTAAAACAAATCGGAGAAAATAGTTCTTCACTTGACTTGTATTTAATTAGCTTAGCGGGCTTTAAAAAAAGGTTTGGTTAGCTTTCTGAAAAAATCCATAAGCCATTATTAAGATGGGCTTGGGGAAAATCCATTGCTTATTTGTAGGATAAACAGCATAAAATGTATTGTACTGTTTTGGGATCTTGCCAGGTAATTGTAACCTGGATTAGCCACTGTTGGAAAAGGATGCTGGGCTTGATGGACCTTTGGTCTGTCCCAGTATGGCAACACATATGTTCTTATGACTCCTTGTAACCTCCGATTGGTGGGTTCTTCAAATAGTCGATCTCAGTTAACCGTACACTGGCTACAGATACCACCCGATTGTCCACCGAGAGCACATCACTTCAGCTCTCAGCACAAGCAGGAACATGCAGAGGAACTTTCTGCCCTTCTCAAGGCCCATGCAGTCGAACCCGTTCCAGCAGGGGTAGAAATGAAGGGATTCTATTCCAGGTACTTCATCATGCAAAAGAAAACGGGGGATTCGTCCCATCCTAGATATAAGGGGCCTGAAAAAATTCCTGGTCAAAGAAAAGCTCAGGATGGTTTCCCCAGGCACCCAGCTTCCCATGCTTCAGGAAAGTGTTTGGCTATGCACTCTGCACTTAAAGGATACTTATACTCATATGCCCGATACTTCCAGCTCACAGGAAGTATCTTCAGTTTCGGCTGGGGACATGTCACTTCCAGTATCATGTATTGCCTTTTGGCCTTACATCGGCTTCCAGGGTTTTCACCAAGTGTCTTGTAGTAGTCGCAGCGTTGCTGCACAGAGTGGGAGTCCATGTTCACCCCTGTCTCGACGACTGGCTGGTGAAGAGCTCAGGAGTCCATGTGGAGGACTATCCATGTGTTAGAGCTACTAGGGTTCATTTTAAACTACCCTTAGTCCCATCTGCCCTCCTGTCCAGCGATTAGAGTTCATTGGAGCTCTGCTAGACACTATCGGCTCAGGCTTTTTTTCCTGTGGTGCGGGCAGAAGGTCTTGTTGCCCTAGCCACTTGAATCCGATCGTCTCGGCAAGTCTCAGACTGACCAGATGTTGAGGTTGTTGGGCCACATGGCCTCTACTGTTCATGTGACACTCATGACACATCTTCACATGAGAACTGCCCAGTGGGCCCTAGCTTTCCAGTGGTGTCAGGCCGTAGGGAACTTAGAGGATGTCATCCGATTTCTTCCAGATCTGGTTCAGCCCCTACTCTGGTGTTAGGGTGATGTTGGACAACACCACGGTGGTGACGTATATCAACAAGCAGGCCCGCATTGGGAGTCAGGCAGTGGCTCTGGAACCAGTCAGTCTTTGTCAGGCTCTTTTGGTGGTCCATATTGCGGGCAAAGAGTATGTGCAAGCGGACTTTCTCAGTTGCACCCTCCTGGATCTGGGGAGAATGGAAACTGGGGGGATTGGACCTTTCAGCTATTTTGTGGACCACTGGGGGCCTCCTCAGTTCGAATTGATGGCATCCAGGGCCAGTGCGAAGGCAGAGCGCTTTCAGTTGACAAAGCAGTGTGGCCTCTCAGTGATAGATGCCTTGGTTCAGCCTTGGCCGATACTGGAGCCTATCTTCCCTCCATGGCCTCTCGTTGGCCGTATGGTGCACAGGATTAAGGCTTAAAAATAATTGAGGAAGTAACAGTTTAAATGAGAACTAAAAACTTATCTTTTTATACAAGCGTATGGAGTGGCAGAAGGTCAAGATTAAGCTGGCAGAAATAATTAGACTGGAGTGATTGGACTGAAGTCCTGGGTCTGTTAACAGTCTTTGATTCATATGTGTCTTTGTTTGAAGTTCCATATCTGTAAGAACAAATGCTTATTCTATGATTTTATATGTGTAGTTTGTTAACCACTGAGAATTTTTGGACTGTGCAGTATAGAAACTTTTAAAATATCTTCATCTGGTCTAGCTGGTAGTTCTGGATTGGCCGCGCAGATCCATGGTATACGGATCTCAGGCATTTGCTGGTGGAGGACCTGCTTCCATTGTCCAAGGGGTTGATGTCTGCTCCAGCAAGTACCAGTAGAGGTGGCAAATTTGGATCTCTTTTTGCTTACGATATAGCCATTGAAAAGCAACGTTTAGAGAAGCGTGGGTTTTTTCCCCACTGTGATTTCTACTGGCTTTGCTCCAGGAAGTCTTCTATGTCCCTGGCTTATGTCAGGTCTGGTATGTGTTTGAAACCTGGTGCAGGGACCAATGACTTTCTCCATGGAGGGCTCAGGTTCCCATTGTTTTAGGTTTTCTGCAGCACAGGCTGACCTTGAGCTCTCTGAGGGTCCAGCCACTGTTGTCCAGTTTTCAAGGAAAGGTGAGGGGCATTTCTTTGGCATTGCATGGAGAAATGGTTCAGTTTCTGAAGGGGAGTAGCACATTTATGCATTCCTCTTTGTCCTTCCTTTCTTCTTGGGACCTTAATCTGGGCCTTGGCTTCCATCAAGGATCTTATCCTTAAGACAGTTTTTTTCCCCTAGCTGTCAGTTCTGCCAGTAGGGCTTCAGAATTTCAGGCCCTGTCGTGTCAGGATTCTTCTCTCTCCTTCTTGGAGGATTCCGTGCCCTTGCACGTGGTTCTGTGCTTTCTTACGAAGGTGGTGTCTGATCTGTGTGAATCAGGGGGTTTGCTTGCCCTCCTTCATGACGCAGGGGTTGTCACTGGTGGATTGGTGTACATCCGGAGGACATTGCTCAGGTACCTCAACAAAATGAGCAAGTTTTGTCTTTCAGACTACCTCTTTGTACTTTTTCATGGCTCTTAAAAGGGCCCGTGTGACCTCCATTGCGAGGTGGATTAAGGCAGCTATTGAAGCTGCTTACATCAGCAGGAATCGTCTGGTGCTTCATGGGTTTGACAAGGGCTCAGGCCACTTTCTGGGCAGATGCCTGAGCAGTGGTCCCTGAGGAGATCTGTAGAGTAACAACTTGGCTGTCACTCCAGTCCTTGGCTAAGCACTACAAATTGGATATGCTGGCCAGAGCCCGTTTTGACATTGGCAGAGCTGTCATTCAGGGGGACTTGTCTTCTGCCCAATAGATCTGCTTTGATACAGTACCCCATTTGTTCAGAACAGTGGTGCTGACGCTAAGAAAGGAGAAATTATTTATTTGTTACATTTGTATCCCACATTTTCCCACCTATGTCTTGCCTTATTTTTTTTTCTTTAGTCAGCAACACTGTTCTGAAATTTCACCCTTTGAAAGACCTTGGCTGGGGTTCTGGGTATGCTCTGTGCTTCCTTTCAGTTCATGGGGGGGGGGGGGGGGAGGGGTGAGAAAAAGAAGATAAGGGTCAATTATGATTCTGATTGGCAGCCATATGGGGTTTCTGTGAGCTGGCTATTCCATGGTATATACAGGATAGCGCGTGCCACTCTGTAGTGTTTTGCTTGCATATCATTGCAGCTTCAGTGGTTGATGGAGCTGGGTGCGTTGCACAAAGGGACCTTCTGCTGCTTGGACAGATGCAAACTGGATTATTCCAGGGAGCAACTCAGTTTATACAGTGATGTCAGTGGTAGAATTCAGTTTTCTCTACCTCCATTTTGCTGGTAGGGGGGGATGTCCATTTGTTCAGAGCAGTGTCGCTGACTAAAGAAAAGAAAATTATTGGGTAAAACATAATGGGGCTCATTTTCAAAGCACTTAAACTTAGAGTTTTATAGGTTACTATGCAACTTTCCAAGTCTAAGTGCTTTGAAAATAGCTCCTCTGACTTCTTGTATGCTATGGGATATTATCCCTGGGTGCATCCTTGGAGATTGAAAACCTCGTATAACATGCAAGATTCATCAGTGGCCCGTCTTTTAATGATGGTGATACTGGTTGTGTATTATATTGAAATAGGGATTTTAGACAAGGAATCTGTCTTTGAGAATTCTGAGCGATAATATTTTATGGCAGAACTTTGTAAGGCCCTTTCATCTTGTGGTTTTATGAGATTGACAACAGATAATTGGTTTGAACATCAAAAGAAAGTAAGCAAGATCTTTCTTACAATTAAAAGGGTCCCATCAAGTTCAATTAGTATATAATTTCTGGGAGAGAGATGAAAAATATAATAATTCACCAAGACTGGAAAAAGCTGAAAATTAGGACTTTAGAGCAAAGAAGACATTGCTGGAATGGGATTCAGGCCGAGTGGAATTGTTGTTTCTGGGCATGTTCCATGTAAGTAGAGATGGCACTGGGACTGGTGAGCTGATGGAAGGAGTTAGAAAGAAGCTGGTTGGTGGGAAAACAAAAAAAAAAACTGGCCAGAGAAGAAGAAAAAAATAAGCAAAAAAAAATTTTTTTAACTGTAATTTTTCTTTTTCCAAAACTTTTAGGTGACACGTCACTCCTTTATTTCACTACAAACACAGAAGACCATTTTACAAAGGAGAAATGTTTTGCATGCAGGGTGCTAGAGGCATCAAGTTGACTGGTGTCATGCCTTGTGACTGAAGAGCCATTGTTCAACCAGATATTGTTGGACTGTATTGCAGCTGTAAATATTTATCAGTTTTAAGGTGTGCATCTTGGCCTTCAGCTATATGACCACATATAGGTGATTTATTCCCAGTAAACATTTCCTGTTATGTGGGAGTGGATGAAAAGTGTCATGTTTAGTAAGACCATTATTTTTAACGTGCAGCATCGCTTCTGAACAGTTGCAATTTGGTACTCATGTATAGCTGTATAAAGTTGCATTTTTGCAGTGTGAAAATGTTTTAATATATGCTATACCAGGCCTTGACACATTTTCTTAGGATCTAGGGCCCAACTCTGAAGACTAGGAACCAGTCTAAGGAATGACAAGCAAATCTGTAGTACATTCTGTAAATCACTCAGGCCCAGATGCACTAAACTTTAACGACCCTTTAACAAAGAAATTTTCAACCGTAGCATGCATTAAAGGCCATTTTCTGACGACGCTAGCAGCTAACAAAAACGGAATACAAATGAATCACTTCCAGTTGTAATGTGGAAAATTCGGAATGCACTAACCATACCGACGATTGCACTGAATCAGTTACCGCGATATATTTAACGTGAAGTCAGACCTGTCGTCAAAGCCTGAGCTGTCATACAGACATTGCTCCCCGCTTCTCCCTGCAGCATAAAAATCCAAGCTGGCACGTTTGAAAATATAAATAACCCACACAAACACTACTACTACTATTTAGCATTTCTATAGCACTACAAAGCGTACGCAGCGCTTCACAAACATAGAAGAAATACAGACCCTGCTCAAAGAGTTTACAATCTAATAGACAAAAATAAAGCAAGCAAATCAATTAATGTGGGGGAGTGGTTACAAGTCAAAAGCAATGTTAAAGAGGTGGGCTTTCAATCTAGATTTAAAGATGGTCAAGGATGGGGCAGTAATATTCCAGTAAGATGTGTAAATAAAAAACGTAAAGCAAGACGGTCCATATATTGTATATGGATTTTCAGAAGGCACTTGGCAACATGAAAGACTCCTCGGGAAAATTTATGATGAAGCCACCCACAACTTAAGGTACTGCAAGCAGTTCTGGGTAGCTGCACCTCAAAACAGCAGAATGATGAGAAAAATGATTATAGGGCTGATCAGTCCTCTTATAAAAAGAAAGGCTCAACTGGTTAGGAGAAGAAACAAGTGGCGGCTGATACCAACAGAGGTCTATAAAATTCTGTATGGTGTGAACAAGTTATTTATACTATCAAACAGTACTAAGATTAGAAGTTGCTCCAATGAAACTATCCAGCAGTATATTTAGGAAATCATGTTTTGAGCCAACATGCAAACTCCAGAATTAATTCTGCTAGAAATGTGGTCAAGACTTATAGAATAGCTGAGTTAAGACCACCACAAAAAGGTCTGGACAAGTTACTGGAAGAGAGGTCCAAGAATAATCGTCAGCCAGACAGACTGGAAAGTCTCCAACACTTTACTTCCAGGAAGGAACAAAATGGAACGTTCCTATTGGGATCCGACGGATACTTTCAAACAACTCAGACTGGTCAGTGTTGGCCTAACCCAGCATGGCTATTATACATTTTAAATAATTAAAGATCATGCAGAGGCCAGTATTCAGCTGCAGTGCAACTTGGATGTTCTCAATTCATACATATGGCTCAGCAACACTATTCAGAGGAACTAAACAAATAATGGAAAATAAGGTGATACCTTTTTATTGGACTAGCTTTCAAAGGCCAAAACCTCCTCCCCCAGGTCAGGTAGTATGAGTCTTCAGAAGGACGTCTCTCCTTTCCTGACCTGGGCCCGCCCCCTTCTGACGTAAGTAACCTACGTAGGTTACTTACGTCAGAAAGGGCGGGCCCAGGTCAGGGAAGGAGAGACGTCCTCCTGAAGACTCGCAGCGATCAGATGATCTTCTTGCCCGTGCAGCACCTTCACACAGAGGTGAGAGGCGCTGCACAGGCCCGGTAAGGAGGAGGGGGGAGCAGCGGCGATGACTTCAGGGGGCGGAGGATGGCGGGAGGCGGAGCTGTGGGAGAAGGAGAAAGAGAGAGACAGGAAGGGAGGGGGGCCGGGGCTCCTAAACTTTTGATTTTTGTTTTGATTTTTTATTTAATACAGGGGGAAACGGGAAGCAGCGGCGACCTCGGGGGGGGGGGGGGGGGGCAAGGCCATCCATACAGGACGCTCCTGGCGAGCGCCTTTGCCCCCTCCCGATCCTTTTTTTATTTTTGGTTTGATTTTATATTTTAAGCAGGGGGAAGCGGGGAGCCTTGTGTTGTTTTTTTTTTTTTTTGGTAGTTGTTGTTTTGACGTTTGTGGCATGCGCAGAGCAGCCAGCATAACGCTTGGCTGCTCTTCGAATGCTTTAGGGGCCGATTACCGACGGGGATTACAACAGTAACGAATCTGTAATGCATTGTACTTTATAATACCACACCGAACATGTGCAACTTGTTTTTTTTGGTGCATTCTTCGTTTTTTCAAATTCGGTAAGCACTTTCATGTTTTAGATTTTTTTTACGTATGGTTGATGCATCTGGGCCTCATTCTGTAGGTGCTCAATGTTGATTGAAAGCTAGTTGTTACAGTAGCAGGTTAAACTTTATAAAAAAAAGTTAGACACAGCTGAGGAAGTTACAAAGCTGCAGTTTAAAAAGATTATAATGAGATGTGTGGAGCAGACTTCAGTAGGCTATAAGAAGGGTGTGAATAAGAATTCTAGTAATGTGTTCAGAAAGAAAGGGACAGATTTGGTGCCAATGACCTACCCCAGCAGCCCTAGCCTGAGTGTCTCCTTATCATCCTGTCATCTTCCCTGAGCAGCTGCAGCTGTCAAAAGCCTCATTCTCTTACCTACTCATTGCAGCAGTAGCTTCTCTGACTCTGTCCCTCTCCCACTCCCCACCCACAAAAATAAAACTCTCAAATTTTTGTCATTCAACCTATCCACAGTTCTGGAGATCCTGGAACCAGATATCTTCTTTGAACTAATAATGCTGCACGTGCGTCACTGCTGCTGCATTGATTTTGCTGCTTGTCAAATCCATCGAAGAACTATAACACTTCTGTGTTGTTCTGGAGCTGAATGACATGACCATTCCTTCTGATGAGTGGACTGATGCTACTTCTACCCTTCACAAATGCAAAATAACCTGCTGGTATTACAGACTTTGCTTTCTGCCTTCTGGCCCTGACAGTGGCTGCACCATATATGCTATGCATCTGCCAAGTCCGGGGAGTGGGGGAAATACGTGTGTATATGTGTATATATATATTTGCACCTCCGTCTGGATGCCTTGGTTCGTAACACACTTTCCATTGGTCTGCCCTGGTGATGACGGCAGAGGGCGGATTAGTGAGAGGGAAGGGAAGCCAGCATCAGCCAGCCACAGAACGTTGGAGGTATTTAGCTTTTGTTGGTGCTAGTTAACATAAACTGATGGGTTTCAAAGGAATTTGGCCAGCTGATTAAATGAGTAGCCTGTTTAAATTCTCCAGACTGAAAAGTTCGTTCCACTTACTATGCACCCAGCTGTGTTTGTTGCAGTGTACTTTTCCAGCCCAAGTTTTAAAACATATGACAATGGACGATGGACCCACTAGGGAAAGGAAGTGAAACGCAATCGGTTCTACCCATCATCATATGAAGTTCTCGTCTTTGGTAACAGCTGTTTTCCTCTGCCTGCAACAGGCCTTCTTCTCATCATCCTGCCTATTTCTGGCCCTTCTTAGTACCCCCCCCCCCCCCCCCACCAAGGACATTTGCTGATTCTGAGGTTAGCCCAGTGCTTTTTCAAAAACTCATGCCTTTCCTTTCCTCCCCTCCCTACTTCATACAGAAGCATCACTTGTATAGCATCCATCCAGTGCTTCCCCCCCCCCCCCCCCACTGCCTTGACATTGGCTAGATTATACAACTAGTCTGTATAAGTACATCTACCTTCCTTTGGTCCGCCTCTTCCTGTGGAACTGTACAGCGCTGAATTTGTATAGAATTCTCCAACCCCACAGAACGTGCAGAATTCTGTGAGGTGTTCACATTGGGTCTCCTTGGTCTGTCTCCTTCCCTGCAGAGAACACATGGCAAGAGGAGGAGGATGTGAATGCTGCACATCAGATCACTTCCTCCTCCTCCTCTGCTGCCCTTAGACTTGACTTAATGTAAACCGTGGGGCTGTTGAAAGGCTCATGTGGTTCACATAAACATTTGGGCCTAAAGCCAAGAGAGGAGGAGGAAGTTGACCCAATGTACAGTGGTTTACAACCTCCTCTTGTTGCGCGATCCCTGCGGGAGTGGAGGAGAGAGCAGCTGATGCCAGCCGAGTGACTATTGGGGGGAGGGGGACAAAGCAAAGTGAGTGTGCCAAGGGGAGGGTGGGAGGGAGGGCAGAACAAGGTGAGTGAGGGGAGGAGGGCAGAGCAAGGTGAGTGTGCCACGAGAGGGGGTCAGAGCAAAGTGAGAGTGTGCCATAGGGATGAGAGGGGAGTTGGAGAAGAAAAAGATGTGAGTGTACCATGGTGGTGGGAGGGAGGGCAGAGAAAACAAATGTACTATGGAGATAGGGAGCCAGAGAAAGCTCAGAATTCCATGGGGATGGAATGGGGTAGAGAAAGCTGAGTTCCTTGTCATCAAGCAGATGAATCCATTACGATTGGGTTGTGTCCATCAACCAGCAGGGGGAGATAGAGAGCACTGAAAAACCATAGTGCCTCATGGCCAGCTAGCTCCATCTGCCTCTTCAGTATTCTCTCTCTCCCCAGCAGGGTGGTTGCAGCTTGTTCAAGCTCCTTCAGATAATCTGCCTGGGGTGGCTCCTGTGCTTTTGACAGTTGTAGCAGGGGTGTTGTGGCTGATGGTGCCCACTTTAAAGGCAAATAGGTTAGCCCTTTCCCTGCCTTACCCGGCCCCCAATGTGGAAGTAGACAAATAGGCAAGCCCTGTCCCTCCACGCTGTGGATGTAGGCACATAGGTTCGCCCTTTCCCTGCCTTTCCCACGCTACTGATCCTCCGGAGTTGGAAATTTGCCTCTTTCGCTGTTGCTTCAAATTTTCCTCGCAGCGTTAAAATAAAAAGTTGCGTTGCGCTTGGTGCTGCGATCCCAGAAAAGAGGTTTTCTTCTGATTGTGCAGCGTGACTGGAGCTCAGAGACTCGGTCTGGTGAGGTAAGAACATTTTGTAGCTCCTCTGGGGAGGGTCTGCGTTTGGGACGATTTTGCTGCAAATCCGCCATTTTGAATTTCCTCCGTTTTCTGCTATGGCTGCTGAAAAAGTAAAGCGCTGTTCCGTTTGTGGCAAGCACAAATCTGCAGCAGGGCTCTGTAAGGCATGCTTTTCAGACGGTACAGCCGGCCCGAGCATGGTGAGCGATGTTTCTTCCCGCTCCGTGGAGCTGGCAGCGGGCGCCATTTTGGAACAGCATGGCACGACCCCCGTGAGGTGGAGGGGTTTGAGCCTGGAGGGGCGCCTCGTGTAGAGGCTAATAAAAGAGCTGTTTCCCCCAGACTGAAACCGGGAGGCCAGGGTGAGCCATTTTCCCCTGAATTTGTTTTATTGCTGCATAATGCATACATGTTAAAAAGAGCTCTTCCGCAGGGGTCCTCTGTGGCCCTGCATTCTGTATTCCCTCCAGTGGAGTCTGGCCTTGGATTACCGTCAGGCACGTTTTCCCCCTGACAGATGGCCACAAGACAAGCGCAGAAGGGAGTGGCGCACCCCCCCCCCCCCCCCCCCCCCCCCCCCCCCCCCCCGTGGTCAGGCCTTCGTGGTCTGGAGAGCCAGAAGAAGGTGCAGGATTGCCACCGGATCCAGATGATCCTTCCGCGGTAAGGATTTTCCACCGCGATGAGCTGCCAGCGCTTATTACTGATGCCTTGCAGGTCCTCTCTATAGAAGACCCTGGGAGTACTGAGACCTCCTCCGGTAATCCGAGGATGGCAAGTACTAAGAAGCCTGCTCAAGCCTTTCCTTTGCATGTCTCCATCCAAGAGCTTATCATGACTCAATGGGCTGACTCCGAGGGGCCTTTGAAAGTCGCCAGGGCTATGGGGCAATTATACCCTCTAAGTGAGGAGCATTTGGCGCCTAGCAGTGCCAAAAGTGGATGCCCTAGTCAAGGCTGTGACAAAGAAAACTACCCTCCCAGTGGAAGGAGGAGTTGCCCTGAAGGACATGCAGGACCGTCGCCTGGAGGCAGCTATGAAACGGTCCTTTGAAATTTCAGGCCTATCCTTACGGGCGTCTGCATGCAGCTGCTACGCTGCCCGAGCCTGCCTCGCTTGGTTACAACAGGCAGTGGACCAGCTCGGAGATGGAGGCGAGCCCCTTACGGAGGTGGCACCGCGGATGGAGTCGGCCTTGTCATTTTTGGCTGACTCCCCTTATGATCTGGTTAGAGCTTCGGCTAAACAGATGGCTGTAGCGGTGGCGGCTCGCCGTCTTCTGTGGCTACGGCATTGGGCAGCTGACATGGCCTGTAAGCAAAGGTTGGTGAAGTTGCCCTTTCAAGGCCTTCTCCTGTTTGGTGAGGAGTTGGAGAAAATTGTGAAAGGCCTGGGGGATGCCAAACCCCAGCACTTACCCGAGGATAGGCCGCAGCCTTCTTCCAAGGGTCAGGCGGTTCCCTCCTCTTACAGACCTCGCTTCCGTGAAGCTAAAAGGTACCGCCCGGGGCGTTCTGCTGGGTTCACTTTGCGTGCCCGTTTTCAGCAGAGGAACTCCTTTCGCTCGGACAAACGTTCCGCAGCAGCAGGCTCAAGTCCTGGAGTTTAAGGGTGACCCTCTCAATGATGGTGCGCCGGCCCCTCCTCGATTCCTGTGATAGGAGGACGACTTTCTCTCTTTCTCGAGGAGTGGGCCAAGATTATCTCAGATAAGTGGGTCTTGGACCTGATCAGAGAATGCTACAGAATAGAATTCAATGCCCCGATAAGAGACGTGTTTGTGGAGTCCCAATGCGGTTCTGCCGCCAAACGGGCGGCGGTAGAAGAGACCTTGCAAGGCTTGATTCACATTGGGGCGGTTTCCCCTGTGCCTCCTGCCGAATGCGGCTCTGGCTGTTACTCCATTTACTTCGTGGTGCCGCAAAAAGGAGGGTCTTTTCAGCCTCTCCTGGACTTAAAACAAGTCACCAAGTCTCTGAACGTGCGGCATTTTCACATGGAAACCCTGCTCTCCATCATAGCGGCGGTACAGCCAGGAGAGTTTCTCACGTCTCTGGACCTGAAAGAATCTTACTTGCACATACCAATTTGGCCCCCGCACCAGAGGTTTCTGCGTTTTGCGGTGATGGGAAAACATTTCCAGTTTCGGGCCTTGCCTTTTGGCCTTGCCACAGTCCCCGAACCTTTTCAAAGGTGATGGTGGTAGTAGCTACTTTTCTCAGGCGAGAGGGTATCCGGGTTCACCCGTACCTAGACGACTGGCTCATCAGATCAGACTCTGCAGAAGAGAGTCATCAGGTTACAGCCAGAGTGGTCTCAGTACTGCAATCTCTGGGCTGGGTCGTCAATATAGCCAAAAGTCACCTGACCCCCTCTCAATCTCTAGAATATTTGGGGGTCCGGTTCGACACAGCCTCAAGTATGGTCTTCCTACCCGAGCAAAGGTGGTGCAAGCTTCAGAGCCAGGTCCGTCTGCTCCTGAGGATGCCTCGCCCGCGAGGTTGGGACATAGTCCAGCTGTTGGGGTTGATGACGGCCACTTTGGAAGTGGTGCCTTGGGCAAGAGCGCACCTGAGACCTCTGCAGTGCTCTCTGCTTCAATGTTGGTGTCCAATATCTCATTATTATCAATGCAGACTCACGTGGCTCCCTGCGGCCCGGTTCAGTATGGAGTGGTGGCTCTCAGACAGCATGCTGCGGCAAGGAATGCCGCTAGCGCTTCCCGATTGGTGCCTGGTGGTAACAGATGCCAGCCTGAAGGGCTGGGGTGCACATTGCCTGGGAAGGCATGCCCAGGGTTTTTGGACACCCGAGGAGTCGAAGTGGTCCATCAGTCGCTTGGAGTTGAAAGCGATTTTCCATGCGCTTCTGGCCTTTCAATTGACCCTGGAAGGATTGGCTGCCAGAGTTCTGTCGGACAACACGACAGCAGTGGCCTATATAAATTGCCAAGGAGGCACTCAGTGCATAGCACTAGCAGTGCAGGCCGCGCAGATTTGCCACTGGGCCGAGCTTCATCTGCAGTTTCTGTCAGCAGCTCATATTGCAGGTCAGAGCAACGTGCAAGCCGATTATCTGAGCAGGAATCGGATCAACCCAGCGGAGTGGGAACTTGCAGACGAAGTATTCCTGCAGATATGTGTCAAATGGGGAAAGACCGTAATGGATCTTATGGCGTCAAGCACAAATGCCAAAGTCCAGTGCTTCTACAGCAGACGGAGAGATCCTTGCTCGGCAGGGTTGAATGCCTTGGCTCAACCCTGGCCTCAGGGCCTCCTGTATGTGTTCCCTCCGTGGCCCTTGATAGGGTGAGTACTCTTGCGGATTCGGCTCCACCAAGGAGAGGTGGTTCTCATTGCCCCGGATTGGCCCAGGAGGCCGTGGTATGCGGACCTCCGGCGGATGCTGGTGGAGGATCCCCTGCCGTTACCTCTGGTATCGAACCTGTTGTCACAGGGCCCGGTGACCATGGAGGACGCCTGCCGCTTTGGTCTTACAGCATGGTTATTGAGAGGGCGCAATTGAGAGACGGGTTATTTCACTAAAGTCATTTCCACTCTCCTACAGGCCCGCAAGCGTTCCACTTCCGTGGCTTATGTCAGGATTTGGCGCCAATTTGAGGCTTGGTGTGCTTCTAAAGGGATTACACCTATGAGGGCTTCTGTCTCGCCGATACTTGACTTTTTGCAGGATGGTTTACAAAAAGGCTTGGCCTATAATTCCCTGCATGTTCAAGTGGAAGCCTTAGCATGTTTTTGAGGGCAGGTCGCTGGCCTCTCTCTGGCTGCTTGCCCAGATGTGACACGGTTTCTTAGAGGGGTGCTTCGGCTCTGTCCTCCCGTGCAGGTCCCGTGTCTGGCCTGGAACCTGGGGTTAGTTTTAAAGACCCTTCAGTGTTCGCCCTTCGAGCCGCTTAGGCGAGCTTCGGAGAAGGATGTGACCTTAAAGACAGTCTTTTTGGTGGCCGTGACATTGGCGAGACGGGCATCTGAGCTCCAGGCGCTGTCCTGTCGAGACCCATTTCTGCAATTCTCAGAGTCCGGAGTAATGGTACGTACGGTGCCTTCCTTCATGCCTAAGGTGATTTCAGCGTTTCACCTAAACCAGCCTATTTTCCTGCCCTCCTTTTCTAAAGAGGAGTTTCCAGAAGCCTATGGGCAGTTGCACCTTCTGGATGTGCGAAGGGCTCTGTTGCAATATCTGCGCATGTCAAATGCCTTCAGGACCTCTGACCATCTTTTTGTTCTTTTGTCAGGTCCGCGCAGAGGGTCTCTAGCGTCTAAGGCCACTATAGCTCGTTGGCTCAAGGAAGCAATCTTTTCAGCATATCTGCTATCTGGCCGGCCTCCGCCTGAAGCCTTTAAGGCACATTCCACAAGAGCGATTTCCTCTTCTTGGGCTGAAACTGGAACATTCTCTCTCCAAGAGATATGTAGTGCAGCTACTTGGGCTTCTAAGCTCTCGTTTGCCCGACATTACAGGCTGGATGTGGCTGCCAGGAGAGACGCGCATTTTGGAGCACAAGTGGTGGCGCGTGGTGTGGCTTGTTCCCACCCTATCTAGGGATTGCTTTGATACATCCCACTCGTAATGGATTCATCTGCTTGATGACAAGGAAGGGAAAATTAGGTTCTTACCTTGGTAATTTTCTTTCCTTTAGTCATAGCAGATGAATCCATGAGCCCTCCCTCAGTGGTTCATTATGTGATTTATGTTACTTTTATGTTCAGTTTTTCCTGTAGATATGTTCCTTCATTGGGAGAAGTTGGAAAACAGTCTTCAGGATTTCTGTTCAGTTACAGGAGGATGAGTTCATTCCCTCTAGGAGGATGAGTTCATTCCCTCCTTTGAATTATAGCTCCAATTTTGGGGCGTTCATCCGCTGTGAGGAAAGTTCATGTTATTATGATGTAACACTGCTTTGGAAGCTTCAAATACTGAAGAGGCAGATGGAGCTAGCTGGCCATGAGGCACTATGGTTTTTCAGTGCTCTCAATCTCCCCCTGCTGGTTGATGGACACAACCCACTCGTAACGGATTCATCTGCTATGACTAAAGGAAAGAAAATTACCAAGGTAAGAACCTAATTTTCCCATCCTTATGTAGAAAAAGATTTCTCTCTAATTGATGTAATCGTCTTTACCATGTATGTATGCACCTTAATGCAATACCATTGTACCTTTGCTAACCGGAAATGGTAATCGCCACTATGGCAAATGGAAGCCACATTGAGCCTGCAAATTGGTGGGAAAATGTGGGATACAAATGCTACAAATAAATTAAATAAATTATTTCTATTTCTTCTTTCAGGCCAGTAAGACCAGCTGCCTCTGCAGCTCAGGAAATTCATAAACTAGTCATCTCTCTTGGACAGAATTTAACAAAGTAGTTAATACAAAATAGAATTAGTTTCAACCTTGGATACAAGAATTGAAAGACAGGAGGCTCAAGAAAAATTGAGTTAAAAATCTGAAAACTAAGATAAGGTGGAGAATCTTGATATAATTATGGACAATTTAAGTTTGGCATCCAAATGCAATAATTTAAAGAAGATTGTATGACATAGGAGCTTGCGATTGATAAAATTTCCAAGGGCATCAGGAATTTCTGCTCAAGAAATGTTTTTACAATCTGACAAGTTGTTTATGCTTCAGTATAGCCTATGCCACCAGTATCACTATTTTTTAAGAAAAAAGCTGGTATAGGCAGTAATGATGTTTTTATCACCAATTTCTGAGGACAATTTAGACCCTGCTACAGCGGTTTCCAGACTGTGCACTGCAGCAAGCTCTCAGGGGTGCAGCGGCGCATCGCTCCTTACGTTTTCCTCCTTGCAACTTACATTTTCGGACATCGGCGATTCACACAGGCACTGTGGGGACTTCCCTCTGCTGCGTCTAAGCCTTACAACAGGAAGTTGCATCAGAGAGGGCCGAATGCTGCAGACTGGGAAGGCCCGAAAATGTAATCTGCAAGCACTGCAACGATGGTGGGGGGAAGGAGAAGGAAGCGGCAGCGATCCTGGACCTGCAGGAAGGGAAGGTAGGAGTGATGCTGGGTTTGGGGAAGGTGTGCTGCTGGTGAGAGAGGAGGGAGCTGCAGGGAAAGGGAGATCTAGGTGGGGGGGGGGAGATATTCTGGACCTGAAGGAAGGAAGCTAGGAGCAATGCTGGATTTGGGGAAGGTGTGCTGGTGTGAGAGGAAGGGGGGCTAAAGGGAAAGGGAGACCTATGTGATGGGGGTTTAGGAGACCCATGTGGCCAGGAGGGGGTGCTGCGAATTGAAAATGTTTGGGAACCCCTGCCTTTGTGGGGTCTTCTACAGATGAAACTGCAGTACTCTCAACGCTGTTAGTTACTTTGAAATTGGACCCAGATAGAGACTGGCTAAATTTGAGGATGTTTCCTGATGTGACATAGGATTCTTAAGAAGTCAACAATTTTCAATTCTTGTGTTAGCTATAGAAAGGGGCCTGGGTAGATTAATACCCATTCTCTGTGAAAAGATGAGGGTCTTCGTTTTATTTGGATTTAATTTATGATTTTGCAACCAGGTTACAATAGTATTATGTTTGTTATTAAGAGCTAATATGACTTACATTTATGAGGGACCCAGACTAGTCAAAATTTGTCATCTGTGTATATGAATGAAGTTAGATCCAGTGTGTGCACTGATCTAGCCAGGGTGGGACAAAGATGTTAAATAGGGTGGGTGCTAATATTGGACCTTGTGGGACCCCACAGGAAGAGTAGGGTGGGTGTGAGAGTCATGCTACAATAAAGAGTTGGATATGTAACAACCAAAAATATACTGTATTCATAATTCTATTTTTAGAAGTCTGTTGAGTAATGGGATTGGGTGTCAGCCTTACAGAGGTGACTCAACTTTAGTTTGTCAACATCAGACAGGGTTTTGGATCATTTTGTAAGATCTGGTGTGTGTTTGTAACAGACTTGTGTCCGAGACACTGCCTCTGCAGTTACAATAATGTTTTATGCTGTTTTAGTGATTTTCAATTTATTTCATGATATATATATATATATATATATATATATATATATATATATATATATATATATATATATATATATACATACACACACTTATGGGAAGCTTTCAAATTAAAAAAAAGCTATCAAATTTTAAAAAAGCCCTTATTCTCTACCTTTTTAATGCACTGCCTATCCAATTGGAACAGCTTTAGACTTTTTACGGATACACCACACATAGATAGTTATAAGCATTTGCTATTGTTTTTATATAGAAATATCGTTGTCATCATAAATAAAAAATAAAGGTGTATAGTACAGCACTGAAATCCACAATACAGTTTTGCAAAGTAAGCTCTGCAACACTGACAAAAACATTTTGAATATAATCTCCCCCTTCCTTCACAGACCCCTCAAACTCCCCAACCCCCTAACTCCCCTTCCTTCCTCCCATCCCTTGTCCCCTCCTAACAGAAAGAATGCAAAACCAAGTGGTGTAGAACGAATAGAAGTAAATCAAAAAAAAAATTTTTTTTTTTTTTAACTCATTCCACAAGTATAAAGTTTAGGCTCGAGGACGTTACATAGAAATACTTTTAAAACAAATAGGAGGCAATATTTTTTAACTCAATGAATTAAGCTCTGGAACTCATTGCTGGAGGATGTGGTAACAACGGTTAGCGTGTCTGGGTTTTTAAAAAGTTTGGACAAGTTCCTGGAGTGAAAATCCATATTCTGATATTGAGACAGACTTGGGGAAGCAACTGCTTGCCCTGGGATTTGTAACATGGAATGTTACCACAATTTGGGTTTCTGCCAGGTACTTGTGACCTGGCTTGGCCACTGTTGCAAACAGGATACTGGGCTAGATAGACCATTGATCTGACCCAGTATGGCTACTCTTATGTTCTTATGTAAGGAGGTTTAATAAAACAATATAAACCTCACAAATTTGCTATTGTTTTCAAGTTTATTTAGGACTTTTTATCCCGCCCATCAGTTATGTGTCTTAGTGGCTTACATTCTAAAGTACAAGATTAGTAATAAGACAGACAATTCCAAAACATGGCAGAAAGGATAGAAATACAATGTAGATAAGATAGGAGGGTGGGGAAAAGGGAGCGAAGGTACTTCACATATGTACTCTTAATTAGCCTGATAGCTTTAGGCATTGGAGAAGGTTTGTGAATATGCGTCTATAAAAAGGAAGGTCTTGAGTTCTGCTTTGAATGTCAGAAGCGATGCGTGATTGTGAAGTGATTGTGGCTGTTTGATCCAGTGTTCTGGACCTTGGACTGAGAAGATTGTTTTTCAAATGTGTTCTTGCCTAATTTCCTGAAATGATGGTGTTTCTAATAGATTTTTGGGAGGAGGATCTGAGAGATTGCTGATTTGGAGTCAGCTTGCGAGATAGGGCGGTTCACCAGGCGAATGAGTTTTGTAGACCAATAATAGTTTTGGATATGATGCAGTGGGATAAGGGAAGCCAGTGTGCTGCTTTCAGTGTGGAGTAACATGATCATGTTTCTTCTTGCTGGTGATTAGTTTAATAGCTATGTTTTGGACTAATTGTAGTTGTCTGATGGGTGTCAATTTAAGGCCTGTATAAAGTGAGTTAGAGTAATCCAGTTGATTACAAAGGCGTGGACAAGAATATTGAGTGCCACTGGATCTAAAAACGAACGAATAGAGTGTATTTTTCTTAAGTTTGTAGTAACAACTGTTAGTTACATTGGAAATCTGAAGATGAAGAGTGCTTAATCCAGATTGATCCTTAGAATTCAGTTTCAGAGGTCCTTGGTATCTCCAAGGCTCCTGCTGCTGATCTCTATGAAAGAGACCCTTTTCTGAGGGTCTGGTGGGGTCCCATGAAGAATGTTTTGCTTAAGACATTCTCCCACATGACGGTGGAAGAGTTGGGAGACTCTGGATGGGGCTCTCGGGAGCCAAGAGGCTGGACTATCTGTATCCCTTTGTCCTCCCTTCCCCAAGGTAGATGCTCTGGTCACACTACAGGGGACCTCCATTATCAAGGAGCTTCACAAGCAAAAGGTGGAGCAGCAGATTAGGCTAGACTTCTCCAACAGAGCTGTGCGTGTGCAGGCTGCTTTTTGAGGAGGCTATGTGGCTAGGGCTATGCTGCATAGGTGCTGAGGTGCCCAATTCTGCCCAATGAGGGTTCACCAGGTCAACCTGGTGGCATGGATAAGGGGGGAAGTTGTCCCTCATCTGCCATATTTCAGGGTAGGTGATCCTGGAGGTTGTCGAGTGAGGGTACGCCCTGGATTTGAACCATCCTATACCCGATGATTTCATATCATCACTCTGTGACTCGATGGTAAAATGACTGACTACTGCTCTGCTTTTACTTTGTAGTATCTCCTGGAGCTGGGCGCAGTGGAGCCTCTCCCACCTGTGGAACAAGGTTTGGGGTGGTACTTCATATATTTTGTAGTTGCAAAGAGAGGATTTTTTTTAACCAATTCTGGTTCTCAAAGGGGTAAACACCTGACTCAGGGTGGAGATCATTCGCTCTGTGATTGCCTAGGTTTGGTGAGTTTCTGACCTTTCTGAATCTCATGACTGTATAGCTCCTCATTTCCATCATAGAGAATCACAAATGGTATCTTCATTTTTGTGTACTGGGAAGCCACTTCCAGTTCCACGCCCTGTCTTTTGGGTTGGTGTCTGCACCCCACACCTTCTCCAAGTTGATGGTTGTGGCAGCAGCAGCAGCTCACTTGGGTCTCCAGGGCATTTTGGTTGATCTGGGCTGACTCAGCAGCGAATTCCAGGATTGCCACCTCTCAGGTCATTGGCCTCTTGTCAAGCTTGAGATAGCTGGTGAATTGAGCAGAGAGTCTCCTCTTTCCCACCCAGGTTCTAGAGTACCTGTGAGTTCGGTTCAACACAGCTCAGGGGGGGCACATGGCCATACTCCAGGCCCAAAAGGTCAGACTCTGTGAGCTTCATGCGCCCAAGGCCTGGGGCTACTTTCAACTCCTGGATTCAATGGTGGTGGCTCTGGAGGTAGTGCCTTGGGTGTGAACATGTATGTGCCTCCTTTGGTCAGTTCTCCTGTCTTTCTGGGCTCCAGCCTCTCATGATTTCTACTGCCAGTTTTTGGTCCTTTCCAGAGTGAGGCACAGTCTGGACTGGTGGGTCAGTGGAGGGTAGTAGTCACCATCGATACAAGTCTCCTCAGCTGGAGAGCCTACTGTCTGCTGAGCAGCACTGGAGGTCTCTTGGTCAATCAGCTGTCTGGAGAACAGGGTGATGCAATTAGCTCTACTGGAGTTCCTTCCTCTGCTTCAGGGAAAGGTGATGAGTGATGGCAGACAATGCCACAGCAGTGGCCTATATTAACAAGCAGGGATGTTACCCTTTCCTGCCAGCAGATGGAGGTAGAGAAACTGACCTTTCCCAGTGATATCACTGGTATAACCTACTTGATGCTCACTGGAAAGTCCCAGTGTGCCTCTGCTGGTATGGCCTGACTAAAGGAAAGAAAACTTAAAGGTATGACAAAATTTTACTTTCCTTAGTGTCTGGGCTGTAACACCCTGAACAAGTGGGATGTACACAAGGAGATTTGTTAGGAGAGGAAGTTCAAACAGGCTATGACCAGCACATCCAGTCTATATTACTTCTCAAAGGAACCCGGTAGATATCTTCTGGAAAGGCCACCTGGACTTCCGCCCAGGAGGTTGCCTGGGTTGAGTGAGCCGTCAACCCGGGAGATGTTAAGTGACCTCAATGGCCATCTTAATCTTTGGTGAGATCACCTTCTTAAAGGAAATTAAATTAACAGGTATAATCAAATTTCATTTTAATGGTTTATTCAGATTTGATATATTGGTCTTGATAAATATGTCAGAATGGTTTACAGAATACAAAGCTTAAAAAGAAAAGAACTCCATTTTTTAAAAATAAGATATAGATCTAAAACATTCATACTGATACAGCAAAGGTCTTATTTAAATAGGCAAGCAACTCATATGTTCAATACAGTGTAAACATACAGATCAACAGACATACATCTCAAAATCTTAGCAGGCAATTTTATTTTGAGTGCATTTTACCTAGAGGCCAACCAAATGTTTGTTTTGGATTTGGCACTGAAACTGGCCCAAAATCTGTATTTGGTCTTGTTTTATTTCAGCTGGAAATGCCAGTACATTTTTGCCTGAAACCGAAACTTATACTCATAGCATGTGATCTGCCCTCCCCCTGAACAGTAGCAGGTTCAGCTTCTCCCACCAGTAGTAGCAGTCTTGATTCCCTCCTCCTCCCTCCATTTCATCAACAGAGATGGCAGGGGCAGGAGCGACTTGTCGGTCATCTAGAAGAAGCTTTGCAACACCCTCACCTATGTGTGCCTCTGCTAGCTCTGGGGCTGGGAAGAGTCCCAAGGTGGAGGGTGAAGTATCACTAAACCTAGGGGGTCAAAAGTCTCTCCAGGACTTGGGAGATCAGTGGAAGCTATGTCATGGCCTAGAGGAGGAATTGGGAATTCTGCCAAGTTAGCAGCACAAGTTCCATTATGTCCCACAGATTATTCCAGACACTTGTGGGTTATGTCCATCTACCAACAATGCTCATGTTCAAGTGTACAGCGCTGCGTAGGCTTTAGAAATAAGTAGTATAGTAGTACCAGCAGGTGGAGATAGAGAACGCCAGAGCTCTGCCATAACTTTCAGTATTCTGTCTCAGCAGGTGGATGGACACTCCAGTGCAGCTCTCTGAATGGGACTTGCTCCTAGCCTGTTCCCTCAGGTTTATTTATTTATTTATTTTTTGTTACATTTGTACCCCGCGCTTTCCCACTCATGGCAGGCTCAATGCGGCTTACATATTGTATACAGGTACTTATTTGTACCTGGGGCAGTGGAGGGTTAAGTGACTTGCTCAGAGTCACAAGGAGCTGCCTGTGCCTGAAGTGGGAAATAATCAATAGGTGACTTCAATATGCCAAATGTCGACTGGGACATCCCTATTGCCTATCATCTAGAAAAGCTGGAAATCTTGGATTCTCTACAGGAAGAAATGTCCCAGCACTGATAACAAAATACACATGGGATGGGCCATAGTGGACCTAGTGCTTATGAATGGTTCTCAGTTGAGCTGAGGGGCTTGGCTTTGCATGCTCAGTTTGTTGAGGGTACACCTGGAGGTGTCAGATCTGACCCCCCACCCCTTCCCCGCCCTTCCAGCATACCTGTGCTCTTACCCTGACCATTAGAGCTCCTGCAAGGAAGAGTGTTAGAGGTAGATTGGCCAGAGAAGTTCTGGACACTGCTGGAAGCAGGCAATGATTTATTTGCTCTGCCTCTGTCTTCAGCAGTTTCCGGGACACTGTGTTTGCCTTTCCTTTTCACTGTGGTGGATGCTGCTGTTGCTGCTCCGGTGACAGTTCCCAGGGAGCGTTGTTGGAGCCCAGTGCACTGTAAGGGTTTGCCTTTCTTTTTATTCACCCTGTTGGAGGCTGTTAGTGCTGCTCTGGTGGCAGTTCCTGGGGAACACTGTTGAGATCCTGTGCTGTATGCTTTTCGGCTGCTTGCAGCACCCCTTTTGCTGTGTTGGTCCAGGGTATGTAACCATGCTGGCCAGAGGGAGCCTCAGCACAAAAAAGTTTGGTGGGTTCTGTGTCTGTTCGCTCACCCACAGCTGCAATTTTACACCGCATACATCGACAGTGGTTGAAAAAAAAAAAAAAAAAGACAAAGCATCCCAGGCTAGTGCAACTGTGCAGTTCCCGGTCTGCTTTTCAGGATGGCCTACGCTCAGTCCCTGAGGCATGCAGGAAGTAGTTGCAGGGGTTTTGTTTTTCACTCTGCTTCTCTAGTGGCTCTGTTTCTTGCACTTATTTTAGTGTTCCTTCTTAACAATTCTTATGGCCTTTGGACACGGTGTGCAGGTTTTGTATGTATAGATATATGTGTATTTTATTTATTATGCTACAAAAGGATTATGTATTGTTTTTTGGACCCTGCTTCAGTTTCTCCTCCCACCTTTTCAAGTGGTGGTTTTCCAGAGCTGTTGCTACTTTAGGGGCTAGCCACCTTGTATATTTCAGTATTTTGTTGGGGTTTCTCCAGTACATCTGATGTTACGGGAGTTATCTCAGCTGTTTAGGTATGTTCTTTCTTGTGTTTCATTCCTATTTTGGCTGCATAAGTCAAATTATTGGATCTGATATCAGAGTTGGGGACGGCAAACATCTCAGGATGGAGGGGTTCTGACTTCGTCATCCCAGCTTTCCTTCAGGGACATGGCCTCCTTGGTTATGAAATGAGTGTTTCTTGCTGTCTGAGACACCCTGGCCTATTTCTTCAAGGCTCATGTGAGACTTTGTGGCTGGTTTCTATGCTAGGCCCCTCTTCCCTGCCTTTCTGGTCTTAGGGGATTGATGGGTCTGCAGCGTAGGGACCAGGGTCCCTCGTTGGATTCCTGAGGCAGGAGGTGGGCCCTCCTTGGTGCAACTGTGGAAATATCACCATCTTCTCTGGTGCAGACCATCCAGAGGCCCGCCCTTGGTTCCGTCACTGCTTATAGTTTTGTATGGTTCTTTCCTTTCCTTTCACAGCTTTTGGTTCGGTTGGATTATAGAAGCCATTTTCTGCAGAAGGATAAGCAGGGGAAAGAGACCAGTTGGTTTGTACCATTGGGTCACCCCAATTTCTTCTGGTCCTCTCCCTTTTTTTGGTTTCAGAGGCAGGTGTTTTCTCCATTGTATCATTACTGCTTTGTTATCGAAAATACTGAAAGTGAGGCTGCTGCACAGTTTCCTTTATGGCAAAGCTCTGGTGTGTTCTCTATCTCCACCAGCTGTTAGATGGACATATAACCATTTGTCTCTGGATTGATCTGTTGGGACTAAACGTAAGTTATCATTTTTCCATTTGCAACTACTGCCCACTAAAATCTTGCAAGTAGTGGTGCCAGCATTTGCATCTCTGCTGTGCCAGGAGGGAAAACTGAGGCAGAGCGCTATGGGATCTGGAACTATCATTAGTTGAGAACAGAATGCTGGAGTTGAAACAGAGGTTGGAGAACAATATGGGGCGCCACTGACAGGAATTTTTCCCCTGCGGCTTCTTGTATGTCCAGCAGTGGTCACCTTGGATTTCATATGAACTCTATAGCCTTTCTCTTTATGTTTTCCCTAATGTGTCTGTACATAGTTATTTCATCAATAATAACATTACTTTGTATTTGTTTCTTCACCGAAGGTGGCTAACGCCTCATGGCACTATGGTAAGCCACATTGAGCCTGCAAATAGGTGGGAAAATGGGTACAAATGTAACAAATAAATAAATATGGCCAGTGTTGGAATCTCTTCATAAGGTTTGCTCTTCCTTCATGTTGATTTCATTGAATTCTATGGCAGTGCTTCCCAAACCTGGTCATGGGGGCACCCCAGCTGATTACCCACTACACCACCAGAGAATGGAGGGTAGGCCCATGGTGGGGAGGCGGAGGGAGTCAGCATAAAGTTATTCTAGATTCTTGATATGTTTCAATTCCAGCTGAAGTAGAGAGGTGTGGTAGCCGTGTTAGTCCACTCTTAAAGGTTATCAATAGAAATCAAACAAAATAAAACATGGAAAAGAAAATAAGATGATACCTTTTTTATTGGACATAACTTAATACATTTCTTGATTAGCTTTCGAAGGTTGCCCTTCTTCGTCAGATCGAAAATAAGCAAATGTGGTAGTAGATAGTATATATAAGAGAAACATCAAAGCATTACTTTGACAGTCTGACAGAGTGGGAGCTGAAAATGGCATGCCAGCTGAAAATGCACTGGCAGTTTTGGCCGAAACTGAAACAAGTCCCAACATGGAAGATGTCGGTGGCATTTCCCATATCACTTCATATTTTTAACCAAAAATGATAGGAAACACCTCCCCCCCTTGTAAAAGGTTTCCTATCTTATTTTCCTGTTTGTCCTATTGCTTACTAATATGTCCTATTGTTGAATAGTGTGCACTGTTGCTGAATGTGCACTATTTATCAGTAGTCAATGTTTATTAAGCAGTAGGGTGCACTATTGACAAAATTGCCTCCTGCCCCCCCAGCAAAAAAAAAGGAAAAAAAAATCCACAGTAATGATACCTGAACTAAACAAAAATTTTTTTCTCCTTTACCGACCCCCCCCCCCCCCATTGTATAGTTAACATAGGTGCTAACAGTGCAACCACATTATTAAGTGTTTTCTGCAGTCTGGGGGCATCTAGTTTTGCAAGTGGCTCGGAAGGGACTTCATATCATACTGGATCACAGAATGTAGACAAGATGAAAAATGTGCATTCTTTACATAGTGGCTCTATTTAGAACTAGCCTTTAAATAGGACGGTAAAACGGGAAAGAGCCGCCACCACCATTAAATGGGTAGCTGTGAGTGGTATTGAAGAAAGGATTACTAGGTGCTCTTGCACCATTTTGTGAAAAAGTTGGGCAGCTTCCCAAACCCTTTCTGCTGCCCTTCATTTCAAGGAACAAATCCCCTGGCAACTCAAAGCACCATGTTTTTTTTCAAGCTGTTCTCTCAGACCCTGGCCGTGGAAAAGCAGCTTGGCAGCCTTGCATTAGACTCCTACCTTTGCCTAATTGTTTCTTTGGGATTATTTATGTGCAGAAGCTCTTTTTTTTTGTTTGTTTTTGTTTTAAAGTGCCCTTTATTCCTAAAGTCATTGCAGCCACCAGAAGCAAAATTAAAGGTGCTTAAGTCTGGAGAGATGTGGGGGGGTTTGTCCTTTTTTTCATCTTTTTTTTTTGTTAAATATTTGTATGTGGCATTTGAACAGACTTTTCTTTTTCCTACCACTGTCTCTTTTCTCCCCCTCTTGGCTCCCCCCCCTGATACTGTGCTCGAGTTGGGTCAGAGAAGCCAATCCATAGAAGAAATTTCATTTTATTCCCTAATTATTATGCTGGCACTCGGGAGATAATTTTTTCCTTCATGCACTTTTTTCCCCGGCTGCTGTGCGAGTGGAATGTTTGCGCTAACCAATTAATATGTAAATGAGCTGATAAATATTTATGCCATGATGTAAATTATGCAGGGAACGCTTTCAGTGTACTCTGCAAATGAATTGCTCATGGACTTCAAAGTGCTGGCTGCCGCGCTAACGAGGAGAGATTTGCATAAGGCCCTAATCAGCCGCATACTGATTAAGCTTCATTATGGAAACTGCCAGCTGCAATCTTTGTTTCTATTTTATTACAAAAAGGGGAACTTTTCACGCTTCAGTTGCCTTGACAATGTCAGACCGAGCTCGCAAGAGAGACTAAAACTCCACCAGGGCAACTGAAGTTTCCTTGTTTAGGTGAAGCCTGCTATGGTGTAGAGGAGATTGTATTTTTCTCCCCCTTTTCCTCCTCCTATTCCGGAGTGGTAGTGTAGGGTTTTTAGGACAATTGTAATTTTATTTTTAATCTTTCTTCGTTTCTTTGGACGCGCTGAAGGTGTGCAGGATTTCACAGCATGTTGGACTGCAGCGACTACGTTCTAGGTGGGTGCCGGCAGCGCACTTATAAGCGTTGGTATGGAAATAGGGGGTGTGCGGTTGACTATGCATAGACTAATAGCATATGCAGAGATGGGGAGGGCGCTTTACAAGCTTGCCGTAAACCTGGGTTGCCTGTCTTTGCGTTTCTGCTGCGTCGTTTCTTCTGCTTCTGTTTAAGCATTAGGCTAAATTTAGTTTGTTACTGGGCTGATATTTGTGTAACGCCATTTGAGGGGTTTAGGAGATATATATATGTGTGTGTGTGTGTGTGTGTATATATATATTTTTTTTTTGTTTGTTTTTTTAAGGATATATTTGAAAGTTCTCATTGCATAGTCTGTTACTTATTTTTACTTTTAAAACTATGGCTCATTTATTCCCTGGATGGGTTTTCGATATCTGTATGTAATTTTTTTTCAGGGCAGGGAAGAGTCCTGCATATAGTACAAGAAATGGGGGGTGAGGGGAGAGGACAGAGCGAGCAGAATTTGTACCAGGGATAGCTAATGTAAGGTGACCTTTATGGGCTGATGGCTGACTCCTTATTGGGGTCAGTAATTCCTTGGTCTTTCATGCCTTTGTGGTACCTATTTATTTATTAGGATTTATTTACTGCCATTTTCAAGAGATTTCACCCAAGGCAGTGTACAGCAAGAATAAGCCAGACATAGGCAATAGACAAGGGTAGTAAAAATTGTTGCACGACTGCTTGAAAATAGTTGCAATCATTGTCTCTTTATGTGAACATTTTTGCAGTTCAGTAGTTGTACATTAGAGTCTGGAGATACTTTCATATGCTATTAGTAGTACAATACAATCTTTCTTTATCACAGTCAGTATTTGTCATGTTTATTTTACATTCAAATCCCCATTTAGCCCTAGGTATCAAATTTAAGTGGTAGTTTTTGCTGTGAAAAATCTATTTTGAGCATGTACAGTTTGAAAAAGCAGTCTTACAATTTTTCTTTCTGTTTGGATTAGTAACTAGCTGTTTTGGTTATTCATAAGTGCCCTTTTTACAATTCATTGATCTGTGAGTTCCTATGTGGTGCTCTGAACAGCACACACTGAGCTCTTCATTAATAGTTCAGGAGGGGTAAAACGGATTTTGATTTGGTCCTTTAATAGAAGACTTGTGACATCTGCTCCTCTTCATCCTTTAATAAAAGCTGTTGGATAACTTAAAGGATGATTTTTGTAGTATACCATTACAAATTTGGACATGAGTGTACTACTGGTACCCATAGCTTAATCCTAAACATTGGGATTTGGCTTTCCAAGGTGCTGCTAAATGTGATGACAAAGCAAGCAGCTTGATGAATAAACTTTACTTGAAATGCTAGTACAATAGTTCCCCAACCTGGTCCTGGGGACATCCTGGCCAGTCAGGTTTTCAGGATATCCACAGTAAATATTCAAGAGAGAAATTTGCATGCAGTGGAGGCAGTGCATGCAAATCTCTCTCATGAATATTTATTGTGGGTATGCTATCCTGAAAACTTGACTGGCTAGAGTCCCTCCAGGACCAAGTTTGGGAACCACTGTGCTAGTATTTGAATCCACTGGTCTAGGGCTGGGTTATATGCTGCACTTTATTTCAGTACTTTCCTAATTCACTTGAAGGAGGAGAAACAGGTATTGCAGGAGTTTATGCCTTGCCCACCTTTACTGTTCTTGGACTTGGTTAAGTTCTGGTAGTGAATGAGAGAACTTGTCTGTACCAGTACTTGCACATCTGCTTCTTTCAGTCCCCAGTGTTTAGCATGGTTTCCATAAGACGTGGAATTTCTGTCAACCTTTTTTTGTGTGTATGTGTGTGTTATTTATATTTAGATGGTCTTGGGGCAAGCAGGACAGGGAAGCACAGACACTCCCTTAATTAAAATTGAGAGAGAAAATAATTTTTGCCTGGGGTGTGCAAAAATGCAGGCATGGCTAGATGCATTGCATGAAAATACATCATCACTGTTGTGGCTTCAGATGCTTGCATACTAAAATGTGCTCTACAAGTATATTTTCCTTGCATATAACAAATTAAACAACATTTCAAAGTGCAACATTAGTGTCAATATTAGATTTCTTGCTGCTTTATATGATAATTGAGATCAGTCCTTGACAGACATTCTTATTCTGGAGTGGTACTGTTATTGTTTAGCTGTCTTTCAGTTTATGGACACTATTTTATAAAGTCTCTGCAAAATATGTACAGTATCTGTGAACAGGTTTTTCTTTTTTTGTGGGGAGGGGGAGGAGAATGCAGAGCCAATCTTTCCTTCAACGTCCACCTTCTGTGGTGTTGAATTTCTTTCTTAAGCTTGTGTTCATTCATATTTGGTAGACTTGGTCCTTAGTTCACTTAAACAGCTGGAGTGGGAGGGAGAGGCTTGCGCAGTGCAGTGGTTCTAGTTTTAAACTCTTAGCGCTGTTGAATTAGTAAGTGTGAGAGAGAGAGCTAGCCTGTTTTTTCAAATACCTTCCATCTGTGTGTTTTGCTTTGAGATGAGGTTGGGGTACGGGTACCATGTTGATATCCTAACATTGCTGGTTCTGACCCCTGCTCTCCCACCATACCCTGTTTTCCATGAACTGCAAAGTGATCAAGGGATTGTAAATATAAATAAAAGTAAGATACTTGTGGGTATGTGGAGGTCTTTCTTGAGCTAACTTTAGTGGGTTTTCAGTACATCTATATTATACTTTTATAGCTTTCAGAGCCTCACAGGTCCTTTCTCCAGGTATCTTAAGTGCAGTAACTATCATGCAATAAAAATACATATATAAAAGATGATATAAGCCCGGAAGTGTCCTTGGAATGGGAATACTAAGTGTTAAAAGGAGAACACAGAACTCTTGTATGATTTTATTTTTCTTTAAATTTTGGAGATGGTTACATTTTTTGGAATGTAATTTAGAAAGGGTTCTTCTCTGAGGACAAGCAGCATACTAAAATCCTCACATCTGGGTGACGATCCAACAGAACCCCTGCACAGTAACTTTTATCTACTACCAAAGCACAGAGCTTTTGAGACAGTTCAGCCAGGATTGCATTGGTTTTTCGTCTTCTGCGGAGCTGATCAGATGTGTGTGTGTTGTAGTCTCCTGTGCTGTGTGCCTAAAAGTAAAATAATTATGTGAGTTACATAGAACTGCAGCTAGAGGTTACACCTAAACTCCTTAATTTAGACATTGATAGACTAAGCAATATTAAATGTTCATGATATGATGAGTGATAACGTTTTTGGGGAAGGAATCTGTAGTGCTCTTGTTGCCCTTGTATATTGGTAAGTGTACACTTGTGTTTTTGGGCAAGTCCCTTACCTTGGGTACAAACTTAGGGTCTCTCTTATCAAGGCACGCTAGCGGTTTCTACACTGCAGTGCTTTGTCGGCATTACTGCACTGGGACCTGCTAGCACAGCTTGATAGAAGCCCTTAGATTATAATTCCTTGGGAAAAGCAAAATAACCTACTGCACCTGAATGTAACTTGCCTTGAGCTACAACTGAAAAAGATGTGAATAAAATCCAAATCCTTTTCTTATATGTTCAGTTCTGATGATGATTCTAATTAGGAACCGAAACATTTGGATTGCTGGTCATTGTGTTGGTTTCTTTTGATGTTACTGTCTTTTGTTTTATTTTATTTATTTACATACATAGTAAATAGGAAAAGAAATGATCCTTATATCCACCATTATAAAAAAAATTCCCTGGCTCAGTGGGCTTTTTCCGCTACTACTTTGATAGTGAATTTTAGCTAATATTTGGTTATGTGACTTATTTGTTGAGACATGAAAAGTACTGAGCATGAAAGCCACTGGAACTATTGTTTTAGAGACAAAATGTTGGATAGAAACCAGAATCAAAACAATAACTGAGTATTAGCCTAGTTATGCTCAGCTCACTTGAATTGTAATTTAGTTGTTCAGTACTCAAGTTCTGTCTTTAATGGACATTGATTTTTTTAGTCTAGTCTAAAGACAAACTGCTTTTAGGATTACTCCACAATATGAATATTCTTCCCTCTTTCCCCCTCTCCTTGAGAAACTGTCAAGGAAATCAGGACTCATAATGAGTAGTAGCTGATGATTTCTACCTGGAAAAAGACAGTGTACGTGTTCTGCAATAATACAGCTGTAAAGCACAGGAAGGCATTATGGTTATAGGAGTGCACACTTTTGGTATTACATTCATAAATTCATTTTCATAACGGTGAATATTTCTTCTGTTATCCTTCAGATCAGTTTGTGGGCCAGTTAACTGAGCTGTAGTTCAGACTGCAAATTAAGTTGTCAGCCACTAATCTCCGGTTGTAAGAAGCTAATTTACAAAGCTGTGGCACATGATGTCGTCTTAATGGCTGATGGTGGTTCTCACTGGCAGTAGGTGTGCTGAAATGCCCTTTTTCATTTCAGTGTTTTATCTGTTACCCTTTGTTTTTAATGCAGACTCAAGAATGAACAATCCGTCAGAAACCAGTAAATCTTCAGTAGATAGTGGCGATGGGAATACAGGTAAGAAAAGGCAAAAACTTCAAACCAAGTTTTTCTATAGAATTCTTTCTAAGCAGAAGAAAGGAAGCTGAATATAATGGAGACAGGTTGCCATCTATAAGTGTATAATTGGGAGAGAATCTGGCCTTTTCTAAGGTTTTTGCTAGTTGGTATTTTCAGCTCTTCTTTAGACGCAAATCTAAAAGTTCCATCCTTGCTCACATCTGTGTTTTACAACACAGAGGTAAAGCAATTATTTGATGAGAATTCTAGTGTGGGACTGGTTTTGCCTTATTTTCGAGTACATACATATCTGCAGCTTTAGTGTCTAATACATTTGAACAACAAGTAGACTTTCCACCCTTTCTAAAAGTTCCACTTGTATTGTGTTTCGTTATTACTTGGAAACAAAGTACAGTAGTGCAAACTGCACTTTTCTACTTGTTTTTCTGATAGTCTCTGCTGCTGCTTCAGAATATGGTGCAGCAGCTGCTTATTTTATATGATGCAGCTCCTCCCTTTCCTTTATGCATAACTGTAAATGATAGCAAAAAAAATATTGAAATGTAGTGAGATAATAAATATTCTAGCAGTCCCACTTTAAATGGAATTAAGTATTTTGGATTGCAGACCCTGAAGATTCATGATCCAGTGTGACTTAGAATTATCAGTTGCTGGTTTCCTTATCTTGAGGAAAAGTTCCAGCAAGTCATTGAATACGAGAGGGCTGAAAATGGACAGTGAACAAACTGACTCTAACCTATTCTGGTGTTACATAATGACTTCTCTGTGAACTAGTAATATTGCATAGTTTGACTTTCTGAAATCCATTGAATTCTAGATGTTTTATGCTATAAGCCTAGGATAGAACAAAGGAAGTTTTCAGCAACAGAAGCAATAATGATGATTCTGGCAGTTCCAGTGGATGAACCTTTTGCTGGATGAGTTGGTGACGGTGTTCACACACTTTTCAGCTCTGAAATGACACCAGTTGGATTTTGAAAGTATTTTTCCTTTAAATCTGACTGGTGTTATTTCAGAGTTACAAAAAATGGAATTGGTCTTTTGCTATATGATTCTGTGATGAGGAGTGAGGGCCTAAGATTATGAAACTGAAAAGTATTTAGTTTCCACACAGAGCCTTGGGTTCTGTGCTGCACGATTGGAGTCCTTTTTGGGTCTTCAGGCTTTGCTTAGCACAGGCGTTCTAATAAGGTCTCCCTCTCTATTGTAGAGGAAATCATGATAAGGACTAGAATGGTATTTTTTTTTCTTTCTTTCCCCTCCTCTTAATTCTACAGGAACACAGACAAATGGCCTGGACTTTCAGAAACAACCTGTGCCCATTGGGGGAGCAATCACTTCAGCCCAGGCACAAGCATTTCTTGGACATCTCCATCAGGTAAGAGAAAAGCATTTTGTTCTACTTGGAGGAAATATGTGAGCAAAATTCCTTATTTTCCTTGTCCATTTGTTCTGTAGCCTAACATTTTCCCCTTAACCTCCTTTTTTTGGTTTTTCAGTTTGTTTTGTGTATATCTCCCCTTTCAGATTGTAGGGGGGGAGTTGGTAGTGGTTTTTTTAAATTCAGTGTGTTTCTGTATAGGAACTAGGCATAATATTCTTTGAAGGAGTGGCACACATTATAGAATAATGGCCACAATTTTCACTGGACTAAAATGTTTTGAGATTCTCCCCATAGAACAGATAACCCTTTGGGTAATGTTTAAATTGGGTTTTCTGCTGCATGTATCAGATTACCCTGGGACAAGACCTTGTTTTCTGCCCAGTGAATCATGCTCTGTTTAGCAGAAGCTGTTTGTAAATGGATGCATGTGATTGAAAGACTTTGACTGGTTTTCCATTAGTGACTATAAGTTTTAAAAACTACTTACTATTGTGGTGTTACTGTCATGGCTTGCAGACAACCAAGCAAAGAACAGTGAGAAGTTAGTTTGACGCTATGGTGGAATGAAATTTTCCCCAGCACAGACCTGTTGTTAAAATACAAATGGTGTTGGGAGTGTTTCTTGAATATTCTCATATCTTTTGAAGTAAAATATTTGGAAATTATTATCTTTTCTCTTGTGTTGAGAGATTCCTATGATAATTATGGGATGGTGGGTACTGCATCAATTCCAAGATCCTACTTTAAAAAAACCCCAAAAGAAACAAAACCGTGTTCATTACAAAATTAAAACATAAACTATAATATGAAATAGCAGCTATATAAAACAGGAAATGTGACAAAACTTTCCATATACAAGAAACAAATGAAAACCATGTGTGAAAACATAGATTAGACTACAGTATCCTACTAACAAACTAAATACAAAAGAGCAAAAATGACAGGTCAAACCAACAAAACATATACAATGACCAACTGAATCACATTCATGAGCATCAATAAAACCATATATAAATAGCAATTGTAATCAAACTAGTATTATAATGTCAGCCAAGAACAAACAGATCATGAATAATTATAAATATACTAATAAAATCAAGATAATGCATGCAACCTTTGGCAAGGCTGGTAAGTCCTCCATCAGCTAAATAACAAATTGTGATGCAGATCTAAACCAGAAAAATTAATAGAAGAATTCATGATCTGTAATTTGACTACATGATTTTCATGTGTTACTTAGTTTTTGTAGAATCTCATAGGGTTTTTTGGCAGACCAGTTAAAAGACACTTACTAAAGCAAGCCTGACTGCTTTCAAATGACTAAAGGGATAGATACATTAATAAATTGGTTCCCTGTGGTAAATAGTGCACTGTAACATGGTAGCATGTTTTAGTAAATCTAAATCAAGTAACGAAAAGCATTGCAGTTGGCAAACTAACAGCTAAAGTTACTAATGTATTCTAGCAAGGTAGCTTGCACTGTCACAATTAAAAAGGTTTGGATTTAAAGGCTAACATGGAAGAGGCTGACATAGTTTTGGTGGCAGTCATGGAAACTTGGTTCTCAGAAAACCATGAGTAGGATATTGTTATACTAGGCTATATAATCTATTCAGGAAGGACAGGATAGGAAGAAGAGGAGGAGGAGCAATGTTAAAGGTAATAAACATAACACTTTATTTTTGTATTCTGCAATAACCTCACAGTTCTAAGCGGATAAGTCATAAAAACTGGGCATTCCTAGCTGTTACAAATTTCTAAAAACAATATTTTAACATAAGTCTCGTGATTGTGCTTAAATTTCAGAAACAAGTTTTAATCTGTTGCCTAAAGTCTAAATAACCATTGTGCTCAAGATTATGGCAGGAATTTTATTACCCGGTTTCGCTGCCTGATAAGCAAACAGTCTCCAATTGCTTAAGCCTCTTTTTACCCCTCACAGAGGGAAAAGCAAACATAAGAACCTCTGAAAGACCGACAGAAACTGTTAAAATGAAACGATTGACTATATAAGACAGGGCCATCCCATACAATATCTTATACAATAAATGGGATAAAGCAACAGAATTGCAAGATTTATGGGATAATGAAGAGGCACAGTAGCCTAATCTACAAAGAGGGAATGGAAATTCTGTTTTCATCAGTGTGATGTACAGGCCACCTTCACAGACAGAAGTGGTCAGAGATTTAATTGAAGATGTTCACAGTGTAGCTATGAAAGGGGATTTTGTGTTTATATATTTTTTGAGTGAAAGGGATTTTAGTATACTGGATGTTGATTAGGGAATCCCTGTTGTGAGGTCATGTAGAATTAAGATCCTAAATTCTCTACAGGGAGAACTGTTCTAACAGCTGATAATGGAAGCCACATAGGGTGGGACCATACTGGACCTGGTGCTTACGAATGGAGGGTATTTCTGATGTGATATTGGGTGAACATCTAATATCCAGTGATTATCGGATGATGTGAATCAATATTAACAGAAAAAATGGAAAGGGGTTCATTCAAAAGTAGTTTCTAAAAAACAAAACCTAACTTTGTCAAGATCAGGGGGAATACCTCAAGGAGTTGTTAGCTAGGCAGTAACATCTGGGGGAAATAAAGTAGCAATGGGCAAAACTGAAAGGATTAAATAGGAGCAACAAATCTTTTTGTTAGGTAAATAAAAACGTGGAAAAGGGTGGCCTCTTTGGTTCTCAAAATTAATAGCTGAAAAAGTGAAGTCACCTTTCAAACTACAAGAGATTTCAAAAAGAGAAAGAGAGGCAGCAATATCTGGAAAAGCTAAGAGAATCCGGTAGAGTAGTTAGGAAACGTGCAAATGGAAGAAAAAAAGAGCTAATATGGTAAAATTGGGGGACAAGACTTTTTTTTTTTTTTAAGCTGTGAAAGTGATAAGAGAAAGTGTAATAAAAGTGGCATTGTGAAGCTCAATGGTGAAGGGGGAGGAATATGTAGAAGGTCATATTTGCTTAGCAATTCTGCTTTATCCTTTTCTGTTCTGTGTTCACAGATGAAGGGCCAGGAGTAGGACTGCAGCAGACAAATAGGAATGAAAGTGTGATAGACCTTGATCAATTTTCAGAAGACTTGTGGTTGTGAGGAGCTAGCTAAACTGAAGGTAGATAAAGCCAGTGGACCCAGAATACTGAAGGAACTTAAGGGCCTGCTGGTGGCTCCACTGCCTGCCTTTTTCAATGCTTATCTAAAGTTGAGAGTAGTTCAAGAGTACTGGAGAAAGGAGAATGTGGGCCCTCTCCACAAAATCTGAAGTAAGAGGAGGTTGGGAACTACAGGCTGGTCAATCTGATCTCTTTAGTGAGTAAATTTATAGAAACAGGTCTAAAACAGAAAATAGTGAGGTTTCTGGAACCCAATGGATTGCAGGATCTGAGGCAGCATGGCTTTACTAGAGGTCGGTCTTGTCAGACGAATCTAATTAATTTCTTTGACTGAGTGACCAGAGAGGGAGTGTTAGATGTGGTGTACTTAAATTTTAGCAAATATTTTTGACACAGTTCCTCATAGTAACTGCTAAATAAACCAAGTGCTCTCAGTATAGACCCAAAAATGACTGACTGGGTTAGGAACTGGTTGAGTGGAAGGTAACAAAGGGTATTGGTAAGAGGAAAGAAACATTACCAGTTGCTGCAAAGGTAAGTTCTTGGGCTGATTCTTCAACATTTTTGTGAACAGTATTGCAGAAGTGCTGTATGATACTGCGGATGATACCAAAATATGCAATAGGGGTAGATACCTCTGATCTCTAGATAGCATGAGGAGGAATTTAGTGAAGCTTGAGGGATGATTCAGAATTTAGCAGCTAAGATTTAATGCTAAACAAATGCAGGGCCATGAATTTGGGCTGCAAAAATTCGAGGGAGGTATATGGTAAAGGGGTTGAAGGTACTTGTATGTATAAAAGAAGAGCAGGACTTGGGCGTGATTGTATCTGATAATCTAAAGGAGGCCAAACGGGTGGAAAAGGTGACGGGAAAAGTCCAGAAGAATGCTTGGGTGGATAAGGAGAGGACTGGCCAGCAGGAAAAAGGAAATGCTGCTGCTCTGTATAAGTCTCTGGTAAGACCCCACTTAAAGTATTATGTACAGTTCTGGTGACCACACCTTCAAAAAGATCTAAAGGGGACTGAGTTGGTTCAGAAGGTAGCTACTGAAATGGTTGTTGGTCTTTGTCATAAAGCATATGAGGGCAGATTTAAAGATCTCAGTATGTATGCTTTGGAGGAAAGACTAGAGAAAAGAGATGTAAGAAATATTTAAAAACCTCCATGGCATAAATGCACAGGAAGTGAGCCTCTTTCTGCTGAAAGGGAACTTGGGAATGAGGGGGCATGGGGTGAAAGTGGATAGGTTCAGGAGTAATTTAAATATTTCTTTACTGAAAGGGTGGTAGATGCTTGGAACAGCCTCCCGGTGGAGGTGATGGTGACAAAAATTGTGTCTGAATTCAAGAGTGAGGTAACAGGATCTTTAAGGGAGAGGAAGAGATAGTGGATAGTATGGATAAGCAGACTTGATGGACCATATGGTTTGTATATGCCATCATTTTCTCTGTTTCTGTATCTATTCTGTACTGCAGGTCCTATTTTAATGCTATGGGACCTAGTTAACTAATAACACATATTAATGCAGTAGGGCGTGCTAATAACTCTTGCTTTATATGTAGCTTCAGAATAGACCTGTTCGCAATCAGAGTAATGTGATATCTAGACTGAAGGTGGAGCCAAGGATCATTCCCAGATTTCTCGGCTGGTGTTTTGGGATATTATTAATCTCAATTATTGAGGGTACAATTCCCTTCCTGTGGGGCATAGTTGCCATAGATTTTCCAAATGGGTATCTTCATGAAAATAAGTACAATTTTTTTTTTCAATTTTAGTTCAGATTTTATGTTTTATGCAAGTCAGAAGTTTGTGCCAAATTTTGGGAGTATTTGTGAAATCTAGTGTAGTGCTCTTAGAGAAGAAGCCTAGAACGCCTAGGTTGACTTGTTTTATAGGAAAGCCAGAAAGCTCTCAACAGAAAAAGAGGAGGTAGAAAATGGCTTTAACCTTTTCACTTTCTGTCAGCAGACACTGCACTTTGGGGAATATAGATTTATATTTGTCGCCTCTGACAACTTGATATTCTGATCTGCACCTGTTGTCTGTAATATTTCATTATATATCTCCTCCTAATTCTTGTGCAGTGACTTGGATGAAGATGTTAAGAGAAGTACTCCAGTAACAATTGTGAGAGTAATGAGAGCCTCAGAATTGCATGAGATAGGATCTTTGATTTTGTTTGTATAATATGGAAGTGAAGAGATTGCAAGAACAGGGACTTGGAGCATTGTTCTCCAGTATTTTCACACTTAAATCTATTTTTCTAGGAATTGGTGAAACCGGTATTCATTTATTGATTGCTGCTCGCCCTTTACTTCCTACTTGAGAGGGTGCACCAAAACTCATTTATTCTCATCTAATTCAGTATACATTTCTCAAATTAGGGTGAAACAGGAGGGAAATGAATTTACTTTTTCATGTTGTAGTATAAATATGAGCAGTGGTGTGCTTTGTATTTTAACAAAAACTAATCCTAACCATATTAACTGGAGGAGTGGCCTAGTGGTTAGGGTGGTGGACTTTGGTCCTGGGGAACTGAGGAACTGAGTTCGATTCCCGGCACAGGCAGCTCCTTGTGACTCTGGGCAAGTCACTTAACCCTCCATTGCCTGCCGCATTGAGCCTGCCATGAGTGGGAAAGTGCGGGGTACAAATGTAACAAAAATAAAATAAAAAATATAGTCCGTGGGAGCAGAGAACATTGCCTTCGCTAGACTCCAACGAGGCTTATATTGGTCACATCATAAATGCTATTGATATCTTTCACATTTGTTTTCTGAGTATTGAAAGTGGTTGAAGAGTAGGTGAGCAATAATTTTCCTTTCCAGCTATTAGTCACTGTAAGTTGTATTCTCAATTATCAAGAAAATCATTAGTCTAGGCAGATGTATTTGCATATTTTGTTGAAATAGCTACAACAAACTTACTTTTTTATATATGACTTGCATTAAAACTTGGATAGTGCAATAAATACTTGTGTGAAATAATTCTAAGGGAACGTCTTGACCATTGGGCAAGCATTTGGCATTAAGTCTCCCAAATGTTCCCACACTTGCTGCCAAATGTACACATCTACAGTGAGACAGTTTTTGTAGAGTAGTGATGCAAAAATCTTTGTCCCTTATCCGTGAAAGGTTTTTCTTTTCTTTTCTTACTTTACTGATGATCATGAATGGCACAAGCTCTGCCAGTTCCAGCTCTTGACCTTCTGGCTTAGGTAGCAATTCTTACTATGCCCAACAGCTCAACTGACTAGATTTTATGGTACTTTGGTGGTACAAGAGTTTGGAGGCAAGACTTTTTTTTTTTTTTTTTTTTAAATATAAAAGAAAACAATTAAATTTTATTGTGCTTAAATGGCAGAAGAAACTGAAGAGAGACAGGTGAGATATGTTGAGACCTTTAAATATTTGAAAGCTATTAAACACAAAACCATTATATGAAGCTCCAAGAACACAGACTTAAGAACAACATCATGAAACAATATTTCATGAAAAGAGTATTAGATGCCTAGAATGCCTTTTGGAGGTAATCACAAATAGTAACTGAATTCAAACTATTGTGGAACCTTGGTGGCGAGAGAGTGGTAATAAAACACTGATGTAGCCTGCACAGATGGACAGTTAAAGTCCAAAACCGTAATGATATAAAATTGTTAAGGAAATAACCAGTAGCTAATATGTTGCACAAATTAACATAGTAATAGGTGTGAACAAATCTACATTTGTAATCCACACCGTGAATACAAGGTCAGGATGAATGAGCATGTTAGGGAGACCAGTCACTGTAATAAGCCATAGAGATACAGCCCCTCTTGAATACAGTTAACTAGAATCCACTATCCACAGAGGATTCAATATCAGTGTCCCATTGCTCAAAGCTTCAGTGCTGTAGCAAACAGTCCTGCCCTGTGCTGCAGGAATACAGCAGAAAAATAGCCCTCCAGTGTTCAAAGCTAATGGCAAAGTATATGTGCGCTGTGAGACCGAAAGTAAGGGGAGAAACATGTTTGGCACAAAAGTTTTGCAGTAAGCACAATTCTTGTGCAGAACCCTGAAGTGAAGCACACATCGGTGCCATTCTTTTCGGCCTCTAAATATAAGCTTTTCAAAATTTTTGCCCACTTGAATGGTCGCACAAAACAGGCACCAGTGTGTGCTTTCGCTTTCGGGTTTGCTCAGACTTGCACACATTTTGTTTTTCAGTATCAGTGCTTAGAAGCTTGCACAGGTTTACTTTAGCTTCCAAAACAAATGAAAACCAGCAGATTTTAAAGAGAAAATCACAGGGAATCCTCTCTCCAAACACCCCGACGCCAGCTCTGAGCTAGTGTTATTTTTTCAGCGGTAAGAGCAGAGTTTGCACTGTTCTATGAGCATTGAGAGGGCATAGCAAATGACCTCATTACATTGGTTTGACTACACTTAAATGCAATTTCCTGTGCGTTTCCTGTGCTAAAGCCCTCTGAGCATTCTGCGCAGATTAACGCCAGTGCTAGTCCTGTGCTAATTGGCTCTAAGGTTCTGAGCATCAGCCCCCAAAGGTGGTGAATCTGGTAATATACCCAAAAGATTGCCCCATCCATTTAAAATCAAGGTTTAAACATAGTAACATAGTAAGTCGGACTTAGACGTCATATCGAAAATGACCCTCCATATCTGTTAGCAAGTGTTTTTGTTTAGGGATCTATAGCAATCTGTTCTCAACAGTAGGAGCTGTATTAGGGTTCTAGGGCTTCATGTAATATTTGTAGTGCAACCATCTTGTGGGTAAGGTTTCTGTTGTTTGACTCATAGTAACATAGTAGGTGACAGCAGATAAAGACCTGAATGTCCATCCAATCTGGTCAACAGTCATTCATTATTTCAAGATTTAAATCAACAATGAATGTGGTATTATGTACTTGATCGTGGTCTTTCTTTGGTGTTTCTGGGACATAGACCATAGAAGTCCTCCTGGCTCTGTCTTTGTATTTCAACTGCTGGAGTTGCCGTCAAAGCCCACTCCAGCCTATCCAAATCTGTCTTGTCATTTGCGGGACAAGGACCATAAAAGTCTGCCTGGCACTGTTCTCGCGTTCCAAATTACTGGAATTTCTGTCGAAGCTCTCTCCAGCCCACCCTAAACTCGATTTTCAAATGCAAGACTCGGACTGTACATGCCAGCCTAGCACCAGACTTTGTTGATGCAGCCAGAGTTGCCATCTAAGCACCACTTGACATTCAAACACATATGCTACACTTTATATCATTCATTTTTTAATTAGAGATCCTCTGCTGTTTTGAATTCCGCCACAATTTTTTTTCCAGGCATCTACCACCCTCTCCATGAAAAAGAATTTTCTGACATTACTCCTAAGTCTACCACCCCACAACCTCATTTCATGTCCTCTAGTTTTACCACTTTCCCTTCTCTGGAAAATATTTGGTTCTATATTAATACCTTTAAGTATTTAAACGTCTGCATCATATTTTTTCTGTCCCATCTCTCCTTTTTCTGTCCCTTCTCTCCTTTTTCTCCTAGAAATGTTTAAATTTAAAATATCTTTGCTCGTCACAGTGATTTAGTATTAAAATATAGCTACGCAGGGACTATGAGATTTCAGTGGTCAGTGAGAGATGGTTTCTTGTGCATTTATTTTTTGGGTGGGTAACATGCTGCCTATGCAGTCAGGGAAGCAATGCAAGAAATCTATGTCCTCTTTCCTCTATACTTAGTAGCAAGCTAGTTTATTTTTAAAAATATATTTAAATTATTAGGCAGTCCATTCTTCACCATTGGAAATGTCCTTTTTTTAACCTATGGCTTCATGATGAACTCACTATATATTATAATAGTGTAGTAGTCATGATACCTGAAAGCATTAAAAATGTTTTCTCAACAGCTATGTTGTGAGGTTTTTTTTTTGTCGTCTTTGTTCTTGAGGATCACTTTTAGGTAACAAAATTAATACACAATGTTAAAACCTAATAATGTATTCCAGCTTTAGATTAAAATTAATGCAAGTCAGCTCAGTTGAAGTAGCAGTGCTCTGCCTTGGCATATGTTGGACCTAGGGCAGTAGTTCCCAAACCTGATCCTGGAGGCACCCGCAACTAGTCAGGTTTTCAGGATATCTACAATGAATATTCATGAGACATTTGCATGTACTGCCTCCACTGCATGCAGATCTCTCTCATAGACATTAATTGTGGATATTTTGAAAACCTGACTGGCTAGGGTGCCTCCAGGACCAGGTTTGGGAACCACTGGCCTAGGGTTTGATTCCTGTATCACAGGGAATGCTGTGGAGGTAGTATTCACAGTCCTATAGGGAGGTAGCCCAACCATCATTTATTAATGTCACCTTTTAGCTAGATTGGGTGGCTCCCAGAAAAAAAACTATTGCTGAAAAGATTGGACTACGTGATGTGTGAGGGGATATATAAATACTGCAAAAATTTCTAGGTAGAGTTAAATAAAGACTCATGGCACTGTAGCCCAAGGAACAGGAGGATATTGCGAGGCACAAAAAAAAAAAGTGCTGACACGATGAGGGTCTTACCAGAAATGTAAAGATTGCTTTCTATATTATGAATCAGAGGAAAGCTCTATTTAACTTAACATTTCATAAATAGGCTACAGTAGGTCATATAATTGAATCTAATCTTGTGTGAGGATGTGTTGAGGTCCTTTATATTAATAAATAGACATTGAGATCAGTTCTTTCTCAAGCAGATGAATCTCATAATGATGAAGCAGTGAGCTCACTTCTCTGGTTTCATACTTCTATCTCTCTGAGGACAAGCAGGCTGCTTATTCTCACACATGGGTCGAAGTCCACGTCGGCCCGGGGACCGGCATTTTGCTATAGCAAAAACAAAAACGTTTTGCTAGAGTCTTTTGGCGTGCATGCACCGCACATTCGCAGACTGACTTCCCGCCTGCCGCATGAGTGTGTACCTCAGTTTTTTTTTTTTTCCACGACGAGGTGCAGCAGGTTCCTCCTGTGCTCCTCGTTAAGGCCCGAGAAAAGAGTTTTTGGGGGGGTTTTTTTTCACTATTTTCGCAAGTTTTTTCTCATCTGTATTGCTAGGTTTAAAAAAAAAAAAAAAAAAAAGTTACGATCCTTTTAGTTTCTCCTTAGTTCTTTTTTTCCTAACTTAAGTTTTCTTTGTTTTCTGATGCAGCCAGTTTTTAGGCAGCGCGGTCGGGTTTCTCCTCCTTTTTGTGTCCCCTTCTTCTTGGCACAATTGAGTCTTTTGATTTCGCCGAAGCCGTTTTTCCTTCCATGTCATCGAGGACACCCAGCAGCTTCAAATGTTGTACTCTGTGCAACTGGACCATCTCAGGTACTGATACCTATTCCTGGTGTATCTAGTGCCTAGGGCCTGACCACAGCCCAGCTGCTTGTAGTCTATGTCTTCGTATGAAGAAACGGATCCAAGTAGCTCGAGAAACATTTTGGGGCTCTGTCCGGTCCTTTGACATTGACATCGGTACAGAGGTCGGCGGCGTCGACATCGAGGGACTCGTCGATGTCAGGAGCAGAGGTAATGGCTGCTGAGAGACCAAGTCGCGCTGGGAGCAGTGAGGTGTCGAGTGGGTCTCCACCTGTCTCAAGGCCTCCTGCTATGCAGGCCCCCCGGGACCGACCATAGTCTAACCTGACTCCTCGTCGGTACCAAGGAGTCTCGGTGACGGGCATTGAGCGAAGGTGAAGAAGCACAGTCATTGATCTCCTTCGACACATGGTGCCGGGAGCTCTGGGGTGTCGAGGGATTCGGCACCCGAGAAGTGTTGGCGCCGAGAGGACTGCTCCCCCTCCATACAGGAGGTGCCGATGCACCGGTCTCTTAGAAGCCCGGTACCTGCACCTGAGCCTCAGCCGATTTTGCCACCGGCTGATCCACGGACCCCGCAGCCTTCTCCGATGGCGGTTATCAGTGAGCGCATCCGGGCCCTGCTTCCAGAGCTTCTGGAAGGACTGCTGTGCCAGTCTGCTTTGGTGTCGGGGGTACTTGCGCCTTCTGTGCCGTCTGCTGCAGCGACGTCTAGCCCTTTGCCTGCGGTGAGGTCCCCAAGCAGCACCGATGTCTGCTGCCACCCGAGTTGACTCCCCTCTGATGTTGGTGGAGGAAGCTTCGCCGCAGTCCATGCGGGCGTTGGCATCGGCATCACCATCGAGGACGTCAATCCTTCGAGACTGAGCCTGCCTCGACGCCAAGTTCCCTAACAGAGGTACTATCCGATACTGAAGAGGAGTGTTCGTGGAAGTCAGAAAGAGATCCCAGATAAATTTCTTCCGATGAGTCATATGAGATTCCCTCTGAACCATCCCCTCCACCTGAAAGGAGACTGTCTTTACTTTACATCTTTTGTCCAGGATATGGCTACGGCTATTCCTTTCCCTATGGAGGTGGAGGATGAGCCCATGGCTGAGATGCTCGAGGTCCTGGACTGTCCCTTTCCACCTAAGGAGGCTGTGATGGCTCCTCTGCATAAGGTACTGAAGGAAGTCCTTATGCGGAACTGGTCGTTCCTTCTGTCTGGACCCGTGATCCCGAAGAAAGCTGATTCCCAGTATCAGATCCATGGTGAACCTCGGTTGATAAGGTCTCAGTTACCTCACAGTTCCATGGTGGTGGACTCCGCCTTCAAGAGTACTAGAGACTATGCCTCTGCGCTCCCAGGCAGAGACGCTAGGACCTTGGATTCTTTTGGGAGGAAGATGTATCAGGCTGCTATACCCGCTGCCCTTATCCAGTCCTACCAGCTCTTCATGAGCGCACACTTGCGGAACTCGGTGAGGTAGCTGTCTAGTTTGGTCGATGCCCTCCCTCTGGAGCAGGCCAAGCCTTTTCGCCAGGTGGTCAGGCAGCAGAAGGCGTGTCGTAAATTCCTGGCCAGGGGTGCTTAAGACTCTTTTGATGTGGCATCCAGAATCGCTGCTCAAGGAATACTGATGCACAGACTCTCATGACTACGTGTCTCTGACCTGGATCATTCGGTACAGCAGCGGATGGCGGGTATCCCTTGATGGGGGGACACTCTTTTTGGTGAGAAAGTCGAGGATCTCGTTGACCAGATCAAGAAACATAATGATGCTATGGATTCTTTCTCCCGCCGGGTACCTTCTGCTACATCCTCCTCAACTAGGAGATATTTTGGAGGGAAGAGGAGTGCTCCCTATTCCTATGCTAGGCGTAGGTACACTCTGGCTTCTCGACAGCCTAGTCAGGTTCAGCCCCAGCTCGCTCGTTCTCGTCAACAGCGTGCGCCTAAGGCCCCTGCTGCTCCCCAGCAAAAGCAAGGAACGAGCTTTTGACTGGCTCCAGTTAAGCATAGCCACAGTAAAAGTGTCTGTACCAGACAACTTGCCAGTTGGAGGGAGGTTAATGTTTTTTCACCAAAGGTGGCCTCTCATAACCTCCAACCGGTGGGTTCTTCAAATAGTCCGATTAGGATACACCCTCAATCTGGAATCCAAACCTCCAAATTGTCCACTGGGAGCTCATTCTTACAGCTCCCAGCACAAGCAGGTATTTGCAGAGGAACTTTCCACCCTTCTAAAGGCCCATGCGGTCAAACCTGTTCCACCAGGGGAAGAATGGCTGGGATTCTATTCTAGGTACTTCCTTGTTCAAAAGAAAACTGAGGGGATGCATCCCATCCTAGACCTAAGGGCCCTGACCAAATTCATAGTTCGAGAAAAGTTCAGGATGGGTTTCCCTGGGCACCCTTCTTCCCATGATTCAGAAAAGCAATTGGCTATGCTCTCTGGACTTGAAGGATGCTTACACACACATCTCGATACTTCCAGCTTAGAGGAAGTATCTCTTGATTTCGGTTGGGAACGCAGCACTTTCGGTACCGTGTACTGCCCTTTGGCCTGGCATCTGCACCCAGAGTGTTTACAAAGTGTCTAGCGGTAGTCGCAGCGTCTGTACGCAGACTGGGAGTGCATGTGTGTACTTATCTCGACGATTGGCTGGTGAAGAGCACCTCAGAGGACTGTGCTCTGGAGTCCATGCGAATGACTATTCAGGTGCTAGAGCTACTGGGGTTTGTAATAAATTACTCCAAGTCCCATCTCACTCCTGTCCAAAAATTGGAGTTCATTGGAGCACTGCTGGACACGAAGAGAGCTCGGGCTTATCTTCCCGAGACAAGGGCAGTCAACCTCCTGTCCCTGGTGTCCACAGTTCGAGGGTCTTGGCGGATCACAGCTCGGCAGGTTTGAGACTCTTGGGGCACATGGCCTCTACAGTACACGTAACACCCATGGCACATCTTCATATGAGATCAGCTCAGTGGACCCTAGCTTCCCAGTGGTATCAAGCTACAGGGAATCTGGAGGATGTGATCCAACTGTCCACCGATTTTCGAGATTATCTTCAGTGGTGGACAATCTGGTCCAATTTGACCATGGCATGACCATTCCAAATTCCGCAGCCACAAAAGATGCTGACGACGGATGCATCCCTCCTAGGGTGGAGAGCTCATGTAGATGGGCTTCACACTCATTGAGCCTGGTCCTTCTGGGAAACAGGTCTTCAGATCAACCTCCTGGAACTACGAGAGATCTGGAACACTCTGAAGGCTTTCAGAGATCTGCTGTCCAACCAAATCATCTTGATTCAAACAGAAAATCTGGTTGTGATGTATTTATACCCTCAAGCAGGGGGGCACCGGATCTCGCCCTCTGTGTCAGGAAGCTGTTCAGATGTGGCGCTGGGCACGCCATCAGGGCATGTTCCTCCAAACCACTTATCTGGCAGGTGTAAACAACAGTCTGGCCGACAGGCTGAGCAGGGTAATGCAACCTCACGAGTGGTCACTGAATATGGGCATAGCCTGCAAGATCTTCCAAGCGTGGGGCACCCCCTCGGTGGATCTTTTTGCCACTCAAATCAATCACAAGGTCCCTCAGTTCTGTTCCAGGCTTCACGCCCATGACAGACTAGCGTCAGATGCCTTTCTCCTTCATTGGGGAACAGGCCTTCTGTATGCGTATCCTCCCATACTTCTAGTAGGGAAGACTACTGAAACTCAGGCAAGACTGCGGAATCATGATCCTGATTACACCCTTCTGGCCGTGTCAGATTTGGTTCCCTCCTCTTCTGGAGTTGTCCTTCGAGGAACCATGGAGATTGAAGTGTTTTCCAATCCTCATCACTCAGAACGAGGGGTCGCTTCTACTTATACTAAGTTTCATCACAACAGAGTATTCCTCCACATTAAGTTCCTGCTGAAGGTGGTTTCTGAGTTCCATCTGAACCAGTCAATTGTCTTGCCAACATTTTTTCCCCATCCTCATGCCCACTCTGGCGAAAGCAGCCTGCACACCTTGGACTGCAAGAGAGCATTGGCCTTTTACGTGGAGCGGACAAAGCCCTGACAGTCCGCCCATTTGTTTGTTGCTTTTGATCCCAACAGGAGGGGAGTTGCCATCGGAAAACAAACGCACAATCTCCAATTGGCTAGCAGATTGCATATCCTTCACTTATGCCCTAATACAGTCCCTAATACTAAGCCACCTGGACTACTGCAACTCACTCTATGCTGGCTGTAAAGAACAAACCGTCAAACTCCAGACAGCCCAAAATACTGCAGCCAGACTCATATTCGGTAAAACAAAATATGAAAGTGCAAAACCTTTAAGAAAGAACCTACACTGGCTCCCACTGAAAGAACGCACCACGTTCAAGATATACACGATCGTTCATAAATCGTTCATGGAGACGCCCCGACCTACATGCTAGATCTCGTGGTCCTCCCACCCAGAAATGCTAAAGGATCCTCCTGAACCTTTCTCAACCTACACTTCCCCAGTTGCAAAGGGGTCAAATACAAGTTAACACATACATCCAGCTTCTCCTACATAAGCACGAAGATGTGGAATGCACTACCAATCCACCTGAAAACGATCAATGAACTAAATAGCTTCCGCAAAGCCTTGAAAACCTATCTCTTTAACAAAGCCTAGCACGAAAATCCTTAATGAATAGAACACAACCCTTATGCTCCTTTATTCAGAATGTCTCACTGTATAACTGCATAACCTGACCCTCCTGTCTTGATTAACCCTTTGTAACACCAATTGTATTTCTTCTCTGTTACGGTAATGCCATAACAGATTTTTGTAAGCCACATTGAGCCTGCAAATAGGTGGGAAAATGTGGGATACAAGTGCAATAAATAAATAAAATAAATACCCATTTTATTCTGTTCCAGGCTGCACTCTCAGCTAGCTGTATATAGTTTCAGGTTCATCTATGTTATGTCCTCGCCATTGTGAGACCCAATTGACCAATGTTCATTGTTTTGAGTGAGCCTGGATGCTAGGGATACACCACGTGTGAGAATAAGCAGCCTGCTTGTCCTCGGAGAAAGCAAAGACACTTACCTGTAGCAGGTGTTCTCCGAGGACAGTAGGCTGATTATTTTCACAATCCCTCCCACTTCCCCTTTGGAGTTATTTGTTAATGCTTTATGCAGGTGGGAAGTCAGTGCACGCATGTGCAGTGCGCGCTGCATGAGCGCCAGAAGACTCTAGCAAAACGTTTTTGTTCGTGCTATGGCAACATGCCGGTTCCTGGGCCGATGCAGATGTCAACCCACGTGTGAGAATAATTAGCCTGCTGTCCTCGGAGAATACCTGCTACAGGTAAGTATCTCTTCGCTTTATGGAGCCTCCCTGCCAGAGATTTTTTTTTTTTTTTTTTTTTTTTTAAATAAAGTTCAGAACCATCTTTATTAAAGTTTAAATTTTAAACATATGAATAAAAAAAGAAAATCATCATGTAAGACGTAAAGCAAATATATAACGTGTATACGTCGATGCAATATAATACAAAATAGTAAGATAACATCACAAGTAGGTTTTAAATCGAAATTACATCTGTCTAGGTTTATAAGAACATAAGAGTAGCTGTAGTGGGTCAGACCAATGGTCCATCTAGCCCAGTATCCTGTTTCCAACAGTTGCCAAGCTAGGTCATGAGTGCCTGGCAGAATCCCAAATCCTGGCAACACTCCATGCTACCAATCCCGGGGCAAGCAGTTTCCTTCCCCATATCTGTCTCTCAATAGAAGACTATGGACCTTTTCCTCCAGGAACCCAGGCACACTAACTGCTGTTACTACATCCTCCGACAAAGATTACCAGAGCTTAGCTATTCGTTGAATGAAAAAATATTTCCTCCTATTTGTTTTAAGTGTTCTCATGTTAACTTGAGTGTCTCTTAGTCTTTGTACTTTTGGAACGAGTAAAAAAAATTGATTTACTTCTACTCATTCTACTTCAGTGTTTGCCAAGTCCAGTCCTTCCCAAGTCCAATCCTGGAGTACCTCTTTCCAGTCAGGTTTTCAGGATATCCTCAATGAATGTGCATGAACTTGATTTGCATGCACTGCCTCTGCTGCTCCCCAGTATCTCTCCACACTCGTCCTTCCCTACTCCCCTTCCCGTGCACTCCAATCCATGGATAAATCCTTCTTATCTGTTCTCTTCTCCACTACTGCCAACTCCAGACTTCGCTCCTTCTGTCTCGCTGCACCCTACACCTGGAATAAACTTCCTGAGCCCCTACGACTTGCCCCATCCTTGACCACCTTTAAATCTAGATTGAAAGCCCACCTCTTTAACATTGCTTTTGACTCATAACCACCTGTAACCTCTCGCTTCTACCTACCCTCCTCCTTTTTCCTCTACACATTAATTGATTTGTTTGCTTTATTTTTGTCTATTAGTTTGTAAGCTCTTTGAGCAGGGACTGTCTTTCTTCTATGTTTGTGCAGCGCTGCGTACGCTTTGTAGCGCTATATAAGTGCTAAATAGTAGTAGTAGTAGTAGTAGTAGTGTTATATGCAAATCTCTTTCATGCATATTCATTGTGGATATCCTGAAAACCTGACTGGCAAGGGATACTCCAGGACCAGACTTGGGGAAACACTGTTCTACACCACTCAGGATTTTGTAGACCTCAATTATATCTCTCCTCCTCCTCTTTTCCAAGCTAGAGAGCCCTAACCTCTTTAGCCTTTTCTCATGTGAGAGAAGTTCCATCCCGTTTATCATTTTGGTCGCTCTTCTTTGAACCTTTTCTAATTCTGCTATATCTTTTTTGAGATACAGCGATCAGAACTGAATGCAGAACTCAAGGTGAGGTCACACTATGGAGCGATACAGAGGCATTATAGTATTTTCAGTCTTATTCACCATCCGTTTCCTAATAATGCCTAGCATCCTGTTTGCTTTTATGGCCGCCACAGTACATTGAGCAAAAAATTTAAGCTAGATCTTTTTCTTGGGTGCTGACCCCCAAGGTGGACTCTAGCATCAGGTACCTATGATTTGGATTATTCTTTCCAATGTACATCACCTTACATTTGTCCACGTTAAATTTAATTTTTCCTTGTCATCAACAGCAGATGAATCCATTAACTGATGGGTTATATCCGCTTACCAGCAGGTGAAGATAGAGAACACTGAAAAACCACAGTGACCTTGGACGGCTAGCATTTAAAAAAAAAAATAAACTAGCAACGCATGTGCTCATGGTAGCCCATGCTCCTCCACACCGTATAAATACCCGGTGACTCCGCCCCCTTGACGGTTCTATAAAATAGCTGGCGTCAACTGCAGGGAGGGTAGGGAGGAATTGTGTGGCTGCAAGATGATCTGTCCAAGGAGAACTACCGTTACGGGTAAGCAACTTATATTTCTCCATGGACAGAATGCATCTTGCAGCCCCACAATTGAATACTCCCAAGCTACACAGGGAACAGTTCAAACATTAAACACACTGATAAATTGTCAAATAAACTGGTACCTGTGGCAGGAGGGGGTGGTAGTTGACGCCTCATACACCGGAAGACAACACTGCCTGGCCAAAACCCGATTCAGCAGAAGAGGCAGTATCGATGTAGTAGTGCTTCGTAAACAAATGGAAAGTTGACCATGTTGCTGCCCATGCAGATGTCCTGTAAGGGTGTTCTTTGCAAATGAGCCATTGTGGCTGTCTTGGCCCGCAGATGGTGAGCAGTGACATGTGGAACTTCAGTGGACACTCCTGGAAGATGAGATTGCATTAGCTGGTAACACAAAGCAATGCATTTCGCAATCCACTGTGATAATGTGCCCTTGTTTACCGGTTTTGGATGTGCAGCAGACCTCCAAGACAAGAATAACTGGGATGGTCGATTCATACATTTGGTTCGCTTGAGATAGATGTCAAGAGCCCTCAGGCAGTCGAGAATGTGCAGCTGCCTTTGCTCCTCTGTATCATGTGGTGGAGGATGGAAAGTCGGCAACACTATAATTTGATTCAAGTGATATGGAGAGACGACTTGCGGGAGGAACCTAGGGTGTGTACATAGAATAACTTTATCATGCAGCAGTTGTGTGCATGGAGGGTAATGTACCAGCGCTTGAATTTCCCCAATTCTACGTGGAGACGTTAATGTAAGGAGAAATAAAGTTTTCCAAGTGACGTATTTAAGTTCCGCACTGCACAGCGGCTCAAATGGAGACTTCATGAGCGCGTTTAACACCAAGTTGAGGTCCCGTGCCGGCGCTGGTGGTCGAACTGGAGGGTAGAGATGCATGATGCCCTTAAGGAACCTCTTCGACAGTGGATGTTGCATAAGCGTACAGTTGTCTACAGTGTCATGCAGAACTGACAGAGCTACTAAATGAAGTCTAATGGACGTAAAAGACAGACTTGTTTTTGCAAGATGGAGAAGATAGTCCAACACTCGTGAGATGGATACAGTTTCTGGAATGAAGTCACCCACCTCTCATCTAGCCAGGGAGGTATAGAACCCCCCCCCCCCCCGCCCAATTATAGTCCAACATGGTCCAAGCAAGTAAGTTACAAGTGGAGCAATGAAAAGTAAAAGGGTCCCAAGTGACTTCCCATTTGGGTATCTGGTGCCTACGCTTTGCTATTAAACGCTGCATTTCACAGATGTACCACAGCTTGGTAAGCCACTTTATCAATGGAGGAATAGATTGCTGCTTCCAGTGCTTCTATGATCACTCGGGCAGCACTCATGGCATGCCACACCAAAGTGGCCTGAGGAGGTGTTAATCCTGGGACCTTCTTGGGGGAAAAGGAAAAACACTGGTGACCAAGGAATGGGGTGTCCTAACCACCTCTGTACTCTTGTGTTGAATTGCTTTTCAGCTTGCAGAAAAGACAGCTGAGGGGAAATATGATAGAGGTCTATAAAATAATGAGTGGAGTGGAATGGGTAGATGTGAATCCTTTGTTTTACTCTTTCCAAAAATACTAGGACTAGAGGGCATGCGATGAAGCTACAAAGTAGTAAATTTAAAATGAATCAAAGTAGTACATTTAAAATGAATCGGAGAAAATGTTTCTTCACTCAACGTGTAATTAAACTATGGAATTCGTTGCCAGAGAATAGGGTAAAGGCGGTTAGCTTAGTGGGGATTAAAAAGTTTTCAGTGGCTTTCCAATGGAAAAGTCAATAGACCATTATTAAAATGACTTGGGGAAAATCCACTCCTTATTTCTGGGATAAGCAGCATAAAATGTATTGAACATTTTTGGGATCTTGCCAGGTATTTGTGACCTGGATTGGCCACTGTTGGAAACAGGATGCTGGGCTTGATGGACCTTTGGTCTGTCCCAGTGTGGCAATACTTATGTACTTATGTAAGCACAAATGTTAACACATGACCACCAGATGTGACTCATTGTACCAAGTTCCCCATGGCCCCTCCAACACATACCCGAGAGGGCCGGGTAGATGCATCGAAGATGTGCAGACATTGGGTACCAACGAAACAAAACATTTACAGCAGGTTCTTTGAAAGGTACGTTGAGACACCTTCGCCAGTGCCCTCTCCAATACCCCCCACTCATCCTCTCCCAGCTCGCGCTGCCAATTCCTTTTATGCAGTGTGTATTTTGGGAATTGTGAATGTAGGTGTTTATATAAGCAGGTAATCAAACCTCTCGTGGTCTTGGAGTCCTCACATAGGTCCTCCAGAAAAGAATCTTCCCATAAAATTACAGAGTGGATAAGTGACGAGGAAAGGAAATGAGATATCTGAAGGTAAGCATATCTGGAAATTCCTCCCCTAAGGAAAGAAAAGTTAGAATGGAATATTCATCAAAAAGTTGACCCCGGTTCCTGAGGCTCTCAGAGTACCAGCGGGTGAAGACTACCTGAGCATTAGCGGGGGGAACAGAAGATTGAAGGCTATAGGCAAAAGATGTGACAAATTGCGATCCTAGTTGAGTAAGAGACTGTCCCAATAATAAAAGGTAGTGTAGATAGAGGGACACAACCTTGCCCGAAGGTGTCTGTGTTTACCTGGGACCCACATAAGAGCCCCTAACGGCCTTGAACCTAATGAAAATTGTTCCAAGTGCACCCAGAGTTTATGAGAATGTGCCTGATACCATTCTAAAGCTGCACATGCTTGAGCTGCCCTGTCATACCAATAAATATTAGGGACTCCCAGCCCTCCCCACCTCTTGTCTTGATACCGGAAGGATCGAGGCAAACGCGGGCGCTTACTGGACCAAATAAAACATGTGAGACGGTCTTGTATCTTAGAGAGAAACCCCCTGGGCATCTTCAAAGGGAGAACCTGAAACAAATAGAGAAACATGTAGGATATTCATTTTAACAGTGGCTATGTGACTGAACCAGGAAAGGGCTAGGTCTTCCCAATGATCCAGATCATCAGTGATAGCTCTAAGCAGTCCCGAATAGTTAACAGAGAATAGATCAGAGAAGCTTGGAGTCAGGAAAAACCCCAGATAGCAAAAACCCCAGATAGCGATTCCCCCTTATAGCCCAGCAAAAAGGGAAGGAAGCTTGCAATTAATCCAGAAGCTTCATAGGTAAGGTAACATTTAAAGCCTCCAATTTTTTCATATTGATTTTAAACCCAGAGACAGCAGAGTACTCACCAATAGCCTGCAAACGATTAGGGAGTGAGGTTAGTGGTCAAGTAATAAACAACAATGCGTCGTCCACTAATAATGTCGTTTTGTGATCCCGATTTGCAAGGCGGATACCGGAGATAGGGTTCAAGCACACTTTCAACACAAAAGGTTCCATAACCTTCACAAAGAGCGTTGGAGATAAGGGACACCAGTGACATGGGTACTCCTGAACAAGGCAGAATTTCCCCAATTAATCCTAACACATTCTTTAGGAGTGTTTATAAAAGGCCTGAATCTAGCTAGCCACAGAAAGAAGGGCCTATCCCAAAGTATTCCTGTACCCCGGTACATAAATGGCCAATGGACCCTGTCAACAGCCTTCTCTGCATTGAGATTAAGAAGGCACATGGGAATCTGGTCATGTTTGGGTAAGTATAACAAATCCACAACTCTTCTAATGTTGTCCATGGCTTGACGGTAGGCCGTGAACCCCACCGGGTCAGGGTGTATAAGAGATGGTAAGACAGTTGCAAGGCAATTGGCCAGGAGTTTTGCTAAGATCTTAATATCTGCATTTAGAATGGAGATGGGACAATATGAGGTGCAATTAGTGTGGTCTTTATCTGGTTTTGGTATAATTGCAATCCAGGCCTCCATCATAGAAGGCAGCAAAGTTGCCCCAGTTCGAACCTCATTAAGTCGGCAAGAAGAGGAGCCAAATCCAGGGCAAATACCTTGTAAAATTCATTAGGAACACCTTCTAGACCAGGTGATTTCTGAGAAGGGAGACCTTTAATAACCTTTGAATCTCTAGTGAAGTGACCAGCCTGTCCAGATCAACTTGTTGTGCAGGGGTTAACGAAGGTAAGTTGCAGGATATTAAGTACTCTGAAATGGCTTCTTGGCTGGGTTGAATCTCCTGTGTGTATAGGGATTGATAGAAAGTTTAGAAATGCAGGTGTATCTTGAGAGGATATGTGCAAGGTCCTACCCTTACAGTCTCTGACATGCACAATTGTGAGATCAACTCTTTGCGCAGTCTAAGGACAAGGTTATGACCCGTTTTGTTAGTAAATTCATAAGAACGCACTTGCTACAGACTTAATTGCTCAGAGTAAATGGTGTCTAGTTGAAGCTTAAGAGCGCCAATTCCTGCAGTGTTTCAGGGGAACCCCTGACCTTGTGACTAAACTCCAGATATTGAATTTTTATCTAGACAGCGGGTGAGCTGTTCCTTTTGCAGACTGGCGCATCTGCTAGCCAATTGTAAAAAGTGTCCCCAAGATACTGCCTTCATAGCATCCCAAACTATACTGAAAGGGGGACTCGAATCAATGTTGTGTTCCATATAATCTTTTATTATAGCTCTGTAGCCTCCCACCACCTCATCCTCTTTCAACAAGCGGATGTTTAAAGTCCATCGCTTATCTTTAACTTCCTCCCTAAAGGAAGGTAGTGAAACCCAAACCGGTGCATGATCTGATATAGTAATGTTACCAGTACTAGCATCCGGCCCCTTTTCAACCGATCTAGAATCCAAAAAAAAATGTAATCGATGCGTGAGTATGAGTCATGTAAGAGTAGTCCTGCACCTGCGGATGGAAGAGACGCCACGTGTCCAAAGATTCCAAAGAATATATGAGAGAGCCCAGGGCAGAAGATATCAGAGTCTACTCTAGGAGACCCACGAGAGTGATCAAGGTTCAGTGTGGCTTTGAAATCCCCACCTATTACCAAAGTACCTCGAAGAAATGCAGCAAGAACCTCCCGTAGACTGGCATAAAAAAAAAACCCTGGTGGTCATTTAGGTCGTATATAGACACAAAGGTAACATCTACCTCATCAATAGTAATGTGTAAAAATAAGAAACTCCCACCCGAATCTCGTTTAATCTTAACAACCTGAACTGGCAGTGAGGAATTTATCAATATAGCTACCCCACATTTCTTAGGAGAATCGACAGCTGAGGCAAAGTAAGTAGTGGGATAGCACGAATGAGAGAGAAGCCTTTCATGCGCATGGAGAACATGTGTCTCCTGCAAAAATACAACATGTGGTTTAAACTGTAGCAATTCTCTAAAAAGCTTTTTATGTTTCTGAGGTATATTTAGTTTGTTTACATTGTAGGACAAGACCTTTAAATCAGCACTCATCTCCTGATGTTAAATTCCAAATATGAACAATATTTTAATAGATCCAATCGCCTTTTCCCAAACCATGTTGAGTCTCTTGGGACTACAGTAAAGTATATATCCAAAAGGAACCCTCCCACTCAGAGCCACAACCTCCCCTTTACCCACGTAATCTACACAAGACAGCAGGTGTATAACCTCTGAGTGGGATAGTGAGGAACTAGCTCACCACACCTCAGGCAAGCCCGCCCATATACAGCCCCCGCCCCCACATGCTTTTCCCCATACAGAAACTCATAGTACCAACCCGTTGCCCCCCATTCGTATTCTCACCATACATCCTCATACATATTACCTCACACACAACTAGTTGTAAAATTCGTCCCCCCCCCCCAGTCACCCCCCACCTAACACACACATTCACAGTCTAACGCTTACCCCCTTTTTTCCGTTACTGTCCAGCCATACTACCCCAGGTTCACTACGACTCTATCAAATACCCTGAGGAAATACACCCACTCCATACACACATAGTCAACAAATCAAGAGAGGGAGATGTCCCCCCCCCACCCCATTCCTTAGGGAAAAAAAGAAAAATATTAACAACAACAACAACAACTCAGAAGTCCTTCCGATATGTTGAGGAGATAAACAGCTCTGTCCACATATAACGGCCAAGTCATTTCTCCGCAGCTGTTGCAACTTTCTTCACATTCTTCTTGGAAGATGCACTACTGAAGTTTAGCTTTTATTGCGGGAGCCAGTGCATTCGGATGAGCAGCTGACGCAGCCAAGCCCGTTGTGCATAGAAGCTTCCAGGCACCTGCCAAAGACTGTACCTGATGATGTTTGCCTTGCAAAGCAAAGTTGAGGGAGAAGGGGAATCCCCATCTATACGAGATCTGCTCCTTATTTAAGATATCCAAGACGGGTTTCATCATCCTTCGCTGCTACAGCGTGAATTGAGAGAGATCCTGGAACACAGGAACCCTAGAAGCATTGTACTCCAGGTTGGGTGTCTGTTGAGCACAAGTATGAGTTATCGGCAAATTTAACAAAGCTTGCAATTATGTCTTGTGGCCTGTTATCCACATGCTGACCCAAGGATCGGTGAGCTCTTTCCAATTCGATTGGGGCCGAGCCCGGTTCAGACCCCAACAGAGTAGCACAGAGGAGGCTTATTATGGTCGGGTCATCCTCAGTTTGCCCACCTTCTGGCACACCTCGAAACCAGAGATTTTTCTGATGGCCCCTATTTTCCAGATCATCCAACTTATAGGACAAATCCACATACTGCTTCCCCAACTCTTGGATGCTGGAGGTGTGAGTCGAGATCAAATCCACATGCTCATCTACTTTCAATTCAGTGTTTTCCACCCTTTCCCCCAGCTCTTGGAGGTCAGAGCTTCACGTAGCTGTGCGGTCCAAATTTTCATCTTTAGAGGCTCTGTCTGCTTGTATCCCGGATAGGAACTGCCGCAACTCAATGGAAATACCTTTTTTTCAAGGCAGGCAACCGTGATTCTGCTAGAGATAATGCGGAATCTTAGTCTGAAGGGGAAAGCTGCACTGGTGACACATGGCGCCCCAGGGCCTTACCTTCCTTTTGTACCGGCGGACGATTCGCCTCATTTTTCTTTGAAGAAGATTTGCTCATATTTTTCAGGGTTATGCAAACCGATGCTTGCTGTTATTGTGCGAAGATGGAGGTGGATAGAGCAATTGTTATTGTGTTTGAAGTGGGATTGAAGGAGCTAGGCTGCCACATTGTGCGGTGGCGTCACTTCCTGTAAACCTCAGCTTTATTTTAAATGAGGCATATTTTACTTCTCTGTCCAGTATTGCTTGCTTTACTCAGTAGTTCCTAAGAACATGAGTATAACTGTCACAACTGTCAGGAATGGTGAGCCCTTGGACCAAAGCCGGAGCTTTGGCAGACAAATCACCTGGGCTGGCACAGGCAGAAATCAGAACAGACTGGACTAGGAAAAACTAACAGACTCAACAAGGCAGGACAGAGGTAACTAACTATAATGAACAACACAAGAACCGGATCCAGATGAGGCAAGGAAAAGAAGGCAAAGGGTCAGAACTGGAACCCAGACAGGGCAAGCAAGACTTGGAACTGGATTAAAACTGGGACTGGGACCCAGAAATGCAAGACAAGGCAAAATACGGAAGTAGATTAAAACTGGGTCCAGAAAAGGGCAAGACAAGGACATGGCAAGAACTGGATCCGGACAGGACTAGACTGAAAGAGACAAGACAAAGCACAACTAGACAGGCAAGACAGGGTAGGAGCTAGGCAACAAGAATAACAGAAGCAAGACAATAAGGCAGGGACAGGATTCAGGATTCTCAAACAGGCTTGGCTGGAACAGGATTCATGATTCTCAAATAAGCTTGGCTGGAACCTGTTTCTGGAATGGGCTTGGCTTGTCTGGGCCTGGCTTGCCTGGAACAGGAATCTGGAATGGGCCTGGCTTGGCTGGAACAGGAATCTGGAACGGGCTTGGCTTGGCTGGAACAGGATTAGCTCAAACACAGAGCAGGGGCAGAACCTGTCTCAAACTTATATTTAAATTTTAATTTTTACAGAGAACTTAAATCAGATGTACTAGAATGATGATGGTACTGTTGTTCAAGAGTGATTTTGATCTCTAAATCTAATCATGCTTTCTTTATTTTTGAATTAATAGTACTTAATAATTTCACCTATGATATAGGCTTTATAAGCACCCAAACAATGTAGAACTCCAAACCAGTAGTATTTAATGAAAAATATTTATCAGATCATTAGGAAATGCAGAAATCTTGTAACAATGATGAGTTAAATCTCCAATTTTTTTGATGGATTAGAAGGCAAAGAAATATCCAAACTTGATGTGATGCAAACATGATCCAGTACAAAGATAGATTCAATAGTAGATTTTATGATTGAAGATGTACGTGATCTTTAAACGAAAAGGTAGTCCAATCTGGAAAGAGTTGTTTGGAGCTGAGTAAAAAGTGTAATCCAAATTGTTGGGGTGAGTTAACCTCCATGAGTCTATAAGATTGCACATTGACATTAGTTGGCACAGAGATTGATTTGCCTTTAAAGGCCTAGCTTCACTGAGGATTTATGATCTAGAATTGTAGGCATGTTCATATTACCTCCAAATATCACTTGATTAGTACCAGAAAGTGCTATTTTACCAGAGAGAACATCAAAAGAATTCTGGATTGTCAATAATGGGACATAGATATTTGTAAAAATACATGTGTATTGAGCAATTTTTCGAGTTAATATGATCAAATAACCTTCAAAATCTGTAACTTGTGACAACAGCTTATATTGTAGAGATTTAGCTAATAAAATAGCACCATTCTTTTTACCTAGGGCTGGAGAAAAGAAACAGTCTTGTATCCAGTCTTTTTTTTAAATTTTTTAACTTTGGATGAAAGATGTGGCTCGGATAAAAACTATAGATGGATTAAATTTCTGGAAATATAATAACTTTTTTTCCCTCATTGGATGTGAGATCCCTTTAACATTCAGAGGTAATATATTTATTAATGGGACTCGGAGGTAGGTAAAAGGAAAAAAAGGATAGACAATTGCTAATCATCCATAAACCATTATTAAATACTGTGCTGTTTACTCAAGTTGGTCTGTGTAAGATTTACATGAGCAATGTTAGTAGCTAATATGTGATGCATGAGAACACTGATTTACAATAAACATGCAAACAGTAACAATTTTAAAAATTAAAGGAAAAAAATACCGTCACCCTCATGAAGAGGACAAATGGGGGTCGAGACGATGAATGGGGGACAAAGCAAGGCAAGCACTATAAGCACCCATGATGTATAAATAATCAGGTGCAGCTTATATATAAATCATATAGAAGCCATTTCTGACATTTCTTGTTCATCCATGAGTTCTTCTAGTAGTTAAGAATCAGAAAAGGATTTGATATTGTTGCAGTAGGATAACCTTCGTAGTTACTGGTGAGAAAAGACCAAATTTAACATTTAGGGCCTTAAGTCGCAGAGCCTGAAGACATTTGTTTTATTTACAATCTGTTTAGAACCGTTCCATATCATATTCTTCTGGACTCTTGCTGCTTTCAGTATTTACATAACTTGAGGGAAATGTAGAATTTTCAAGACAGTTGGGACACGGCCATTTTTGAGAGGAAGAACAGTATACAGGAACACAATGTGCTCTCACAGTACTACAAAATGTCTGGAGAATTGTAGATTAAGTAATTTTGGTAGAAATTCCTCAATGAACTTCAGCATATCATTGTTTTCTGATCCTTCTGGCACACCTAAAACTTTGAGGTGGTTGTTTATTCTGGTTGCAGTTTGCAATCTTCAGTTGCAGTTTGCAGTTCCATAATTGTTTTTCATTTTGCAGTTCTGGTTAATATCATCTTCTATAGTACTGAGCCTGTTTTTGGCTTCAGTTATACGCGCTTCAAATTGAGAGAAATGGATGTTTAGTGTGGCTATTTCTATTTTACTGCTGCTATATTTTTGGTAAGAATGTTGTTGAGCTGCATGCTAACATGGGGTGTGGAGTCGGCACCATCTTTACTGGCAGAGCTTTTACATGGAGACGGCGGCTCTGGCATAGATCGTTTTAACACTAGTTACTACTACTACTACTACTACTACTATTTAGCATTTCTATAGCGCTACAAGGCACACGCAGCGCTGCACAAACATAGAAGAAAGACAGTCCCTGCTCAAAGAGCTTACAATCTAATAGACAAAAAATAAATAAAGTAATCAATGTAGCTTCACTTTTGTTTTGTTTATACAACAAGGCAGGATGAAAAATTTGTATGAAAAGTACTCACCTGGAACAAAATTAAATGTGGGTTTATAGGTAAGGCCTGCAGAGCTCACTGCTCATTCTGCCATTCAATTTCTGTGCTTGAGTGTGTCTCTCCCCCCCCCCCCCCCCAAGCTAATGATGGATCTTTAACACTGTATACTCTAGCTCATAGCAAAATATTTTGCTCCATGACCATCTGTTTTAATTTCTTGGTGGGTCTGGCTACTTCAAGGAAAGCTTAGTTGAGTCAACTTGTATTTTTACTTGGAAAAAAGTATAGTAAAATTATTTAAGCTTGTTTTGTTTAATATACAAATACATATAGTAACATAGTAGATGACGGCAGAAAAAGACCTGCACGGTCCATCCAGTCTGCCCAAAACAAGATTTGCTACTTTTTGTGTATACCCTACTTTAATTTGTACCTGTGAAAATGCATTTTCTCTGTGGAAAAGCAGGCTATACAAACGTCACATGTGGGTGATGCCGTCGGATGGAGCCTGGGTTGAAGTAGGGACTACCAAACTTCTAAAACTTTCTACCACTCACCACTAACCATGTGCAAGACAGACATCCTGCATCATGGAAGTTGTATGGATCCCCCCCCCCCTAATTCTCTTTTACAGGAAACACAATAGTTATATTTTTCTTCAAATGATGGTGGTTGCACTTCAGTGTGCATAAAATACATTCTTCAAAAAGTCTCCGTTCAACAGATTTTTTTTCCCTTTTAGATAGATTAATTTAGTTGGGTTTTTTAGGGGGTGGGGTGGGGGGGTTGACTGCAGGTTAAAATTTCTTACATTGGCTTATAAAAGTCTTCACACACTTGTACATTTTTTTCACGTTCTGCATGCTCAAAATAAATTGAGTTCAAAAGGTATTAGTTTTTCACTGATCTATACAACATACTCCACATTTTGAATGTGAAAAGAAAAACTATAAAAATATTCAAAAAGGTAATTAAAAATAAACTGAAAGTAAAGACTTCTAGGCACTGTACCTCTTCACATATGTTTCTTGTATCTGTATTCCTTGAGTGGTATTGGTCAACTCTATTGTTTCAAAATTGGGGAGTTTGATTTGGCTTTGGCCTTTTCCATATTTTCAGTAATGTCAAAGGAGAAGGTCAAGAAAATGCGCTCAGTAATGCTTTATAACGGCCACCAACCTACCTCAATGTAGGTATATTATGTCTGGGTGTAATGTTTGTTTGGGGCATTTGTCAAGAGATGCCTTAGAGGTCTTTGTAACAGGCAAGACCATATGAGGATGCTCTTGTTTGGAGAAGCTGGATCCATCTGCATCAGAACTATCAACATTGGAGAGGCTTGGAGCTGCACAGGATACAGGTGAGCACATTTCCATCAAAGAAACTTTGCTTCTATTAGAACATGGATAAAAGCCATGGAGTTGGAACCTGTGTCTTCACCTTCATAATGAAAGCAAAAAATTCTGGTGTATCTGCATCAGGGTATACTAGTGCAGAACACTGAGCAAAAGCTTATAAGCTTCAGCATCAGTTCCTGTCAGTGCACAGTACTAAGAGGGCCATGCACTCACAAAGGAGGCTGAATCAGTCTCCAATCCAAAGTCACTGCCTCTAGTATGCCTTAGATGACCTGAGAGGATGTCACTGTTCCTGTTTCTTTTCCTTTTGAATGAGGTGTCCCTCCAGCAACTGGGCTGTCGAGAATTCCCTAGGCTGTCAAGGCATGCCATCTTTGGGGCTGAAGTGGGAACTAAACAAAACAAAATGTGTATATGTGTACTTGGGTTTATATATGTAGGAGTGAAAAACAACTCTCTATATTTTGCATTATATGTATATCTGCATACATATAAGTTAGACTCTGGAGAGGTCAACCAACATAAATGGTGATCAAACAATGGTCTGGTAGGGGACCAGAATAAAAGGCTTTGTGTTACTGAATCCTGCTGCTAATCGGAAGCCAATGTTGTGCTGATAACAGAGGCGTCACATGAAAAAAAAAACCCATCTAGCCACAAACCATCTTAACAGCAGTATTTTGAATGAGGTGTAATCTCCAGTGGTCTAACTTTGTGGGTTTTCAATGCTTTAATCCATATTACAGTTATTCAGATAAACTATCCATATAATTTTATTCAATGGCATGGTGAGTACATGGTGATCAAACAATGGTCAGGCCCAGAGAAACCACACTGGGTTCCAAGAAGAACAGAAGACACCATATGGCAACACAAGAACTTTATAAGGTTTAACTTGTATGCTTAATTTATATGGAGAGAGGCTAACTTTCACCTCTCTATAAGATCTTGCCCTGTGAGTAAGTATGTAAGTCTGTCTGTCCCTGAGGCAATGGAGGGTTAAGTGGCTTGCCCAAGGCCAAAAGGAGTGTTCGTGGAATTTGAATCCTGGTCTCTCTGGTTCACAGCCTGCTGCTCTAACTACTAGACTGCTCCTCCACTGCCTTCATTGTATGCAAATCTATCTGATGAATATTCATTGTGGGTATCCTGGAAACCAGACTGGTTGGACGTGTCCCAGGGACCCCTGCTTTAAGGCCTTTTCTTGATTTCCTAATTGACTATTGCTCCTCCTTTTCTCTTGTGGAGTATTGCACAAACCCTTTTGGATATCAATTAATGAACTGTTTTTTGGTAAATTTTTTGTTTTCCTATTCAAATACCTTCCCTGTGATGTTGGTATATATCACCACAGCTTTTTGGGAGCTGTTTGTCCATTTGACTACTATCTTTGTGGCTATGCAGGCTGCTGTGTGTGTTTTTTTAATGGCGGTATACCAAATGTTGCATGTATACATAAAGCAAGCAAAAGTGGTCAGCATCCATTGCCTACTGCATTGCTGCTTTTGAATATTGGCCCCATTTATGTTTTCTATCCCCCCTAAGTCTTTGGATAGAATGTCCACTATTTCCAAATTAGCTGACTGGACAGATACAATTCCTGTAGTGGTTTGGTAATACTATTTTCAGTCAACTGCAATATAAAAGGTTCCCCAGCTATTCAAAATTATATGTAAATAGTAATCATACAAGAGGAATCTCATTCCTGTTTGAGAAGCCTGTATATATCTATATCACCTTTGGTTCAAGTCCTGAGTCTGAAAATATTTTGACTGTTCACATTCATTTTCCTGGTCCTATAGTCACCATTCAGACTACTGAATTAGGCCATTTGCCAGAACCCTGCTAATCAAAAGTACTTTCTCTTGTCAGAATATGATTTGTTCAGTACAGAGGAATCGTTCATATTGGTGTGAAAAGTAGAAGTTTCTCACTCATTCTTCTCTGAATTATCATTTACCTTCTTAGGACCACTGTTAATCCTCACTTTCATTCTTTCCACTATTTTGTAGGTCCAACTCGCTGGAACAAGTTTACAGGCTGCTGCTCAGTCCTTAAATGTACAGGTAAGGATTATGGGTTTTCATTTTATCCTCACTTCTACAATAACATTGCTTGAACTTAGTTGCAGTTAGTCAACTTGATAGTTAAGGCGCTAGTTTTATATCAGCTTGTTATTTCAGAGCCATGTTTATTCAGTCTGCTCTCTGCAATGGCAGCAATTTATCATCCTTATTAATATGAGGTTTATATGGGGGTTTTCAATTGTGGTTCTCAAAAACAGAAATCTAGCAAAGCTCCTTGGTAATTTCAAGCCATTTTTATTTCCATCTTTCCATGTAGTAGGATAGCATTGCTAACATGGAGTGGCTTAGTTGTATTTGAGAGGAAGATGATCGCAGTGAAACTGAATGACTGTCCTTGGGTTACCAGTAGTTTTGGGAAGATTTTGGGAGGTGGTGGAGGGGAGGCTTAAAGTATAAATTCAGTACTTCAGACTGAGTGATGAAGATGTTGTATAGATGAGTGGTTTACCTTGCTAACTTAGAGTTTATAGGTATGAATGGCATAGCTTGTTTGGCATATCAGTATAGATTTCAAGGATGACTGTCTTTGCATATGCAGTGTGTGTTTTACAGATAAATGGCACATATTTTTGTGGTGCATCTCGATACGAGTGTGGCATGACCAGTATTGATCATGCAGTCAGAGCTTCTCAATATGTATGTATGTGTGTGTGTGTGTTTTTATGTTTTTACATTTCTTGGCACATACTTGTGAGTTTGCTCAATGGTCATGGCACCTTTAATCAGATTTTGCACTGTCTTTGTCCTGCCACTCCTTCCTCTCACAGGATCCTATCTCTTATTTCTCCATCCATTCCACCCACAATTTAGCATCTGCTTTCACCCCTCCGTCCAGATTATGTGATATGCTTTTACCTCCCATGCGATGCTTCCCCCTCCTTCCTTCTCTTGGCAGGAGGAGAGCAACCAGCGCTTATTACCTGACTCTCCCATCTTCAATCCAGTGTCGGAATGTTTAGAGCACAGCAGGTGCTTTATAATTATGGAACCATTCATGGCCACACTTCAGATTGAAACCAGCAGAGTAGGGGGCATAAACAGTATAAATGAGGTGCTCTATTCTCCACACATTGGGAAGGAAGAAAGGGAAGAGGATTGTACCTGGAGTGGAAGAAGGTTATCCTGGGGCATAGGAAGTATTTTCTGTGGTACACCAGTCGAAAAGTACAGATATAGGTGAGTAGCATTAGTTACTTGCTGTGACAACAGTGAACTTTTTTTTTTAACCATGGCAACTGAACTAAATATTCTTTTTTAAAGAAATACATTTACTGTGCTGCTACCACTTATATCTGTAGCTCTGTTAGACTCACTGGTTGCTTTTTTGTTCACAGAGTGGAGTAAAGCAGTGAAATGGTACACAAGCTATGCTTTCTCATTTAAACCACTCTTCATCACATTAAAATATGAAACCCCAAAAAGGGGCTGAAGAGTGAAATGAAGTATGGAATGGCATCATTAAAATACATCCTTGAATCAGTTGTGTCGTGGACATACAACCTGGCAAAGTATTCATGGAGTTTCACTGGATAGAGGGCCCAGTGCTACATGGGAACCATTGCAAAGAAAAGAAGGAATGAAGCAGGAGTAGGGTGTAGTCGTCATACAGCTCCAGTGACCTTCCATTCGTGGTGAGAGAAGGCAGAAAATTGCCTTGGTTGCCATGGTAAACTTGCATCCCTAAGAGGGATGTTGGCAAACAGGCTGTATCTCCAGTGCAGAATGTTTACCTTCCTGTGCTGTAATTATCTCTGAATGACTGGCAGAATTAATCAGAGCTTTATGTTAATTAACCTGCTCTGTGGTCCCCAAAACAGGTGGTGGAAAATATGCAAATCAATGCAGAATTTAAATGCTCTGCATAACCGGTTTTAATTACCATAAACCTCGCTCGCTCGTTCTCTCTCCCTCCCTTCTTTTTTGGCTGCAGTATATTTTTTTCTCCCTTAGCATTGCTCAAGGAAAAACACCACTGAAGTTTGTAAACCTTGATTTATTTGTAGACAACTGCATTGGCTTTGTATAGTCCCAAATGGCATTGGCATGGTTCAGAAAGTAGAGTAGTTAGGGTTTGTCTGCTTTAGTTTAGGATAGGCAACACTTCGCTGTGCTGTCAGTAAACACATTCTAAACCTGATGTAAATGCTAGTGTGAAGTCAAATCTTTCTCTTCACATCTTTCTTTCATAAGATCTTATAATAAAGGTTTTTATGATTGAAAAGAGAGTGATCAATAGTAAATCCTATGCTTTGCTAACTCCCGGGGAAAGATAATTTACATTTGCTGCAGCAATGAAGGAGTGAGCTGAACAAAAACAAAAAAATTAAAAGGACATTGGTGAAAAAGAACATCATCCCTAATTCTGCATTAGCTGTTGCAGTAATAGTCTGAAGAGAGATTGCAAGTGTATAATAGCAAAACAGCATTGACTTTGGATATACCATATAGTATAACATCTAGGAGCATCTTATGCTGCAGTAACAGCAAAGGCAGATTGTAAAATTCAGAACAAGTGTAACTTGGAGATAACGCACTTCACAACTGGAGCATAGACACCACCAAAACTGCAGTAGCACATTGGGGCAGTACCAATGCAGAAGCTCAGAAAGTCAGTCTTTGAAAGTACATTAACACTGTGATGAAACATAAATGTGAAAACTGGAGTAATGTAATAATGTTAGAGCAGAAGTCTTATAAGTTCAACAAGATGAGGCTTGATAATCTAAATGTGGGTTCTAAAAAAATTTGAGTCATGTGAAAGCATTGACTTCATTACTTTATGCTCATCATTGGTCTGTTGGATACGTGGAGATGTTCAGCTATGTCACCTATATCTGGAATCGGATGGAGGAAACCCACAAAGCATGTTACTGCCATGTCATCTCAAACTAATGGCAAGAAGTTAAATATGCTTGCCACACTTTGGTTTTTACTTTTTTGTGTGCCATGAATTCAGAAGTCCTCTGTATGGCGGAAAGGATCTGATGGGTGAATCGTAAGTTGACGTATTGTGTGAAGGAAGGATGTGAGTAAAGTATTTATTAGTCTGTGTGGTAGAAAATTGAATGTCAGTGTGCATGATTCATACTTGCTAATATAGCATTGCTGAATGCCAGTTGTGTGTTTCCAATACCTTATAATCCTGGGGATTCATTATACACTAGATCAGTGGTTCCAGATCTGTACTAGGGAACCGTAGCCATTTGGATTTTTGGGATTTCTACAATGAATATGAAAGCAGTGTATGCAAATGTGTCTCATGCATATTCTTTGCAGATATCCCAAAAACCCAACAGACTGGATGAGGTCTCCAAGGATAGGTTTGGGAACTACTGCAGTCAATATTTGTGGATAGAGAAGATGAATGTGTTATGTATGTAAGACCTGACTTGCACATGTGAGCAAAGTAAGCTTAACAAAATGAGTCTGAGAAGGGGAAAAAGGCTTAGCTTAGAGTTGATGAGAAGGTGAGAAAGTTGTACAGAGTATTGTTTTCATAAAGGCAGGCCAGTGTTTTAAAAGGTAAGTAATACCATTCCTGGTAGGAAAAGCATGCTAGCCTTTTTAAAGCAGTTTTTGTGTATAATGGTCTGGACCCAGTGTTTTCTAGTCTTTTCAAGCCCAAGACACACTTACATTACAAAAGGTTGTGTGGCAAACCAATCTATGTGGATCAAGCAGCACAGATACAGACATGCCCCTTCTTACTCACATTTTTTCAGTCCGATTTCGCGCATTAGTGTCTTGCCTCTGCCACTGCAATCCGTTACCTCTTCTCTTCTGTTTTTCTTGCTGCGATCTGTGCAGTGCTGGCACCCTCGGCAATAGCCAGCTGCTTCAGCCAATCCTAGAGGCCTTCCTTCAGCTGCATCCTGCCCTTGCTGAAGGAAGGTCCCAGGACTAGCTGAAGCAACCTACTTACTCGGCCTTAGCTGCTTCCTTCAGCTGAGTCCTGCCCTTGCTGAAGAGTTGCAGAATTACTGAAAGCCCCACCAGTCTCTTTCCTGAAACATGGACAAATCACAGTGGAGCAACATTCTAATGGCTTCTGAAATTGGCACATTTGTGTCACAGCAGGAGGCTCATCCACATTACTAGCTTTAAGTGGGTGTGGTTATATATGTACATGAAAACAGCATGGGGGTGCATTTGCAAGTATATAAAAATTATAAAAAGATACAAAGGAGAAGTTCTATGATTGAGATACTTGTCCACCCTTAGAGATGTAAAACACTTTGTGTTGTCTCACTTGGGTGATTTTATACTCTCAGAACTCCCTTACACATCTATCCATATATATACAGCACCTCATTTTGGCACACTCTTGGGTCAATCCTTTCACTTGTATTATTTCCATTAGACCATACCCTGGTTTGTATGATTAGTGTTTAGAATTTTTACCAGAGGTAATCTGGGAATTTAGGTTTTTGACCATTGGTTTACCATGAAAACAGACAGGCATGCATACATGCAAGATGCAGATAATTGCTGATGGTCTGTTCCATAGAAACATAGAAAATGATGGCAGATAAAGACCATATGGCCTACCCATCCATGCCAAGCTCTACAATCCTTTCCTCTCACTTTGAGAGCTGTTGTATTTGTCCCATGCTTTATTGCATTCATTGGGAGGCTGTTTGCACATCTACCCTTTCCATAAAGAAATATTTAGATTACTCCTGAGTGTATCCAGTGCTTCCCTTCAGTTGAAAGAAGCTCATCTACTGTGCTTTCTTGCTGCAGAGATTATTTAAATGTCTCTCTCATCTCCTCTCTTCTAAAGTATGCATATTGGGATCTTTACATCTTTCTCCATTTGCTTTATGAGAAAAAAATACTTACCATTTTAGTATCTACTTCTAGACAGACTCCATCTTCTTTATATCTTGTTGAGGATGTGGTCTCCAGAATTGTACAATTATGCCATTGCCAAATGAGTTCTTGCTAGAGTCTTACACAGAGGCATCAGCCCACCTTTTTCCTGTAGGCCATTCCTTTCCTAATATTAGCCCCAGGTTCCAATTTTCTTTCATGCATAGAAGTACTGTACCCGCTCCCTTGAGTTTTTGGAGCCCAAATGCATGATCTTGTATTATTTAGTATTTAAGCTGACAAAATTCTAGACCATTCTTCAGGCTTTGCTAGATCCCTCTTATTATTCACACCTTTCAGGGTCTCTACCCTTCTGCAGATTTTGGTATCAACTGCAAAGAAGCAAACATTACCCAACAACCCTTCAGCAATATCACTTACAGAAAAGTTAAAAAGAATTGAATCAAGGACGGATTGCTGTGTGGCACACCCTTATCCTTAGAGCAGGCGTGGGCAACCACGGTCCTCAAGAACCATAATTGTCAGATTTTCAAGATTTTCACAATGAATATGTATGAGATGTATTTACATACAGTGGAAGCAGTACATTCAAATAAATCTCATGCATATTCATTGTGGAAATCTTGAAAACCTGACAAGGTTATGTTTCTCGAGGTCTGTAGTTACCATTTTTGCCTTACAGTGAACTCTGTTTACCACTACCCTTTGTCACCTCCCACTCAACCAGTTTCTGACTTGGTCATTTTACAGCCCATATCAAAGGTGCTGAGTTTATTTATAAGCTGCCATTGTGGAGCAGTGTCAAAGGTGTGCTGAAATCAACTATACCACATCACTCCCTCAATCTAACTCCTTGCCACTTGGTCAAACAAAAAAAATTATTCAGATTCATCTAACAAGACTTCTAGTAGAATCATGCTGTCATTGGATTCCAGAAACTGATGCTAGATAAATTAATGCAAATACTGCTTAAAAAAAAAAAGTGGATAATGCAAAGTTGGCCTAACTGGTCTGTAATTCCCATTCTCCTTCTTAACTCGCTTTTGTGGAGATGACATCTGCCCTTTTCCTGTCCTCCAGGGCCACTCCCACCTCTCAAACATTGAAAAGATTAGACAGTAGACTCTATCATATTGTCTACTTTTAGCTTAGCTAACTTCTTATGAACATAGCTTTCTGAAAATTGTTCAAGGTCTGTCTCACTTCCATTTATATTTGTTTTCTGTGGTCCCTGTCCCATCTGGTTATATTTTATCTCCTTTTAGTTTGACTAGCTCCTTATGAATGAAGATCTGTTTGAGAACAGTCTGAATGACAAATCCTGGAATATCTCAAAAATCCCTAACACACTCCAACCATATATGGGTAGAGTGTGTTAGGGATTTTTGAGATATTCCAGGATTTGATTGCCATTCAAACAGTTCTCCAACAGATCTTCACACCTAATCCCAGACCAGTTCTTGGGGGGAAAAATAAACTGGGATGTCTGTGGCACAGTGGCCTTTTGGCATTCCAAGAATCTCTATCAATGTACTTCTAAATAATTCCATCAGAGAGAGATTATCTGACTTGGAGAAGTTAACAAAGTGTATCCTGGCAAAGTTCTCAAGTTTCTGAATCTTATTAGCCAGTTCCATCATTCCACATGCTGATATATCCCCCATCTTCTGCATTTTCATTACTCTTTGTTTAACCTTCCAATCTTCCCCATCGTATCCAGTCCTATAGCCTCTTGAGAAGAAATACAAGACTTAGATACAATTATGCTTTGCAAGAATGTTTCTTATAGCCCACAGATATTTTCTCCAGTCTAATTATATCATCTCAGATGAATTCTAGGGTTATGCATGCAGGCTTCACCAAAGGAGCTAATGGGAGCATTTAAAACTTTCTGACAGTATCCTGAATTACTAAACCACCAACTTCACTCACTGCTGGCACTAGCAACCATCCTGGATCAGTTCCCCGTGTTTAAATAGATGAAATACTATACCTCGCATCGCCTCCCAAGGCACCTCCGCAACCTTCAGTGGTTTGGTCTGGCAATCAAACTACCCCTTCTGCTGGTACTGCACTCATCGGTGTCTCTGCAAGTTCTGATGCTGTCACCAGTGACTCGATGCTCCTCACATTCTTGGGCCGGGGGAGGTAGCCATTCTTTGATACTCAAAGAAACATTGAGCAACAGCAAGGCTACCTCACCATTAGTGCTGAATGCCATGGAACTTCTCACAGCCTGAACCACAAACTGGTCCATTGATGACAATGTCGGCAGTGAGGGCTTGGAGAGGCTTTGCCTTCCCCTTGCACTTCACCATATTAAAAGATAATAGAAAAACAACACATACTCAAATCGCAGCAGAGTTTGGTTTGGCCTGGCTGTATTGAATGCCAAATTGGATCTCCTCCATACCTCATGAACAGTCTTGTGAAATAGTTCAAGGTCTACCTTCCATTTCTACTTATTTGTTTACTGTTGTCCTTATTATTATGTGAACACAACAGAAATATTTGTTAAGCTATTCAGCTTTATCCTCATCAGCTTCTACATATTCCCTCCCTTCACCCTTGTCTAACAATATCATTTTTGCACTCTTGCCACTAATATATCTAAGAATGTTCTCCATTTGTTGCCTGTAAAACTTTCTCCTCCATCTCTATGGCTTCTGTGATACATGTTGCATTTGTGTGTTTAACACTTTCTTGGGTTTCAGTGACATTTTGACTCTGCTGTCCTGCAAAGAAGGGTCTCATTTTAGGTCCTTGTCCTCCTCCAATTACTCTCTTCTTATCTGTCTTTACTCTTAGTATTTGTTTTTGATATTGAGTCCATTGTCAAACTGCTTTAGCAACTCCTGTTTTTGCTCTTTGTCTCACTATGTTTGGACATCTTCTTTCTTTGTCCCTTTCCTTCAGTTTCTTGCTGCCAGCAGACCTCTGTATTCCCAGACTCCAGCTTTTTTTTTTTTTTTTGTTAAATGCAGAAAGCAGAAGTTAGTACAGTGCGGGCAGCACATTGGTAGTTACTTTGGCTGCCATTGTTGGCAATGCATGTGGCTGCCAGAATTCTGCCTCTGTTTCTGTTCTCAACATTCAGTTGCATCTGGTGCTCAATGCATCTGTTTCCCATTTCACTTGGCCTGGGGATAAGAGAAGGTAGGACTTTTAAGGAGGTAGCTCAGGAGGTATGTTGAGTATGCATCTTGTGAAAATAGTTCAAAGTCTACCTGGAAGAAAAAAATAGAGGAGAAACTATTACTGCCCCCCCCCCCCCCCCCAAATGAGGGTTTACTCCACAAACTTTTGTTTTGTTAGATGGAAAAAAAGAAAAAAGGTTTTAAATATGTTAAATTTGTTTCCATAAGGAATAGAGAGCTTTTTACTGCATATTTGGGCAGTCTGCCAGTCCAGGGGTGGAGTCAGGATGGAGCCAACAGTTATCTGATATTGCTTTTGAATATTGGCAATACTCTAGTAATTCCCGGCAAGCCATTGAGTACCTGGAAATTCAGTACCAGTACTGAGATGAGGACCGGCTCTGAATATCTGGACTTAATTCTTTGCAGCGGCAACCACCGTTTAAAGAACTGCTGGCGGCTAAATATTGAGCAGAGAGCATTATGTGTTTGGATAGATTGTATTCTGGACGGTCTTTACAAGTATATGTGTAAGCATTAATTTATAGTGACAATACACTTACACATTGATGCTTTCACCTGCTGGCATTTACGCTTGCTCAGAATCACTTACTAATGTCTTTGAAGAAGGGCTGCATTTTGATAAAAAATGTTAATTGTGATTAATTGCACAATTAATGTTTTCTTATTTTCCCACTGCAGCTTCTTGTGACTCTCGGCAAGTCACTTAAACAAGTACCTGAATATAATATGTAAACCATTTTGATTGTAACCACAGAAAGGCAGTATATCAAATCCCATTTTCCTTTCCCTAAAGAACTGATAATCTACCTCCTTCCCACCCCTAGATCCAACATCTCTCCCTTTTTCAACCTTCCTTCCCTCTCTTCTTCACCTGGTCCATTATCTCTCTCTTTCCTGGGGTTCTATTATATATCTCTCTGTCCCTCCCCAGCACCAAGCTCTTCTCGTGGCTTCTGGAGCTCCCTGCCTCAGCCATAGCTTCCATCGGTGACTCCTCCAGTTCTGCTTGTGGGTCTGCAGCTTACACTTCTCCCCCTACACAGGGTTCAGCATCTGTCCCCCCTCTCAGTATCCCTGCTAGACTAACTTAAAGGTGGTCTTCTGCTGGTTCTGGGATTGGCAGCATTGCGCACATGCTGTCTGTGGCCTACTCCTGCCCTGTCCCCACCTCCTCTGACATCACTTCTTGTTTCTGCTTGGGCGGAACAGATCAGAAGGAAAGCTTCAGAGTAGACAGCGTATGTGCAACGCTGCTTCTGAAGATCAACAGAAGACCGTTTTTAAAGTAGACCAGCGTGTGGGTGTGGATGATGTTGAACTGCATATGGAGGGCAGGGGTTGGGATTGGAAGAGAGCAGAAGAGATGTTTGGAGGAGACAGGAGACACTGCAGTGCGATTAGTTGTTGTTTTTTTTTTAAATTGCATTAAATCATTAATCGTGATTTAAAGAAATTTAGTGCATTAAGCAGAGTTACCTATCATTAAAGTGCAGCCCTGCTTTTAAGTCATAGTTCTTAGAAGAGTGTTTAAATGTAAAAATTCTCTTATCTCTCTGACTAGCAAATCTGCCTATCCTGTGACAGTATGCTTTTCTGAGGAAAGCTCCCTTCTTTATGCACATTTATAGAATTGTACACATGCAAATGGTAAACTTGCCATTTATATGTGCAAATGATGCTGCACATATGGATATATTTTTGATCTGGAATGGTAGTTTGGATGCTCCCTTCTCCTTTCATAAAATATTTGCCTACTTTTTTGCAACCCAACTTAAGCATCCTTTTTGGTGCTCAGCCTGATTTTATAAAATTGTCTCCGTCTTCTTCCTGCCTTTTTTTTTCTTTTTTTAAGTTTGGCCAGATAATCTTCTATCATCTTTTGCACCGTTCACTGTTTGACAAGACAAAATGTTTCCTTCCGTTTACCCTCCAGAGGCCAAATACAGGTTGGGTGAATCAGGTCTACAGCAATGAACTGCTGTCACCTATTAACAATGCAGCATAGACCATAAAATTATTGTAACATAGCAGCACAACCTGAGTCAGCATTGACACCGGTGCATATATTCTGAATGTGCAGCAATCTTATCAAGGTATAACATTGTTTACTGCATATTCTGGGATCAGACATGATACTGTCATAACTAAACTTTGAATTAACACCAGAAGTAACTGGAAGATACACCCAAAAACTACAGAATCTTAGACTGAATAATGATGTAGGATCTTTAGTATAACTGTTTTAAAAATATTAACCCTTCCCTTTCTTAATATTATACTTCTGATTGCAAGATCATATTTCCATTTTGTAATGCATCTTTCTTCCTCTCATCTGGTGACTTAAATCCCGGCAAAATTCAAGGCTCCAGAGAGCTAACTGATTTAAGGAGGCCATACTTGAAGGTGTATCATAGTAAGAGCTTAGTTATAACCAGTTATGAGCAATCAATGAAAACTTGCTATGTAATACAAAATTCCCTTTAAATACAATGGTATTTGAAGAGTAAGAAGGAAGAATAATCAATGTCCAAAAAATGGAATTCTGAGAAAAATGACTCCAAAGTTCTAAAGACTCTTATGTATATTAAGAGGGTATTTTTAAAGGCCGCTTGATAAGTTTTGATGCGCTGCCTACTAAGGACAATACCGATGACAAGTTCTGAGGATGAACATTAGAATGAAGCAGCATTAACTAAATTTTTGAAAAATATGGACATTGATCGTTTTTCTATCTGACTCTTTATTTTCTATTTTCTTACATATTAGCTTTTGCGTGCTTATTTGCTTCTATTTATTTTATGAAAAGAATTAAAAGTACATTTTCATTATTTCCTGGAGTTTATGCTGGTTGGTAGAAGGTGTTTCTGATAGTCCATGGCAGCAAATATTTTATAGTGTCACAAGTTATATATATTTTTTCCTAGTCTAAGTTTAAAGAAGAAGCTGGGGAGCCCCAGCAGCCAAGCCAGCCTTCCCAGCAGCCTTCAATGCAGGCGGCCATACCCCAGACCCAGCTCATGCTGGCCGGAGGACAGATCACCGGGGTAAGATTCCCCTAGAAATTTTTAGCATAAACCTTCTGGCAGTCAGAATGTGATCCATCAGACTGAATGGACCTTCATGGCAGACTCCAGTGCAAACATCCAGAATCTTGTGTTTCCTTGAAATATCATCTGTCTTTAATTTTTGCCTAGCAGAGTTGCATGTATATTTTTCATTTGTGTTTCTTGCTCTTTTTTTTATTCTCTTCTCATAAAGCTTGCTTGTTGGAATGAGAAGCAGGAGACAGAAGGATAGGTCAGAAGGGATGTATGGGAGAATAAGAATAGAATGTATGGCTGAATCGTGGTAGACTGGGAGAGAGGTTGTATGCAGATAAGTTGGAAAGTCTGCATGGAGGGTAAGTTGAGTGGATGGAATAGTGGCCTGGTGGATAAGAGGAGACTGGGCTTAGTAGGATGGCTAGGTTGAAAGGTGTTTGTAAGGGCTGTCTAGCAGGGTATGGGATATTAGGAAGCTGTTCTTCTCATTCATTCTCTCTTGATATCTGAAAGATTTGCACATTATAGTAACAGTTTTTAGATAAGGGAAACTAGCTTTTCCCTAGAATATAACACAGTAGTTTTGCACCTTAAGGTTCACATATGACATGATTTAAATATTTAAAACAAATTAAATGTTTGAACCATTTTAAGAATATGAGAATAGTCAGACCAATGTTCCATCTAGCCTAGTATCCTGCTTCCAACAGTGTCAAATCCAGGTCGCATCTTCTATCTAAATATAAATTAGTCTTGAAAGCATGCTGTTTAAAAGATTTTAACTTTTTTTGGCTATATACAAATGTTCTGTGGTACTGTATTGAACCTGATGAGCAAGGCTAATTTGCATTGAAAAAGCTGGGACTCATCACCACCTGTTTTACAAAGATAAGTATTTGAAGGTGCCAGGTCTGTCCTTTTTAAAACAAAACCAAAGAATACAGGGAATAAACAAGACATGTGTCTGAGGCTTACCTTAGGGCATAATACAAATGAAAGAAGAGGGCAAGTTTTCATTTATGGCAGCAAGGCATGGTAGCAGACAACAGCTGCGCTTTTATCAGGCTGCAGCACTTTATCTGGCATGGCTCAGCCTCTTTTCCTCTCTGTATCTGCACTGCCTAATCGCTGCAGTTTGGTTGGATACAAAGGTGCTTTCATCTTTTCTTATAATCCCAGTTCTCTTTATTTTCTGGATAATTTTTTTTCCTGTGAACCTGTGCTCTACAGAAGATGTCTTCTGACCTTTAGTTTAGGTGCATACATCTTTCAGAGTAGTTGGCAAGCAGTTTTCAGGGCTTGAAGCTGGCATGATAGAGATCCCAAATATTTGTAGGATGCTGCCATATTAGCTAGTATACTGCCATGTGGTGCCTCATTTTACAGAGTGTTGGCAAGCTTTAGGAGGATAGGAGTTCAGTTGGGACTTTGTAACTTACTTTATCTTTTGTCTTTTTAAATGGTTCTCCAGCTTACCTTGACGCCAGCCCAGCAACAATTGTTACTACAACAGGCACAGGCACAGCTGTTGGCGGCAGCAGTACAGCATTCTGCTAGTCAGCAACACAATGCCACTGGAGCCACAATCTCAGCCTCTGCGGCAACACCAATGACGCAGATACCCCTCTCTCAGCCTATACAGATTGCACAGGTAAGGACAGAAACGGAACCTGGAAAATATTCAAGCTTTATTGAACCTAGCTGACAAATAATGATTGGAAGGTATTAGCGCATTGAATTCAGCTCCAATGATTACAAATGGACATAGTATGCCAAGTTTTAAACCTGACATAGTTGTATTCTCTGAATATTTGGTGGATATTCTTCTACCTTCATGCCCCGTCCTATAAGGCATACCAAACCCCAGCCTTGGCTGACCTCTAAAATCCGCTACCTACGTTCCTGTGCCCACTCCGCCGAACGCCTCTGGCTGAAATCTCGTGCCCTTGCTGACTTCATACACTTCAAGTTCATGCTGACCTCCTTCCAATCTGCTCTTTTGCTTGTCAAACAGGACTTTTACATCCAGGTGACTTATTCTCTCGCCTCAAACCCTCGACTTCTCTTCGCCACACTGAGCTCTCTCCTTAAGGTGCCTCCATCTCCAACTCCCCCCTCACTATCTCCTCAGACCCTAGCTGAGTTCTTCCACAACAAGGTTCAGAAGATAAACCTCGAATTCTCAACCAAGCCACCCCCACCTCTCCCTCCCCTTGTCCATTCCCCTAACTCCCCAACCCCTCAGTCCTTTCCCTCCTTTCCCAAAATCACTGATGAGGAAACAACACATCTTCTCTCCTCCTCAAAACGAACTACCTGTTCCTCTGATCCCTGCATTCCTACCCACCTTCTTAACACCATCTCTCATACTCTCACCCCTTTTATCTGTCATATCCTCAATCTTTCACTTTCCACTGCAACGGTTCCTGATGCCTTCAAACATGCCGTGGTCACACCACGCCTTAAGAAGCCTTCACTTGACCCTACCTGTCCTTCCCACTATCAACCCATCTCCCTCCTCCCCTTCCTCTCCAAGATACTTCAACGTGTCGTTCACTGCCGCTGTCTTGACTTTCTTTCATTGCAAGCTGTTCTTGACCCACTCCAATCTGGCTTTCACCCTCTTCATTCAACTGAAACTGCACTTACAAAAGTTTCCAATGACCTGTTACTGGCCAAATCCCAAAGGTCTCTATTCTGTCCTCATCCTTCTTGATCTATCCGCCGCTTTTGACACTATTGATCACAGCTTACTCCTCGATACATTGTCTTCACTTGGATTCCAGGGCTCTGTTCTTTCCTGGTTCTCCTCCTACCTCTCGCTTCCCACCTTTAGTGTACACTCTGGTGGATCCTCTTCCACTTCTATCCCACTACCAATCGGTGTACCTCAGGGTTCTGTTCTCAGTCCTCTCCTGTTCTCCATCTACACTTCTTCCCTTGGCTCTCTGATATCATCCCATGGCTTTCAATACCATCTCTACGCTGACGACTCCCAGATCTACCTCTCTACCCCTGAAATCTCAACCAGCGTCCAGACCAATGTATCAGCCTGCCTATCTGATATCGCTGCCTTGATGTCTCAACGTCATCTGACACTTAATATGGCCAAAACCGAGCTTCTCATCTTTCCCCATAAACCCACCTCTCCTCTTCCCCCCTTTCTCTATTTCTGTGGATGGCACTCTCATTCTCCCTGTCTCATCAGCTCGTAAACTTGGGGTCATCTTCAACTCCTCTCTCTCCTTCTCTGCTCACATTCAGCAGATTGCCAAAACCTGTCGTTTCTTTCTCTATAACATCAGCAAAATCCGTACCTTCCTCTCTGAGCACTCTACCAGAACCCTTATCCACACTCTTATCACCTCTCATCTAGATTATTGCAATCTGCTTCTCACCAGCCTCTCACGTAGCCATCTCTCTCCTCTTCAATCAGTCCAAAACTCTGCTGCGTGACTCATTTTCCGCCAGAGTCGCTGTGCTCACATTAGCCCTCTCCTCAAGTCACTTCACTGGCTCCCTATCCATTTCCGCATTCAATTCAAACTTCTCTTACTGACCTATAAGTGCATTCACTCTACCGCTCCCCAGTACCTCTCCACTCTTGGTTCTCCCTACGCCCCCCCCTCGGGTACTCCGTTCTGTGGATAAATCTCTTTTATCTGTCCCCTTCTCCTCTACTGCTAATTCCAGACTCCGTTCCTTTTATCTCGCTGCACCTCACGCCTGGAATAGACTTTCCGAGCCTGTACATCTAGCCCCGTCTTTGACCGTTTTCAAATCCAGGCTAAAAGCCCACCTCTTTAACGCTGCTTTTGACTCCTAACCACTACTCACTTGCCCTGTACCCTTTTATCCCCACCTCTTTAATTCCCTTACCTCTTAGTTGTTCTGTCTGTTTGCCTGTCCTATTTAGATTGTGAGCGGTTTGAGCAGGGACTGTCTTTTCATGTATGGTGTACAGCGCTGCTGTGTATGCCTTGTAGTGCTATAGAAGTGATAAGTAGTAGTACCTTGACATGTCAAAGAACTTGCCTTGATTTTAGCTAATCATGAAATTATCCCAACTGACTCTGTACCACGCATCTTGTTCCCATCATATATCTGCTCTTGGTCTCTCCACTATATGGTAAACTGTATTGTAGAAAGTATTTAGCATTATATCTATGTAAGTTGAATGCGCTAATACATGCTTATTAGGTGTATCATTAGTATTATGCTAACATTGTATTATATCTTTGGTATTTAAATTCCAGTGCTGTTGTGTGTATTTTTGATACTGTTTCATGGTAGTTTTATTATTAGGTTTCAGTTTACTGTTTTCAAGTTTACCTCATTTATTGTATTTGTTTATTCTTGGTTATTTTACTATTGTTATGCTGTTAACAAAATTGTAAGTTTTATGTTAAACTGTACCTGTTGTACACTGCCTTGGTGAATCTCTTTATAAAGGCGGTTAATAAATCCCAATAAATAAATATTGGAATCTACTGAGCAGGTAAAATATCTATTTTGGAAGGAAATATTTTAGTTGTACCATGAGAAACAAGAAATGCTTTATGCTTGTGCAATATTTACTCCTTCAAATGTAATTTTTCTGGTTTAAAGCTTTCATGCTGATATAGCCTATGATAAGTTCATTGTGTCTAGTTTAAGTTTGGACATGGACCATGTAGTCTAAGCCAGTGTTTCTCATCCTTTGTGTACTGGCAGCATGTAGCAGTATTTCTCATCCTTTTGTGTATTGGGATTAACCAGCTGTCTTCACAGCGAGAGATTTTTTTTTTTGGGTGGGGGGGTAATTATGAAACAGAGTGAGAGGGAAATTTCCCCATTATCAATCTATTGAAATGTACTGTATTCTAATGAGATTAGGAATAGCAGTGACTATATAAAAATTATTTTTAAAAAGTTTGGGGTCACCAGGTCAGATTGGGAAGTCTTGCACTAAGGAAACTATATAGGTCTTTGTCGAAAAAGGACACGCTGAACCATCTACATATTTTAATTAAGAAAATCATCTGTAAGTAAGACTACAATCCCTTAATGCAGTAGGATAAAAACTTCAAAAGTCAGCCTGCCACTGTGTCGCAATAAAAAGGCAGAGAAACATTTGTATTCTCTGAGAATAAGCAGAATAGTGAAATCCTCAAAGATGGGTGGTGATGTCAAAGGAGTCTAAGTGGAAGCTTTTCTCCAGCAGTGAGGACAGAACTTTTGAGAGAGGTCAACCATGTATGCGTGCCTGTTCTGCCTTCCATAGTCGCATGGGACCACATTAAGCTTTGGTTTCTGTGGAGGACATTTGCAGGGCGGCAACCTGGTCGTCCTTGCATTCTTTTTCTAAGCACTACCGTTTGGACATTTTCAGTCGCTCGGTTGATTTCAGAGTGCGCGTGTTGTTGGCGGGGCTGTTAGGGACCCTCCCATAATTTCACTGCTTTGTTACTTCCCATCAGTCACATTCTGGGCCAGTCCGGAGGGACGCTAAGGAAGGGTAAATTAGGCCTTACCTGCTAATTTGCTTTCCTTTAGTCCCTCCGGACCGGCCCAGATCCCTCCCTTCAGATATCTGGGTTTTCAGAGGTTCGTTGTCGATTTCTTTTGGAGCTGTGTTGCTAGTTTATTTCTCTATTGAAAAAAAAAAAAGATTACGGAAAAACGATATGTTTTCAGGCACTCACCCTTTGTTGGCAATGTGCCGGTGGATGCTCAGGTTTTTTGGATGCACAGGTTAGGTACTTCTTTTCTTCTGCTTTGGTACTCTATTACTGGATCTTTCTCTGGCTGGCAAGGGCTCTTATTGGCTCACTAGAGTCACAGTTTTTTCTCAGTCTCCACCTGCTGGAAGGCGTGCACAACCCATCAGTCATTCTGGGCCAGTCTGGAGGGACTAAAGGAAAGCAAATTAGCAGGTAAGGCCTTATTTACCCTTGATTTTCCTCAATATTGAGCATTGATAGAAGCCACTAGAATCTGCCATCATGTGATTCTCATTCAAACAAAAGAGAGGATTTATCTTCATTGGCGCTGAGAGATTGCGATGCAAGATGACAAGAATGAGAACCTCATTATTGTGCCTAAGCACAATCACAGTTATCCTGTAATTACCTTGACCTGAGGACTGTTCATCCTCTGTAGCATCAGAGAGACACTCTGCATAACTCGAGGATATCTCCACTCCTACTGTGATGCCCACACTTTTTCGTCAATGGTAGCCTGAGTGGTGTAGAGTGCGTAACAGTGAATCGATTTTTCACTCTTTCAAAAAGTACAAAGACCAGGGGACACTCATTGAAATTACATGGAAGTACTTTTAAAACAAATAGGAGGAAATATTTTTTCACTTAAAGAATAGTTAAGCTCTGGAACTTATTGCTGGAGGATGTGGTAACAGAAGTTAGCATATCTGGGTTTAAAAAAGGTTTGAACAAGTTCATAGTCTCTGAATGAGATGGACATAAAGGGAAGCCACTGCTTGCCCTGGGATTGGTAGCATGGAATCTTGCTAGTATCTGGGTTTCATTCATATACTTGTGACCTGGAATGGCCACTGTAGGAAACAGGATACTGGGCTAGATGAACCATTGGTCTGACCCAGTATTGCTATTCTTATGTTCTTATGGAAATCATATTCTGACACTACTAATTAATATTCAGCCCGCAGTGGGCAGCATTATTTAAAATGCTGATCGTTATGGACAGAATTAGCCCCAGATATTCAGACATGTCCAGACATCAACATTGAATATCCGGGGTAAAACTCTTGCCCATTACTTGAAAGGAAAGAAAAAAAAAAAACAGGACACGGGTAGAAAGGTTGGTTATACATAAATAAGAGCAAGTGGCTTGGGATGAGGAAATATTGGACTGGTTTTACCAATCTTTGCATTCCTCTAAGTCTGAAGCTTCCTTGGGGCAAATTGATGTGTTTTTAGATACGCTTGTTTATCCTAGACTAAGTGCATCCCAGAGGGAACTTTTGGAGACTGATATCACCAAGAAGGAACTTCACCAGGCTCCTTAGCTCTTAAGGCCCCTGGCCCTGACAGTTTTACAGTTGAATATTATAAGTCCATTATTTCAGTCAGTAAGGCTTTTATGCACCCAGCTGACAGCTTGAATTTTTGGAACTGAGAAATTGTGCACTGCCTTTGCTTTTACTAGAGGTACTCAGTAGGGAATATTGCTTTAGAAACTTTGGCTCTTACCATACATTAGTCTCCAAATATCCAAGGTATATGAGTGTCTTTGCAATGCAAAGCATTGATTAAAAAAAAAGGGCTAAAACAGAATATGAAGAAAAACTTGCCGCAGAGACAAAAACTCATAGTAGCACCTTTTTCAGGCACATCAGAAGCAGAAAGCCTGTGAAGGAATCCATGGGACCATTAGATCATGAGGGAGGACAAGGCCATAGCAGAGAGATTGCATTAATTCTTTGCTTCAGTCTTTACGGAACAAGATGTACAAGATCTATCTGTACCAGAAATGGTTTTCAAGGTGAAGATATGGAGGAACTGAATGAAATTTCGGTGAGCCTGGAAGATTTACTGAGCCAAATCGACAAGTTGGAGTGGAGGAGTGGCCTAGTGGTTAGGGTGGTGGACTTTGGTCCTGGGGAACTGAGTTCGATTCCCACTTCAGGCACAGGCAGCTCCTTGTGACTCTGGGCAAGTCACTTAACCCTCCATTGCCCCACGTAAGCCGCATTGAGCCTGCCATGAGTGGGAAAGCGCGGGGTACAAATGTAACAAAAAAAGTTAGAATGATAAATCACCTGGACCAGATGGCATACACCCCAGAGTACTAAAAGAACATGAAATTGCTGATCTGCTGTTAGTGATCTTTAACTTGTTTTTAAACTCATCCGTAGTACCTGAAGATTGGAGAGTGGCCAATGTAATGCCGATTTTTAAAAAGGGTTCTAGGGGTGATCTGGGAAATTACCGACTAGGTTTAAAAAGATTTGGACAAGTTCCTGGAAGGAAAGTCTATAATCTGTTATTGAGATTGACATGGGGGAAGCCACTGCTTGCCCCAGGATTGGTAGCATGGATTGTTTCTGCTAACTGGGTTTCTGCTAGGTACTTGTGACCTGCGTTGGCCACTGTTGGAAGCAGGATACTGGGCTACATGGACCTTTGGTCTGACCCAGTATGGTTATTCTTATGAATTTAGGTTGTCTCTCTATGCAGATATTTTGATGGTTTACACTTCATAGCTTTGATACCAGCTTTATTGTCCCTTACAAAGCAATTTTCCATTTTGCCAGGTCTTTCCTTTAACAAGAATACACAGTTCTGACCTTACAGCATACCCTTATAAGTGGAAGCCTGCCTTCCTTAAATATCTGTGACTTGAAGAAACTTTGATGACAAATATTGGGCATCTCATATCTACACTGAAAAATCCGGTAGCATTCTGATTGACCCTCTGCTTTACTTGCTGGGTTTGATTGGAAACAATCATGGTATCAACCCCCAAGATTAATTAGGTTCTTAGTATGCTCCCTTTAGTAAAACCATCCTCCTTTTTTAAAGCGTTAGAGCATATAATGGTAAATCTTTTTTATGGAAAAACCAACCCCTACGTATTGCTACTTGGAAATGTACTTATTTATTAAGATTTATTTACCACCTTTTTGAACAAAATTCACCTAATTCGGTGTACAGCAAGAATAAGTTGAATATAGGCAACAGACAATTACAACAGTAAAAATATTCAAGTAATATAACATAGTATAGCATAGTATGTATGTTAAATTGTCAACGCAATATACAATAAAACACCTTGATAGTTTGGGGTGTAAGCAGATCTGGAACACATAGGTAAGATAGAGTAACAGAAGTTAGAAAATAAGGGGACTAATTTAAAAGAAAGCTATGTGAAGTCAGAAGGCTGCACAAATATAATCTCAGCTAGGGTAGGAATGGATAAGCAAGTCCTGCTGTATTATGTGCAGTGGATGTTAGTCCTTGTGAGTGTGCAACCAGCAAGTTAATTGTTTCTTCCATTAAAGGCTTGTGAGAAGTGCAAAACTTTTACCTGCTTCCTGAAGTAGAGATAATCTTGCATTGAGTGAAGCCTTTCGGGGAGTGCATTCCAGAGCGTGAGGGCTACTCCAAAGAAGGCTCACGTGCGGGTGTCACATTGTGTAATGTTCTTTGGAGAGGGTGTAGTTAGGAACAGTGGCGTAGCAAGGGGGGGCGGGAGGGGCGGTCCGCCCCGGATGTCAGCTCAGGGGGGGTGCTCCCTGCCAGCTTCCCCCCCCCCGTGGCGAATCGACCCCCCCCCGACCAGCTCCCGCACCCTACCTTTAAAAAGAATATCGGGAGGCGAGGCGAGGCGCAGCGCCTTGCGCCTGCCCTGCACGTAAAAGAAATGTGGACCGTCGGGTCTTCCCTCACTCTATCTGTCCCGCCCTCCGCTGACGCAACTTCCTATTTCCGCAAGGGCGGGACAGACAGAGCAAGAGAAGGCCCGACGGTCCACATTTCTTTTACATGCAGGGCAGGTGCGAGGCGCTGCGCCTTGCCTCCCGATATTCTTTTTAAAGGTAGGGTGCAGGAGCTGGTCGGGGGGGGGGGGGGGGTCATCGTGCTGCACCCGGGGGGGGGTGCAACGGTGAACCGCCCCGGGTGGCAGCCCCCCCCTGCTACGCCACTGGTTAGGAATACTCCTTGAGAGGACCTTAGTGACCTTGGAGAGAGGGAGATCCTGAAAAACTAAAACTGAGTGGAGTAAATTTTTCTGCTTTTTGCTAATTATGCCTCTTCAAGAGGTTATGGTTTCAAATTTTGCTGCATCAAGGCAAACCTGTCTGGCTTCAGGGGCCTTTACTAAGTGGTGGTAGGCACTAGCGCGTGTGCCTTACGTGCACCAAAATGCACTACTGTGAGGTCCGCTCACACACCCAGCGGTAGTTCAGGCATCTGCACATGCTTCTCTGGTGTTAGCATGTGGGCCCTTTCTGCTTACTAAATAGATGTTGGTAAGGGCTCGCATGCTAATGGCTACATGCTAATTTGGAAGTTAGCGCCTGGCCAGTAATATGGAAATAAGGCCATTTTACAGCCGCGCTAAAACCCTTCTAGCATAGCTTAGTAAAAGGGCCCCTTCGTATGCAAGAGACTTACTTCTCTGTTCCTGCTAAATCTTATATCTGGAATGTCTCCCTCTTCAAAAAGTAAAGCATGGCCAGTTGTTATGGCTAAAATGATGGTTTCTAGCTTCTTGGAGAAAATACTTAGAGGACTTGTACCTGAAAAACAAATCTTACTTTAGAATTACCACATTGTAATTAATACACACTTACTTGGACATGTTAGGGAAAATAAGCAAATCTGGTTCTTAGGCAAACTGCTTTATAATGTGCATTTTTAACACTTTTAAAATGTGTCAGCAGGAATATGACTTTGATATTCAATATTTTGCTTGGTTTCAGCTTTGGCAAGTTCTTAAGCAATGTAATCTAGATTTAATGGATGTGTTTGTCTGGCTGCTGGAGACTGCCACCCATAGAATATTTCTCTCCAAAATAACGTCTTACTGGGAAAAAGTAGTATTATCTAGGCATCCAGAAGATGTGGAAGATACCATCCTATATAATAATTCTCACCTCCAACGTTCTGAGTATGCCTGGGACCATGGGTTCCTCGGAGGTGGTCTGCTAGGCGCAGTAGATCAGGCTGACATCACCGTAGCCATTATGATGTCAACTTCAGAACCTTGGGAAAAAAAACATGCCTCACAGCTGATCCATGTCCAGAGGAGGGTAGCTGGACATGGGTGGCTGGAGGGGGGCAGGGGAGAGAGGAGGATCGTTGGACATGGGTGGCTGGAGGGGGGGCAGGGGAGAGAGGAGGGTCGCTGGAAATGGGTGGCTGCAGGGGGGCAGGGGAGAGAGGAGGTTGCTGGACATGGGTGGATGCAGGGGGGGCAGGGGGTCGCTGGACATGAGCCTGGCTGCTGACCTCCCGAACCTGCCGCGCACACCAACCGCCCTCAAATAACCCAACAGATGACGAGACTGCTGCCCCCTGAACCTTCGCCCTCGCGAACCGTCCTCAAAAAAAAAAAAAAAAAAAAAAAAAAAAAAACAGCTGACCAGACTGACGCCCTCCAGAACCTGCCGCCCTCCAAAAACAAACAAACAGCTGATGTATTCCAGCCATCACGAACAGCCCTCTCGAACCTGCCGCCCTCCAAAAAAAAAAAACCCAGCTGGCAAGACGGACGCCCTCTCGAACCTGCCTCACAAACCGCACAACAGAACCTGCAGCGCTGTCAGAACGCCCTCAGGAACCAACAATGACAGAACAGACAACTCATGCTGTCATGACACAGGCGCCTGACAGGCAGGACAAAAAAAAGAAAAAGTTTTAAATCTTACTCAGAAGCCAGAAACTGTTCTGTGTAAGTGTCCTACTGCCTATTATGTCATGCAAATGTATAATTATGGTACAGCCAGAGACCCCCCCCACTGGAATGGTGGTGGGCCCAGTCATAGAGCTCAGGCCATTACAGACCTTGGCTGAGTCAGAAATCTGATGGCTGACATAACTGGGAGCTTACTGGAAAAGTATGGCCTAGTTTGTAGCCCGGATTGAGGCCTAAAAGTTAGGTAAATAGATATGGAAACAAAATGGAGGATTTCAGCACAAAATGGAAGCCCGTATCTGTTACAAAGTGGAATTTTCTCTAATGTAAGTTAGAAAAACAAGTTGAGCAATGAGTGAGTCATGCCAGGTGCAGAGAAAATAGGGAACTAGCTGTCCAAGAGAGGAGGGAGACTTTCCTGTGAGCAGGATTGTGGTCAGCTGGTGTGAGAAAGGAAAGGCGTAGCAAGATAGAACTTACTCATTAGCATGAGCCAATCAGTGACAACCATGACATTAGCATAGATCCAATCAGGTATATCTACTGTCATATTACCCATATCCTGAGGGCACCTATAAAAATCCGGGTATTTCCTGGTTTAAGCTAGAGAGAAAAGGGTTGCCACTCTCTCTCCAAGGGAAACCAATGTGTCCAGCAGAATTGACAAATTACCTAATTGCTTTCCCTTGTAAAAACTCTAATTGGTAAGAGAAATTATAAAAGATTAGCAAATAATTAACACCTGTTTGCAGCTTATTAAATTCCTATAATTAATTGATTGTACGTGCCTATTGTCAATCACTGATTTGACTTATACCTTAGCAAATAAACTCCTCATTCCAAATGATGATTTGTGGGCTTCACTTAATGATGAAAGGCTGTAAGTATAAATGCTTTTGCTATATCAGGCTATCTTTCGCGGCATTGTATAACTTGTAACCTAAATCCAGTTTGTCATAAGGCTGGTATCTATTCCTTGCCAGTGCTGAGAGGCGGACTAATGCGGGTCCCTTAGACCTAACGTCTCTCTCAGTGGCAATTCCTCTTAGAACTTCACAACTCCCTGATTACCCCAGTACTAGTGCTATTTAGAGATGGAGTCAGATTAAGGTCACTCTAGCCTTCTTGGGGGGGCTCGGGACCCCTAAATTCCCAACATTGGTGACCCCGCGTTCGATTTAAACAAGCCACCAGAATTTTGAACGTAAGGGAGGGGGGGGGGGAGAATTCATGCAGAACAACCTTACATTGCCACTCACACAGCAGGAGGTGGGGCCAGGAACTTGGAAATGAAAGGGGGGGGGGACCCTGCACCTCGGACAGAAGGAGGGGGGTCATGCAGACACACACACACATACTCTGGCACACAGACACACTATCTCTCTCTTTCACACTCACATACACAGTCTTTAGAAAAAAATAAAAGGGAACTGAAAATCAAAACACAAGGGCAAGGGGGCCCTGCACCTCAGATGGAAGGAGGGGGTCATGGAAAGACACACACAAGCATATTCTGTCATGCAAAGGAACCTCACATTACCAATCACACAGGAGGGAGGGGGAGCACTCTGTCTCTCTGTCACACTCACACTCTCACACACACATACACTCTGTCTCACTGGCTATCCCTGTGCTCCTGCAAGGGCTTACTGGAAGGAGGAGGATATGGAGAGACAGAAACACACACATACTCTAGCACACACTATCTGTGGCTCACACACACACAACCACTCTTTCACTCTGTGTCTCAGTGTCACACACACACACGTTCTGTCCCTCACACATAACCAGTCTATCACTATATGTGTCTCAATGTCACATACACTTTCTCACACACACACACACACTCTTTGTTTGTCACACTCACACATACACTCTGTCTCACTGCCTGCCCCTGTGGTCCTGAAAAACATGGCAAGACAGTTGCTGCACATGGTGGTAAAACACGGCAACACATCATTTACAAAATAAATAATTATTCCATCTCATTAGAACACTTTTATAACAACTGTATGGTTACAAACAAACAAAAAAGACATTGCTAGCGCCCGTTTCCTTTAAAACAGAAACGGGCCTTTTTTACTAGTTTCAGATCAGTAGTGGGAGCTTGTTGGTCTTTGTCAACCTCAATGACACCATCTCTGTCACTGTGCTGTACTGGCACCAGTTAAAACAGGGAAATGCAGATCTAAAGAAAATAATCTGTGTAGGTCTTGTAATATGGCTATTGGCACACTATCTCATGTGATATGACTGTCCTAATCTTAAGTTATTTTGTTCTGATAGTTGGAGGAAAATTTCAGACATACTAGGTATCAATGTTGATCTCTCATTCAAGTTAGTTATTTGGATATCTTAGGCACCTACTGCTCCTATTCTGCTGATAAACACTTATTGGATTTTTTTGGTTATCGTCACCTTGAAGTTGATATTTAATTACAGGAAAGATAACAGTTTTGCATGTCAATCTGTGGTGGAACTGTATATGTTTATTTAGGAAATATGACTACATAATGGAAGTTAAATATACTGATTTTGCCTGACTATTTAAAACAAATGGGAAAAACTGGACTACTATACACTGTATAATGTATATCATGTTTTGCAATGGTTTATAATTTGTCACTCAGGCATACTTGTAGTTGGTATAAGTGTGCATGTTGACACTTGAAAAGTTTTGACCTCACATTTTTCAAAAAATGCAGGTATATGAGAACAGTAAATGTAAGAATTTAGTGGAATAGAATATTAACATACATATTCAAATTAGTAGGTTTTATTAAATGTTCAGTATTTGAAACTAATCTTGGAAATTTAACTGGGGAATGTATTTTCATCAATATTAAGAGACAATAATAGAATGTTTGATGTATATCTTGTTCTGATATTCTGCTTTTGCATGTGGAATGGGTATCAGGTTCATCAGACGTGGCCTTTCTGCTTCTAAGTTTAGATTATATAATACTGTACAAAGGTTCAGTGGAGGGCCAACAACCCAAATATAAAATGAATAACTGTACATGTAGAAAAGGGTTTTATAAAATTTCATGGCCACATATACACATAAATAATAAGCACATGGAAAGGAAGAGCCTGTTTTCGCGATTTGGGGGTAAACATTCCTGAGGGCATAGATTTGGGTAGATCAGAGGGGAAGTTGTGAGGTGCACACAAATAGAATACCTGCAGACATTTACATCTTTTTGGAGTAGGTGTAAATTTTTATGCATGGCTATTTGTGTACTACTGGAGTTAGTTCTCACTGCCTGTTTTATAAAGGCACCTATGTTGCCTTGATAAAATAGATGTCTCTTTGGATGTCTGAAAGGTAACCTGTTATAAAATTACTCCCCATTGGGAAAAGAGTCAGCGGCCAACACAGCATCAGGTATTGAGGAGCAGGAGCAGGTGTGAGGATCCTCTGATCCATGGGTTTGCATCCAGCTCCTTACTCTGTTTTAAGTCAGCATACTACGACCCCCAAGAAACTGCAAAAACTGCTGATCTTGGTAAGTGCTCATGCTCTGTCCTGTTATATTTCCTGCTTCTGCCATATTAAGATGTTTTGCTTGGCTCTGCACCCTCTACTCAGCTGATGTCCTGTCGTTCATAATTACTAATGCTACCCATTATGTACAAAGGGTTCCTCACCCCTGAATTGGAGAAATAAAAGATGGCTTTTGTAGTTCTGTGTTTCTGAAATATCTCTACCAACTTGGTTGTCTCTGAATTGTGAAGTTTTCTTCCTTATTTGCATTGATACTGTAAACAAATAGCTGATTATCTAAATAGCTGACTAGTTTTTTTTTAATTGACTACTCTTGAGTAATTGATTAAATGCCACCTATTTACAGCAGGGGATTACTGTATTTGTTTTAATTAGCTAATTGTATGAGCTATGGCATCCATAATGCTGTGTATAGCCAGAATGAGGACTCTTGCCTCCATGGAACCTTGCTCAGATTTCGACAGGCAGATGTGGAAAGCAGCACAACTGGTCCACAGTGAGCTTTCTGGGTCTCAGAACATCTGGGTAGATGGCATGCAAGAGACTGCTACTAACATAGGGCCATATGTGCAAACTGTTTTTCCTTAGTTATAAAATAGGACAAACCCCTTAGCACATCTGTTTAAATCAGTGATTCTCAGCTTCAGTCCTTGTGGACTCCAAGCGAAGCTGGTTTTAATGTGACCAAAATATGCAAATTAGCTTGGACCACATATATGCAAATCTGTTTCATGCACATTCATTGTGGTTATAATGAAAGCTGGACCTGTTCTGGAGACTTTAGGGACAGGAATTGAGAATCTTTGCACCTAACCCTTACCGTTCAGTGAATCCAGACTGCCCCAATTTGACTGCCCCTATCGGACCGACCGTTCACTTGTCTATTAGATTGTAAGCTCTTTGAGCAGGGACTGTCTCTCTTTGTTAAATTGTACAGCGCTGCGTAACCCTAGTAGCGCTCTAGAAATGTTAAGTAGTAGTAGTAGTAATCGCTGGTAAAGACATGCCCTTTTTCTCTAGCCCTTTAGGTACTCATTGGCTAATCAGTTCAATATATTAGGTAGGTTTAGCTGCTTATAAGGCTTTTTAAGATGCCCCCCCCCCCCCAGTAGTCAGGAACATATCTAGCCCGTTTTTAATTGTGACAGGTCTTTGTGATGATCTGCAATCTTAACTGTTGGTGGAAATTCTGCAGCATATCAGCGGTGAATATTTTTAATAGCATATAGTGCTGATGTCTTTGCACACATAATTTGCCTAGAGTTTGTGGTGGTATCTACTCAGCCTGGTAGAGAGTCAAAAATGAAGACCTCAAATACTGCTATTTGTGGAGGTACTGACCATGGATTTGGTCAGTTGGTTAAGGTGTTGCTACCTTGGTAGCAGATCAGCTAGTTTGGAAGATCGTGGTTGGTCAGCTTACTCTTATTTCTTTTCAGGACTTGCAGCAGCTTCAGCAGCTCCAGCAGCAGAATCTTAACCTGCAGCAGTTTGTGTTGGTGCATCCAACAACCAGCCTGCAGCCAGCGCAGTTTATCATCTCGCAGACACCACAGGGGCAACAGGGTGAGCAAGCAAGGCCAGATGGGCTTCTCTTCCAATTTTTTTTTTCAAGTTTTGCTTGAGGTACAAACTCAAGAGTATATTGAATGAAATATTCTGGGCAATTCCTAATGCCCCAGTGGGTGGTGCTCGGTACTTGTTGCCAAACACTTGAGCACAAATCTGCAGTTCTCTAGGGAGCTGTTCTAGAATATGCCTGCTACGTTGGGTAGTTGCTGAAGTAATTAGCATATTTGTGAAAAGAACTGAAAATAGTGAAGTAGGCAAATAACTGCTTTCTGGCAACTGAACCTAAATGAGTAAGAGGAAATTGAAAGACCTTCAGAAAATGATATTACAAACAGTGACATTGATTACTACTGACCATGCAGGAATTTGAATTTTTGAAGGGGTGGCTGCATTGCCGCTTTATCAATGACCCAGTTTGTTCTATTTTATTTGTAATCCTCCTTTGTGGACCACTTGATTCCCAGTTCAGGAGTACATTTTATAGTTTGTGTGAAGCTAAAAGCTGTGAAGATAATGCTGTATGCTTTTGAGAAATGGGGATTAGAAGGGGAAAGATGGTCGTGCAGTTCTTTTATGTTTCGGTAACTGAAAGGTTTTACAGGATGGTTTTACTCTTTGTTCTTAGGCCTCCTGCAAGCGCAGAATCTCTTAACGCAACTACCTCAGCAAAGCCAAGCCAACCTCCTGCAGTCTCAGCCAAGCATCACCCTCGCCTCACAGGTCAGCTTACTGTACTCTTTCTTCTGTGTTTTTGTTCAGTACACAATTTCTTCTGCTTTAGCCCTGTAACAGTGGAGTCAAATTTGCCTATCAGTGCTACATTGTGAATGTCTCTATTGCTCATGAATCGGCAGTTATGTTCATTTTGAACAAATCAAGTTAAACAGTGAGCATAATCAGACCTTTGTAGACTATTACTTTGATAAAAAAAAAAAAAAAATGAAAACACAGTGGAAACCAACAAGTTTTTATTTGTTCTGGAGGACATCCATTCTGGGAAGGCGCATGTTCCACAACTAACAGTTTATACCCTTGTTATAATTATTTTAAATGGTTTAATAGCCAAGCTCCTCTGCTTCTCAGATTGAGCCTATCTCTGGATGTTTGCCAATGATCGCTCATGGTACCAGATCCCAGCCCTGTTTCAGATTTAGCTGGAGGCTCGAAGTTTGAGAAAACTGTGAGGTCAAACAATATAAAAATGTATAACTTATTTTTTGAATTCAAAAAATCCTTGAAGTTACAACCCAACCATTTATGAATCTCCTGATTGTCTTTTGGTCTGCTAAATAATAAAATAAACCAGCTCAATTGTAAATTCTAATAACATAGGTCAAAATGAATTTCTAGAAAATTATGAAGGAAAGTTACTGTTAGATGGGCAAACCATAAACAAAGTCCTTTAATCCTGCAAAATACTTAGTAGGAACCAAGCACTAATCACAATAGCAACTAAATATCCTTGAAGGAAGTTAGAAAATGTCCAGAGATCCCCAAGAGGAATACAGAGAGAATCTACAAGGAGTAAGAAATGCGGATTAAATCAGTAAACTAGGGCTGCTTCCCTGAGAAATCATATAATGGAAAGTACCCACATCCAAAATTGAGTACAGCAAAATACAGTCTGTCTGGGTAGGGGCAGTAAACTGCACAGTGTTTTCTGATGTTGGAGACTATCGAAGGACTACCACACTAACGACTTCGAGGACTCAAAATATAAAATTTGCAGTGGTAGTTCTGCGTGCTTGAAACTAGTCGGTAGAGTCTATTTATTGGGCAGCTGTTTAGAGCCCTTGGAATCATCAAGATAGCATTCACCTTGGCAATGTTGAGCGCTGGAATTCCTGAAACATGGTCTGTGATGAATCTGGGAATATGGTGCATACAAAACTATGTTCTTCCTCAGAGTGATTGAAATGCCAGTGCTTACAATTTCATCCCCATCACCTCTTCTGGCTTCCACCCCGCCTCAGTGCCACACCTGTCCCTAGTAGTCCCCTTTATTACCCTTCTACTTCCTCTCTTTCTCACCAGCCAGTGTGTACAGTTTCTGTCTCTTTAAGCCCCCTTTCCCCCACATAGTCTTTCTTTCTTGCTGTCCCATGGCCAGTGTCAACCAATCAGTCAGTCTCTCTCCATCTAGTCCTTGGCATTGGTATCCCTGCTTCTCCTCATCTATTGAGGTTGCACTTCTATTTTCAGGTTCTGCAGGCTGATGCTGGTCCCAGAACTCCTTGCTTCTGGTGTCCATAGCAGCCTTTGATCACACCCCTCTGACCACTTTTACTTCTGGCCTGCACAGCTGCCTCTGATCTCACCCTTGTGCTGCTCTGCTGCTGCTTCTGGCCCCTGCACCTACTCATGCTGCTACTATCATCCCAGAAGCCACTGCTGATCCCACCTCTACAGAGATTGTGTATTCTGCTTGCGTGGATCTAGGACCCCCAGGAGTCTATGGACCACAGATTGGAACCACTACTGTAGACTTTTTCCTGGTGAAACTATAATTAAGGTGTCACATAGATATAATTTGGGGGCATGTATATTAAAGTGTGTTAGACACTTACCACAAGCTTTAACTCACAGTAACTGTTAGTGCAGGTCCATGCTACTAGTTACTGCTTAGTAAAAATCCCACTTTAAGTGCTTATTGCGAATTGGGGTGGGATCAAGGTGGGATTTGGGCAAAGATCGTATATGGCTAGCAGCGAGAACTATCACACAGTACGTTACTGCGCTGTAGCTGGAGCAACTATCTATAGCATGGCTGTATTTGACACCACCTCTAGAAGTGATGTTGAGTGCATCCATGGTACCAGCAGTCAGGTAGCGCTGCTGCGGCCCACAAAGGGGAAAAACACCACTCACATCTGAGAACCCCCTTCCAAACACTATCTCCCCATAAGATCCCCGCTCCATTTAGCACCTTCTTAAGATTAGGACCCCCCAACAGGAACACTGCCCCGATCAAAACCCCTCCCCCACCAAGAAAAGAGCAGCCCTCACAGTAGAAGCCCCCAAAGACTATAACCTGATCCTGTCCCCCACCCCACCCCACCTCCCTTTACACCCCTACTCCCTGCGGGTGTCCCTTCTAGTTTAGCGGACTAGGGCAGGAGTAGCTTCTTCTGCTCCTGCCCTGAAACTGCTGTGTTCAGCATGGCGGTTAGAACCCTAGCGGTGGTCTCGTAGTACTATCTTACTAGGAATCAACCTGCCATATAAGGGTAGCACTCGCTGTATCTGCTGAGGCATGGAATGCAGGCCTGTGTGGAAAGTGCAAATACTTTGTGGAAAGTGCAAATACTTTGCACAAACGCGCTTCTTTCCTTGTCATCAGGAACAGACAAATCCAGAGACTTTTGGGTTATGACATCTGTAATACCAAACTGAAAGTATGATCCTTGGTCAGTTAGTATTCTCTCTCTCCAGGAGGTGGTGGATGGGTTTCTCCTGCTTCTGTGTCTCCTGTTCCAGGTTCCCTGGTCCAGTTGAGCATGAGTGTGTCTAGGCCAGTAGAGGTGTCCGACTTGGGGTACACCTGATGTTGCCAGGTCCCTTTCCTTCTACTTCTTCCTCCTCCTCCTCCTCTTCCTCACAGAACATTGGGAAAAAATAATGCTGGAAGAGAGCAGATATCTGCTTATGTGGCATTCTGAAGGAGAGTGGGGTGTCTGCGTTCCTGCAGCTGACTGGATTCAGCCACCTGTGTTTGCATACTGGTAAGGCTGGCAAAATTGTTAGTGTGAACTTTAATTCTTCCTCTCCGTCGGGTTTGTGCTGTTCAGGTTAGGTCACCCTCAGCAGTAGAATATATCTTTCTGAGCAGCCTGTGTGGGAGTTTGGCTGTATTTTCAGGACAAATACTGTTGGGCCAGCACTGGAATGATTGACTTGCTTTTTTTACAGTACCTCTCCAGTTGGCGGCAGCCACTTTGGTCACAGGCTGCACAGATGGCCACCAGCCAGCTGGCATGGAGCCAACAAGCTCCAAGATCCCGAACATAGAGGAGCGCCCGCAGTTGCCACAAAATGAGCATGGTGGAGTCCAGTAGTACCCGACACCGACCTAATCGAATCGGTAATGTCGTCATCTTACTGACTGAAAAGGCACAATCTTATCTGGTAACCCCAGCCATGTTGTAAGAAGAGGCCGACCAGCCAGGAGGAACTGCCGTCCAGGTGTATACCTGAGTGATAATAATTGTCCGGAGCCAGGGAGAAGAGAGAGCCACTCGCAGTGAGGGAGAGATCCTCAGACTGCCGCGGACACCCTTGGCAATCCACGAGAGGAGGCTGACCAGCCAGAAGGTACGGCCTCCCAGGAGTATACTTGGCCCAGGTAACCTGGGTGATACCGGCGGCATCGGAGTCGGGGAGAGAAGAATCTGCGCCTCCCACAGCGAGGAACAGAAGACCCAAAATGAATCGGTGATACAAGCGCCGCAAGTTAAGTGCTGCAAACTCCAAAGCCGAACTCAGGAAAGAATTCCCGGCATCAGCTCCCAGGGAGCCGGAACACAGCAAAATGGAACTTCCAGCCACTTCCCATATTACTACTGCATCCCCAGCATCGGCTCCCGGGGAACTGGAACACTGCAAAGTGGAACACCCAGCTGCTCTCCACGCGACTACTGCATCTCTGGCATCAGCTCCTGGGGAACCGAAACACAGCAAAGTGGAACTCCAAGCCGCTCTCCATGCGACCACTGCATCCCCGGCATCAGCTCATGGGGAGCCGGAACACAGTAAAGTGGAACACCCAGCTGCTCTCCAAGTGACTACTGCATCTCTGGCATCAGCTGCCGGGGAACTGGAACACAGCAAAGTGGAACTCCCGACCGTTCTCCACTCAACTACTGTGGACAGACACTTCTCTCCACGCGACCACTGCAGGCGGACATTGCACCTTGAGAGTAACGGAACCAACTCGGAGGCGACTTAAGGGAGACCCGCACAGCTGAAGTGGAAACGCTTCAGCGAAACGAGAGAGTGGTTTGACTCACTGATGGTCCCGATCCCTAGATCCCAGAGATTCGGTCGAACAGACTAAACCCTGAGCAAGTGTCTTCCAGGACCCAAGAATAGATCCACGTGGCACTGCAGCACAGAACCCTCAACAGAAAGACATATCCCATCCAAAGTAATAAATAAAATCCAGCCCCACATACACACACAAACACCAGCACCTCAGAGCCCAGACACACACATAATCATAGACAAAAACCCCAAGCCAGAAATAACTTCCCAAATGGCCATTCTAAAGGAATGGATCTTCTGCTACACAATATCAATATAGATAATGGGGATACCAGCAGCAACTCCAAACAAATGGAACAAAATACCAGTACGCTTCACAGGAAGAAGACTCTCACTAAACTACCGGAAGAGCCAAACCACTACCCAATCAACAACACAGAAGCCAGACAAACAACCAGCAGCATGAATCCAAATATGAGCAAAACACAGCAAAACAGACCACACAGACAACTACGAACTGTTAAAAGCACCAACACTAAACATGACACATATGTCCCAATACCCATAGGTTACATAAATGCGAGATCAGTAACAAATAAGACAACACTGCTAAGAGACTGGATAGAAACAGAACAACATAGAGTGCTGCTCATAACTGAAACATAGTTGCACCTCAAAGATGACCCTGCACTACTAGACTTATGTCCATCAGGATACAAAATAATACATATCAACAGAACCAAAAAGAGGAAGAGGCATATAAGTAATATACAAATCCTCCCTCACAGCAAAACCTGTCGCTGGATACACATCCTCAACACTTGAAATCCTGGCATGCAAAATCACAGACAAAACACTTAACTGACCAACTGTGCATCACACTACTGTATCACCCCTTAGGAAGCTGGACAAACACCCAAGATGATTTCCTGGACTTCATTTCAAATATCTGCACCAGTCACCCAAATGTCAAACAAATAGGCGACATAAACCTACACCTAGAAAAACAAAATGACACAAAAACCAAAACACTAATGAACTTCATAAACCAATGGAACTTTACAACAGCACCAGGAGTATAAGCACACACAAAAGGACACCAGTTAGATAGCACACAGATTAATAATCATGTAGTAACAAACCATACATTGGAAGAGTTCCCATGGTCAAACCACAAGAAGCTCACTTTCACATTACAATGGAAGAAAAATGGCAAAAAAAGAGAGCCAAGATCCCAACACACACAACCAGAGGGGGAAAGTAGACAACCACACATTCTGGACAACAGCGAAAAGTAAAAGACATACTTCAGGAAGTAGGTGAAAGCTTGGCTCTTCAACCAGGCCTTTACTGGAAGAAGTAACTAACTTGTTAGTCTCACTCACACGCACAAGGAGTGACTCAGGCTGCATGTACTGCAGCAGGACATGTTTATCCACTCCTACCCTAGCTGAGATAATATTTAACCATTTCTCCGAGGACAAGCAGGCTACTTGTTCTCACGACTGGGTTGACGTCCACGGCAGCCCCCACCAACCGGAACAAAACTTTGCGGGCGGTCCCACATGCAGGGCACGCCCACTGCGCATGCGCGGCCGTCTTCCCTCCCGTGCGTGACCGTTCCCGCTCAGTTTTTTTCTATTTCGCGCTGGAAAGAGACGTGTTATCGTCTCTCTCTCTGTCAGCCCCGGAAACAGAGTTTTTTTTCTCTTACGAACACGTTCGCATATTTCTTTCTTTCCTTTTCTTTGTGTTAAAAAAAAAATCTTGAGTCCCCTCGTCGTCTTTAGCCGCGAGGGCGCCTCGCGGCCTTGTGGCCGCGCGGTCGTTTCTTTTTCGGGTGTGCTTTTCACCGCCACCATCGACGACTTTGACTTCGCCAACGCTATTTTTTTGTCGATGTCCTCGAAAGTCCTGAGAGGATTCAAGAAGTGTGGTCGGTGCGGCCGGCAGATCTCGCAGACCGATACCCACGCTTAGTGCCTCGGGCCGGAGCATAATACCAAGCCGTGCACCTTGTGCCTCGGCTTACGGAAGCGGACACAGGTGGCGAGGCAAGTTCTTCGGGACCGTATTTTCAGAACTTGCGCCGGCCCCTCGACGTTGACGGCATCGGTGTCAATGGACGGATCTTCGGTACCGGTACCGATGTCGGCGAAATCGGCTCCGACGATGGCACCAACCCCAGGAGTACAGGTACCGTTGGCCCGCCGGCGACGGCGAGCGGGCAATGGGCCCCGGCCACTCCCTCTACCCAGGACCATCGGGACTGAGCCCTGTCAGACTCGATCCCTCGAGGTCGGGGGGGGGGGTTCTACCTCCTCTTTGTCTCTACCGCCGAGCGCCGATGACGGGCACCGAAAGAAAACCAAGAAGCACCGTCATCGCCCACGGCGCACGGAACTGCCAGCGCCAGCACCTCCAGAGGTGACTCAATGCCGAGGAAGCGGCAGTGCCGAGAGGAGCATTCCCCCTCGGTTGAAGAGGTGTCGCTGCGTCAGTCCGCGGATGCTTCGGTACCGTCTCCTGGACCCGAGCAGCTTCCGGCACCGACACGTACACCGGCCCCCCTGCCTTTCCCGACAGCGGGCCTTGACGAGTGCCTCCGAGCCATCCTTCTGGGGATTCTGGAAGGGCTGATGCGCCAGGCTCTGCCGGCACGCGCCATTGATGGAGGCGCCGGTGTGCTCTAGCCCGATGCCGCGGCCTGCGACGCCGACGCCGCTTGCGGCACCAGTGTCGACCACCACACAGGTGGAGTCTACGTCGATGGAGGGAGCTTCATCCCCGCCGGCGCGGGAGTCCACCGCTCGATGCCATCACCGGGGACATGGTTCCTCGCAGTCGAGATGGGCCCGGTTGAGGTCTGAGCTGCAAGAGCTCATGTCCGATACCGAGGAAGAGGCCTCATGGGGGGAGGAGGAGGACCCCAGATATTTTTCCTCAGAGGAGTCTGTGGGCCTTCCCTCCGACCCCACTCCTTCACTGGAGAGAAAGCTCTCGCCCCCTGAGAGCCTCTCCTTTGCCTCCTTCGTCAGGGATATGTCCATTTGCATTCCCTTTCTTGTGGTCTCTGTGGATGAGCCGAGGGCTGAGATGCTCGAGGTCCTCGACTATCCATCACCACCTAGAGAGTCTTACACGGTGCCGTTGCACAATGTCCTGAAAGAGACACTGCTTCGGAACTGGCTGAAGCCGTTATCTAACCCCACCATCCCCAAGAAAGCGGAGTCCCAATACAGGATCCACTCTGACCCAGAGTTGATGCGGCCCCAATTTCCTCATGACTCGGCGGTCGTGGACTCTGCTCTCAAGAGAGCACGGAGTTCGAGGGATACCGCCTCGGCGCTCCCGGGGCGGGAGTCTCGCACTCTGGACTCGTTTGGGAGGAAGGCCTACCAATCTTCCATGCTCATGACCCGCATCCAGTCATACCAGCTCTACACGAGCATTCACATGCGGAACAATGTGAGACAACTGGTGGACCTGGTCGACAAGCTCCCTCCGGAGCAGTCCAGGCCTTTTCAGGAGGTGGTCAGGCAGCTGAAGGCGTGCAGAAAGTTCCTGTCCAGGGGTATTTATGACACCTGTGATGTGGCATCTCGAGCTGCGGCCCAAGGTATAGTGATGCGCAGACTCTCGTGGCTGCGTGCCTCTGACCTGGACAACCGCACCCAACAACAACTGGCGGATGTCCCTTGCCGGGGGGGTTAATATTTTTGGCGAGAAGGTCGAGCAGTTGGTGGGCCAACTACATAAGCGGGAAACCGCTCTCGACAAGCTCTCCCACCGGGCACCTTCAGCATCCACCTCTGCAGGTGGACGTTTTTCCCGGGCCCGGCAGGTTGCACCCTACGCCTACAACAAGCGTAGGTACACCCAGCCGGCCCGAAGGCCTCCTCAGGCACAGGGACAGTCCCAGCGCGCTCATTCCCGTCAACAGCGTGCACCTAAGCAGCCCCCTGCGCCCTACAGCAAAAGCCAGGGACAGGCTGTTGACTGGATCCATGGGAACATAGCCGCCATCAAAGTGTCCGTACCGGACGACCTGCAGGTCGGAGGGAGGTTGAAAGTTTTTCACCAAAGGTGGCCTCTGATAACCTCCGACCAGTGGGTTCTCCAAATAGTGCGGTGCGGATACACCCTGAATTTGGCCTCCACTCCACCAAATTGCCCACCGGGAGCCCAATCCTTCAGCTCCCATCACAAGCAGGTACTTGCAGAGGAACTCTCCGCCCTTCTCAGCGCCAATGCGGTCGAGCCCGTGCCACCCGGGCAGGAAGGGCAGGGATTCTATTCCAGGTACTTCCTTGTGGAAAAGAAAACAGGGGGGATGCGCCCCATCCTAGACCTGAGAAGCCTGAACAAATACCTGGTCAAAGAGAAGTTCAGGATGCTTTCCTTGGGCACCCTTCTACCAATGATTCAGAAAGACGATTGGCTTTGTTCCCTGGATTTAAAGGATGCTTATACTCACATCCCAATACTGCCAGCTCACAGACAGTATCTCAGATTCCGTCTGGGGACACGGCACTTTCAGTATTGTGTGCTGCCCTTTGGGCTCGCCTCTGCCCCACGGGTGTTCACGAAGTGTCTCGTGGTGGTTGCGGCGTACCTACGCAAGCTGGGAGTGCACGTGTTCCCGTATCTCGACGATTGGCTGGTCAAGAACACCTTGGAGGCAGGGGCTCTCCGGTCCATGCAGTGCACTATTCACCTCCTGGAGCTGCTGGGGTTTGTGATAAATTACCCAAAGTCCAATCTCTGGAATTCATAGGAGCTCTGCTGAATTCACAGACGGCTCAGGCCTTTCTTCCCGAAGCACGGGCGCAGAATCTCCTGTCCCTCGCTTCCAAGACCAGAGCGTCTCAGCCGGTCACAGCTCGGCAGATGTTGAGACTCCTGGGTCATATGGCCTCCACGGTTCATGTGACTCCCATGGCTCGCCTTCACATGAGACCTACTCAATGGACCCTAGCTTCCTAGTGGTGTCAAGCTACCGGGAATCTAGAAGATGTCATCCGCCTGTCCCTCAGTTGCCGCAATTCGCTGCACTGGTGGACCATTCGGACCAATTTGACTCTAGGACGTCCATTCCAAATTCCGCAGCCCACGAAAGTGCTGACGACGGATGCATCTCGTCTGGGGTGGGGAGCTCATGTCGATGGGCTCCACACCCAGGGACTGTGGTCCCTCCAGGAACAAGATCTTCAGATCAACCTCCTGGAGCTCCGAGCGGTCTGGAACGCGCTGAAGGCCTTCAAAGATCGGCTGTCCTACCAAATCATCCAAATTCGGACAGACAATCAGGTTGCAATGTATTACATCAACAAGCAGGGGGGCACTGGATCTCGCCTTCTGTGTCAGGAAGCCGTCGGGATGTGGCGTTGGGCCTGCCGGTTCGGCATGCTTCTCCAAGCCATATACCTGACAGGCGTAAACAACAGTCTAGCCGACAGACTGAGCAGTCATGCAACCGCACGAGTGGTCGCTCCATTCCAGAGTGGTACGCAAGATCTTCCGAGAGTGGGACACTCCCTCGGTGGACCTTTTCGCCTCTCAGACCAACCACAAGCTGCCTCTGTTCTGTTCCAGACTACAGGCACACAGCAGACTAGCGTCAGATGCCTTTCTCCTCCATTGGGGGACCGGCCTCCTGTATGCTTATCCTCCCATACCTTTGGTGGGGAAGACCTTATTGAAGCTCAAGCAAGACCACGGCACCATGATTCTGATAGCGCCTTTTTGGCCCCGTCAAATCTGGTTCCCTCTACTTCTGGAGTTGTCCTCCGAAGAACCATGGAGATTGGAGTGTTTTCTGACTCTCATTTCGCAGAACGACGGAGCGCTTCTGTACCCCAACCTCCAGTCTCTGGCTCTCACGGCCTGGATGTTGAGGGCGTAGACTTTGCTTCGTTGGGTCTGTCTGAGGGTGTCTCCCGCGTCTTGCTTGCCTCTAGAAGGGATTCCACTAAAAAGAGTTACTTTTTCAAGTGGAGGAGGTTTGTCGTTTGGTGTGAGAGCAAGGCCCTAGAACCTCGTTCTTGTCCTGCACAGAACCTGCTTGAATACCTTCTGCACTTATCAGAGTCTGGTCTCAAGACCAACTCAGTAAGGAATCACCTTAATGCAATTAGTGCTTACCATTATCGTGTAGAGGGTAAAGCCATCTCTGGAGAGCCTTTAGTCGTTCGATTCATGAGAGGCTTGCTTTTGTCAAGGCCTCCTGTCAAGCCTCCTGCAGTGTCATGTGATCTCAACGTCGTCCTCACCCAGCTGATGAAACCTCCTTTTGAGCCGCTGAATTCATGCCATCTGAAATACTTGACCTGGAAGGTCATTTTCTTGGCGGCAGTTACTTCAGCTCGTAGAGTCGGTGAGCTTCAAGCCCTGGTAGCTCATGCTCCTTACACCAAATTTCATCATAACAGGGTAGTACTCCGCACTCACCCTAAGTTTCTGCCAAAGGTGGTGTCGGAGTTCCATCTTAACCAGTCAATTGTCTTGCCAACATTCTTTCCCAGACCGCATACCCGCCCTGCTGAACGTCAGTTGCACACATTGGACTGCAAGCGAGCGTTGGCCTTCTATCTGGAGCGGACACAGCCCCACAGACAGTCCGCCCAATTGTTTATTTCTTTCGACCCCAATAGGAAAGGGGTCGCTGTCGGGAAACGCACCATCTCCAGTTGGCTAGCAGATTACATTTCCTTCACTTACGCCCAGGCTGGGCTGACTCTTGAGCGTCATGTCACGGCTCATAGTGTCAGAGCCATGGCAGCGTCAGTGGCCCACTTGAAGTCAGCCACTATGGAAGAGATTTGCAAAGCTGCGACGTGGTCATCTGTCCACACATTCACATCACATTACTGCCTCCAGCAGGATACCCGACGCGACAGTTGGTTCGGGCAGTCGGTGCTGCAGAATCTGTTTGGGGTTTGAATCCAACTCCACCCTCCAGGACCCGTTTTTGTTCTGTTCAGGCTGCACTCTCAGTTGTTCTTCGTAGGTCAATTTCTGTTATGCCCTCGCCGTTGGTAGGCTCAATTGACCTGAGTTCTTGTTTTGAGTGAGCCTGAGAGCTAGGGATACCCCATTTGTGAGAACAAGCAGCCTGCTTGTCCTCGGAGAAAGCGAATGATACATACCTGTAGCAGGTGTTCTCCGAGGACAGCAGGCTGATTGTTCTCACCTACCCTCCCTCCTCCCCTTTGGAGTTGCGTTTTACTCATTCCTTTGCTTGTCATTCAACTGAGCGGGAACGGTCGCGCACGGGCGGGAAGACGGCCGCGCATGCACCGTGGGCGTGCCCTGCGTGCGGGACCGCCCGCGAAGTTTTGTTCCGGTTGGTGGGGGCTGCCGTGGACGTCAACCCAGTCGTGAGAACAATCAACCTGCTGTCCTCGGAGAACACCTGCTACAGGTATGTATCATTCGCTTTCTCTGACCTCATGTGTAACTTTCTTTAAATCAATCAACTTACTTTCTAACTCTTCCTACTTTCTTACCCTTCTATATGTTACATCTTTGTTTTACCCTTCGCTATCAATTATAATCTATTACGTATTATGTTGACATTGTAAATAGTATACCATGCCATACTTTGTATTGTTTTTGAATATTTTTACTGCTGCAATTGTCTATTGCTCATATTTGATCTATTATTACTGTACATCGCCTTGAGTGAATTCCTTCAAAAGGCGGTAAATAAATCTAAGTAAATAAATACCATCTGAGGATGAACACTTCATGAGAAAATGGGACACAAGTGAAAGCACATTAAACAAAATTGCTAAACTCAAAACAAAAATAAAAAACAACCACGTCCCTAGTTTAATGACAGACTACTACACATGAAGAAACTCTGCAGGAACCTTGAAAGAGCATGGGCCAAAAACAAAACAGACCAAACAAAACCCTATGGAGAAAAAACAAGACCATATACAAACAGCATAAAGAAAGCAAAAGCAGAACACTACAGAGCATATATGAACCTTGAACAGACCAACACAAAAAAAAAATATTTGAACTCATGAAGGTTATCAATAGAAATCAAACAAAATAAAACATGGAAAAGAAAAAAAAGATGATACCTTTTTTATTGGACATAACTTAATACATTTCTTGATTAGCTTTCGAAGGTTGCCCTTCTTTGTCAGATTGGAAGTAAGCAAATGTGTTAGCAGATAGTATATATAAGAGAAACATCAAAGCATTACTTTGACAGTCTGACAGAGTGGGAGGGTGCGGGTATGCATGGGGACATCAAAGCATTTCATTGATATTCTAACAGGATGGGTGTTGGTAGGTGAGAGGAGGGTAATAAACAGAGAAATACAGCTTTATGGTTTATAATGGGTTAGAAAACCCAGATCCTTATTAAGTCCTGTTTGTTGGGTGTCAAAATATTCAATCATTCTTATTTCAAAGGTCTTACGTTCCTGTATTGTTTTAAAATTACCTTTCAGTATTCTTACTGTGAAATCACTGGTGCAGTGTTCTGGTCTTGTGAATTGTTGGCCCACAGGGGTGGGGGCTTGACTGTCACCGGCTATTTTCATGTGATGTCTGTGCAGATTGAATCTTGTCTTAAGCATCTGGCCTGTTTCTCCAATATAGCATCCTTCGTTACATTTTTTACACTGAATGATATATACCACATTGGAAGATGAGCATGTAAAATAGTCCTTTATGTTGAATATTTTTCCTTTGTGAATGACTGTGGGGTCTTGTGAAATGAACTCATGAACAAACTACTGAAAACCCAGACCATATTGCAACAACGGAAACACCACCAACTGCAGATGAGCTTGCACAATACTACAAAAACAAAATAGCAAACACAAAATCAACCCTTACAAAACCACAAATAAACGTCACAGACTACCTACAAGACTGCGAAACATATGACAACCACACTGCAGCAGACAATATGGACAACTTTCAAACCACCACAACTCGACACAGTAAAGACACTATTGACAAAAGCACATGCATACTGCCTACTAGACAAATACCCCAGCTACATGATGAAAAACCTACCACACTGGTTCATCGAGCACTTCACTAAACACATCACATACATGCTTGAAAGAGGTCAATTTCCAACAGACAAAGGCGATATAGAACTCATACCCTCCCCCAAATCACAACTAGAAAGATCAGTGATATCACAAATTACAGACCAGTTGCCTCAGTACCATTACTGATCAAAGCAATGGAAGGTCTAATAACATAGCTACTAATGAAATACTTGACAAAATTCTCAATTCTTCATAACTCCCAATCAGGTTTCAGACCACGACACAGCACTGAGACAGACATAACCACTCTGATAACAAAATTCAGAAGCATAATATGCCAAGGACAAAACATATTAGTACTACAATTCGACATGTCAAGTGCATTTGACTTAGTAGACCACACTACACTTATGGCACTGCTCGACAGCATGGGAATCACTGGGCAGTGGCAACGTGGTTCAGCGGCTTCCTAAAGACCAGATCCTATATTGTAAAGATGTCCAACCAAATATCAGCATCATGGATCTCTATGTGCAGGGTACCACAGGGATCACCATTATCGCCAATACTATTTAATATTATGATGGCACAACTCCCAAGCTAAGGGGCAATGTCTCCTCATGGTTGCCTGACCTGCTCTTCTCTGGCTACATAGGCAGCCTTTGGCTTGTGCCCTCACTTGTGGGGCATTTGTTGTCCTCTGCTGTGTTTACTCCATGTACTGGATTGTGGGGTTCCTTGTTTTGGTAGCTGTGCCTTTATGCTACTTGGACTGTTTTATCTCCTTCCTGAGGCATGGCCATTTTTCCCCCCTCTGATGTGGGGCAGCTGGTGGCCTATGTCCTCATGAGCATCTAGTTGTGCGCTACTGCAGCGGCTGCCTTCGAGGCACATCGGTCATGCAGGCATGGCCTCCTTAAGGCGTCAATCCTGTGTGTCATCGGTATCCTTAGATTCCCGGTTGTCTGACCTGTTTTTCGGTCCCTTGCAGCATTGTCAGTCTTCAGCTCCCGACTGCATTCGTAGACTTCAACTTTAGCATATGGCAGCATTTGCATATCACACCTCTCTGCTCCTTTATTTATTTATTTTAGAGCACTTTTACCCCACCTTATCCCACAGGATGCAGGCTCAAAGTGACTTACAAGAGACTGGAAAGGCTAACGCCAACTTGGGGCCGTTACAGCATGGGCGATTGCCCTTCAGATTATTTAAACATGCACTATTGGCCTTTGGGCTGCTGTAGCCTTGTGGCTTGGAGTAGGTGCCGGGTGAGATACTTCCCTGGGCGCCTTGCAGGTTGCAGCTTTGTTTCTTTGCTGCTGATCAGACGAAGACAAGTTTGTGGTGCCTTCACCAACCTCTTCATGGCTGCTGTTCTGAGACCCTCCTGTTGGGGGCTATGCAGGCTGCCTGGCCTTGCTGTCAAGTTCTTGCTGTCTCGAGTGCCCTCTCTCTCCTGGGCAGATGGCGTAGTTGTGTCTTTTTTGCTTCTACAGGCGCTCTTTTGTTGCTAGCATCTCCAGCTGGGTCAGCCTCTGGCAATTCCTTTGCCAATTGTCGGCCTTTGCCTCACAGTGACAGCTTCAACTCAGCACATGGCTATGGCTGCTTGGCTAGATCGTTGCTCTATGTCGGCAGAATTGGCTCTTTCATGGTTGTTCAGCTTCTTCTATTCGTACATGTGGAGCACGGCTCCATTGTTGCCTGTACAATGTCTGTATATTGTTTGCTGTGCTGCTCGGTATTTTGGCTGCGGAGTACGGTTCTGGCTACACCTAGTGGCCTCATCACCATATCTGGCATGGTTCACTCATGCTTTGTTGGTCCCAGTCTCAATTCGGTTCCATCTTGGGATGCCGTTCCCAGTTCCTTCTCTGATTTGAATGGCTCCATATCTGAATGGGGAGCAAACATCTCCTTTTTTTTTTTCTTTGTGGAATGCAGCCCTAGTTCTGATTTACAAACACGACCACCTGTGCCTGCTGGTCGAAGCTCCTTTGTGGAGGACAATTCCATCACTGCCTCTTTTGGGCATGGTGCCATCTCGGGGTGCGAGGCAAGGTTTCATTGCAGGAAGAGGATCACCTTCCAGTTATGCCTCTTAGCTTCATCCTTGGAATTGTCTAAAGCTCCATCTCTGGATGCATAGTTGAGTTCCATCTCTGATTACGGAGTGCTGCTCCCTGCCTGGCTCTGGGGTGCAGCTCTGTCTCTGGAGGGTGCAGCTGCATCTGTGGATGAGGAGCAGTGCTCCATTCATGGAGGCAGAATTGCACCCATCGCTGAACATGCACAACAGCTTTGATGCTGTTCCATATTTGACTCTCTGAGCAGTCTCGTCCTTGTCATCTGTGACTTTCCCGCTTTGTTGGGGAATCTGTTCTAGCTGGGGAATGCGCCTCTGGTGTTCGTAGTCCACAGCTCAGCCCTTTTCTGTGTGAAATGTTGCTAGCTGGTGGTGTATTTCAGCTCATCCTATGTCTATAGGGTTCTGCTTGGTTCTGAGCTTGGGGTGCAGTATCACCCTATCCTAGGCCTAAGCCCTATTGTGCAACCAGATTCACCCCATCTTACATCAGAGTTCTCCTGTGTGCCTTCATTTTCAAACTGGATCCATCTCTGCATGGTCAACATGACACCAGTTCAGTATTTTGTTGCTTGGTTCCGTAGCTGGTTGATTCCATCGTTAATTTGAAATCCTGACAGTGTTCTGTGCAGATTCCTTGTTCGTGTCTTGGAGTCTAGGGTGACTCTTGGCACAATCCTGCCATTGTTGATTGTGATGGTATCCACATTTCTATTAATCAGCCGTTTGTTTCCTCCATCCTTCGGGAGGAAAATCATCCCGAGAGTTTCCATCGGCTGCTTTTTATTGCAGTCACTGTGGGCCATTCTGATACCTTCAGGCCACCAAATAGATGTCTGGGTGTAGTCTCCCTTCCTGCTACTGGTGGGCCCCAGTCAGGGCAATGCAACCTCATATGCAGCCATAGCTCAATAGAGTCAGGTGCCTATTGCTTGAGCGTGTGTCCTCCAGGCATGTCAGACTTCATTCTCTTCTATGAAGGTCCCCTACGTGGCCTTGTGATGCAGGTTTTCCAGACATTGTCTAGTTGATGGTTTTGGCTAGGTATAAAGTATCCTTTGAGGTGTCTGTTCTTTCTGTGGCAATCTGGTTCCCATCGTACTTGTAGACTGCTTTGCTGCATCCACAAGTCTCTGGGTTTGTCTGCTGCTAATGGCAAGGAAAGAAAAATGGTCTTACCTGATAATTTTCTTTACTTTTCTTTAGTCACAGCAGATGAATCCAGAGTCCCACGCACCCTTTCATGAAGTTGACACTATCATTTGTCTGTTTACTTTGGTTTCTTGCTGTGGCTGCTTGTGCATAGTTGACAGATTTATGCCTCATTTCTGTGAGGAGGGAAAAATGTTTGCCATTCCTTCTACTTTGCTATGAGAAATACTGACTTTTCAAGGAGCATACCTTTCTATGTTGCAGAGTTCAGTTCAGTACTCTATCTCCACCTGCTGGTAGATGGTCCCACAAGTCTCTGGATTCATCTGCTGTGACTAAAGGAAAGAAAATTATCAAGTAAGACATAATTTTGGGTTTTTTTTTTTTAAATCTAGATTTCATTTACATTTTCTTCTTAAGGGCTTCAAGCAGTGAATATTGTGCTTGTTTCATTTTTTGCTTATTTTCTTTAGCTTATTTTATTTTGATGTGTTTCCATTTTCTAAGTTTTGTTTTGGACTTAAAATCTGAATTAAAATAAAAGGGTGATCATAATAACTAAACCTGGGATTTTGTGGAATGTAAAAAGAGCAGTTTCCATTTTTAAATAAGATTTCCATTTAAGGAAACAAATATTGTCTTCCTCTTCTGTTGCCCTGGCAAGATCTGTTGCCCTGGCCTAGTGGTTAGGGTGGTGGGCTTTGGTCCTGAGGAACTGAGTTCGATTCCCACTTCAGGCACAGGCAGCTCCTTGTAACTCTGGGCAAGTCACTTAACCCTCCGTTGCCCTATGTAAGCCGCATTGGGCCTGCCATGAGTGGGAAAGCGCGGGGTACAAATGTAACAAAAAAAAAATCACTTCTTTATTGGGTTCCCAAGAAAATAACATCATTAGTGTTGGGTGTGAAATAAGAACAATTAGTTAAAGAGGTTTTATTAAATATTCTGAATATCAAAATCTGTGGCTTTCCTAGAGGTAACTTTATGATACTTATGTACAAAGTGGTCATTATATTCTCCAAGGTCAAGTGGGCTGCTTGATCTCGCATGTGGGTCGACGTCTGCGTCAGCCCAGGATCCGGCATTTTGCAAGCAAAAAATCCAAAACATTTGCCAGAGCCTTCTGGCGTGCACGACTTCCTGGCTGTTGCGTGAGCCTTCCCGCTCAGTTATTTTTTTCTCCACAGCGATGTGCAGTCGAGATTTTTTCCCGCTCTTCTCTGGCCTGGGAAGGAGTTTGTGTGGCTTTTGCCTTATTTCTTTTCTTTCTTTGTTAGAAAATTACAGTGTTTAAAAAAAAAAAAAAAAAATTCCCGTAGTTTTTCTTTATATTTTTTGGCCCTTTAAAGTTTCCTTTCTTTTTTGACACGGCCAGGTTGTTCCCTTCTTTTCATGCCCTTTTTTCTTTGAACAGGCACGATCGCGTCTTTTGATTTCGCTGAAGTCGTTTTTCCTTCCATGTCATCGAAGACACCCAGCGGCTTCAAACGTTGTACTCTGTGCAACCGGACCATCTCGGGTACCGATACCCACGCTTGGTGTATCCAGTGCCTTGGGCCCGACCATAGCCCAGCCACTTGTAGTCTGTGTCTTCGCATGAAGAAACGGAATCAAGCGTCTCGAGAGGCTCAACGAGAGAAGCTTTCTGGGGCTCGGTCCATCGACATAGGTACCGAGGGACGCATTGACGTCGGGTGCGAAGGTAATGGCTGCGCAGTGACCAACCTGTGCTGGGAGCAGTGAGGCATCGAGTGGGTCTCCACCTGTCTCGAGGCCTCCTGTTATGCAGGCTCCCTGGGACCGACTTTGTCGGACCCGGCCCCGAGGAGACGTGAAGATTCCACATCTTCCTCATCGGTAGCGAGGAGTCTCGACGGACATCGAGCGAAGGCGAAGAAGCACGGTCATCGTTCTCCTTCGACACACGGTGCCGGGAGCTCCGGGGCATCGAGGGATTCAGCACCCGAGAGGATCGCTCTCCCTCTATTCAGAAGATACCGATGCGTCAGTCTAGCAGCCCGGTACCTGCTCCTGAGCCTTGACAGATTCTGCCACCGGCTCCTTGTCTGACAGTGACTCTCAACGAGCGCATCAGGGCCTTGCTTCCAGAGCTTCTGGAAGGGTTACTGCGCCAGTCTGCTTCGGTGTCGGGGGTGCTTGCGCCTTCTGTACCGTCTGCAGCAGTATCTGGTCCTTCTCCTGTGGTGAGGTCCCCGACCACGGTACCGCCTGCCACCCAGGTCGACTCCTTTTCGACGTCAGTGGAGGAAGCTTCACCGGAGTCCAGGCGGGCGTTGACTTCTTAGCACCGCCATCGAGGACGTCGTTCCTCGGCGTTGAGGCAGGCTCAGTTTCGGACTGCTCTGAGAGATGTCTTGTCTGATACTGAAGATGAGCGTTCGTGGGAGGAAGAGGAGGATCCCAGGTACTTTTCTTCTGATGAGTCCTATGGGATTCCTTCTGAACCTTCCCCTCCACCAGAAAGGAGACTTTCTCCACCGGAGAGTCTATCCTTTACTTCCTTTAACTGGGAAATGGCTGTGGCTATTTCCTTCCCTATGGAGGTTGAGGATGAGCCCAGGGCTGAGATGCTCGAGGTCCTGGGTTATCCTTCTCCGCCTAGAGAGGCTGCAACGGCTCCTTTGCATAATGTACTCAAGGAAGTCCTTATGCAAAACAGGTCGTTCCCTCTGTCTAATCCCGTGATCCCGAAAAGAACTGAATCTCAATATCGGATCTATGGAGAGCCTGGATTGATGAAGTCTCAGCTACCTCACAATTCCATGGTGGTGGACTCCGCTCTCAAAAGAGCCAAGAGTACTAGGGACTATGCCTCGGCGCCCCCAGTCAGAGAATCTAGGACCTTGGACTCTTTTGGGAGGAAGGTGTATCAGGCCGCTATGCTCGCTGCCAAGATTCAAACATACCAGCTCTTCACGAGCATCCACTTGTGGAACTCGGTGAGGCAACTGTGTAGCTTGGTTGATGCACTCCCTCCGGAACAGGCCGAACCTTTTCGCCAAGTGGTCAGGCAGCAGAAGGCGTGTCAAATTCCTGGCCAAGGGTATGGTCGACACTTTTTTGATGTAGCATCCAGGATCGCTGCCCAAGTTATAGTGATGTGCAGACTCTCATGGCTGCGTGTCTCTGACCTGGATCATTCGGTTCAGCAGCGGATGGCGGATGTTCCTTGCCGGGGGATAACCTTTTTGGTGAGAAAGTAGAGGATCTACTTGACCAGCTCAAGAAGCACAATGATGCTATGGATTCTTTCTCCTGCCGGGCGTCTTCTGTTACTACCTCATCTAAGAGGTTTTTTGGAGGGAAGTGCTCCCTATTCCTATGCTAGGTGTAGGTACACTCCTGCTTCTCAGCAGCCTGCCCAGGCTCAGTCCCAGCGCGCTCATTCTCGTGAACAGCGTGCGTCTAAGGCCACTGCGGATCCCCAGCAAAAGCAAGGGACGGGCTTTTGACTAGCTCCAGTTCAGCATAGCCTCAATAAACGTGTCCGTACCGGACGACTTACCGGCTGGGGGGAGGTTAATGTTTTTTCACCAACGGTAGCCTCTTATAACCTCCGACCGGTAGGCTCTTCAAATTTTCCGGTTAGGATACACTCTCAATCTGGAATCCGAACATCCAAATTGCCCACCGGGAGCTCAGTCCTACAGCACCCAGCACAGGCAGGTACTTGCAGAGGAACTCTCCGCCCTTCTACAGGCCCAAGCGGTCGAACCCATTCCACCAGGGGACCATTTCTGAAAATTCTTAGTCACCAGGTATTGCAATTGGAACTTATAGTTCTTTTCCACTAGCCTCATGCAAATAAAAACAGCCATGCAGCAGAATAATCTTGAAAGATACACACGGGTGTTCCTCATAGCACGCTTCCTCTCTGTGGGTCTTATAATTGTGGAAAAAAGATTATTTTTGCGCTGAACTGTGGAACTTGGCTATGATGACTCTTGGCCAGTGGTCTTCTGGGCACTTGGTTCCCAAGCGATATACCTGCTCTAGTCGAATAGAAGAGGAGCTCTCCACCGGAGCAGAAATAGAATTGAGCCACCGTTCCAGCTCTTGGCGCAGGGATTTCTCTGGAACCGACTCTGGAATACCCACAAATCCCAATTTATCTCTGCGTGCACGGTTCTCAAAATCCTCTATCTTAGTTTGCTGTGAGTGTATCAAATCGGCCAGCTGTGAAAGTTCTGAATTATTGGCCTGTGCACCATCCTCCAAATTGGACAACCTGCATTCGAGCTCTTCAGTTCTGCGGGTCAAGTCCGATGTAAGTTCCGAAATTACAGCTTCTGTGCACAGCAGGTGCGGGGCCTGTGTTGCCATCCATTTTGTCCTCAGACTGTCTGCCGTGCTCCAGCCCTTTCTTAGGTGCCTTAGATTTCATCATGGCTAATCTAGTTAGAAATCTGTCCGTATAAAAGAATATATCCTTAGTTGCAAACGTTACACCAATTGCAAAAGTTTGACACGGATGAAAGAGGCTAGAGGAGGGACCCCCATGCAATACCAGGTTCACATGCCCGATGCTCCTCACCGCATCATGTGATCTGCAGCAGACTTTGTTTAAATGAAAAGAAAAAGATATTTGAAACTAAAAGTAACTCAACATGAAATATAACACATAATCATTAGAACAGAATTTGCAATGTCCCAATGCTATAACTCTTCACCCTGATGACAGTTCTGCATATATCGCCAGAGGCTTCCATTTTCAGTTCCATGCTGGAAAGCAGTTAAGCGCTCAGTAGCAACTCATTCTTATTTAGATGAAAAACAAAGTTCCACCAGTGTTGAACTATACCACTGAATTATCCTTCCAGTGCTGTAGTACTAATTCGATAAGAGTTGCAGAAAGGCTAGCTCCTTGCCCTGTGGCAATGCCACATGAAGTCGCAGTTTTCAAATTATAACCTTGTACATTAACAGCTTGGTAATTCTTAAAATATCACAAATGCGTGCCCACACAGTCTTAACCAGTGGAACAACATGTGCAGTAGTGTCTGACTTTTACCTGGACTAGCACATAGAATCTTGATCTCTACCTAATTTGGAGAGTTTGACTAGTGTCCATACAGGGCCATTGTACCATAATGTCATATCTTTAGAGTAATTCTCTTTTATTAACTTAGTTTCTAGCACTTGAAATGCCAGCAACATCATGTGCAATACCTCCTTCTCTTCCATCTCCCCCATTGGTTTCATATCGGCTGCTTTTGTGTTTGTGGATGGAATTTAAAGGTTTTCCTCCATATGGAACCAAGTAGGTTTGACCAGTCTATTTTCCTTAGCAAACCTTTTACAACCTTGCTGAAGCACAAAAGGTGGAATGGTAGATCCAAAAATCAGGAAACTGGACCCCTCCCAGTAACTTAGAGGCCTTTAATTTGTGCAAGGTTATTCTTGGCATTTTTTAGCTCACAAAAAAAATTTAGCCTCAATTGTTCTATTTCCTAAAATATGAATGGGGGAAGGGGATAAGAACATGCTTAAAATGTAATTTACTTCTATCATTAATCAATGGCATCTCCATATTGGTGAGCCGAAGAGAGGATTGATGGGTCATAAGAAGCAAGGCCCCTCATATAGAGCTTTCTGTTGTCATTTAGAGGATGGCACATAGAGGGATGATCTACTGGTCAGGGTAAAACGCTCTTCTAAGAGGTGGGATGAGCATTTAGTCTGGTAGTAGGGGGATGGGTAGGGTAGGGTGGGGAGGAGGCTGGTACGTGTTGGTAATGGGGGAGAAGTACTGTTGTAATACTGATATATTGTTTGCTTCTATTTTTTTGGGGGGGGGGAGGGGAGAGATATGTGATGCAGATTGATGATTGACATTAATACTAAGTCTCTTGATGAGCAACTTTTGATGCCGGATCTCTGGTACACTTTAACTGTTGGAGCTGTTTGTTTGTCTGGTCATCACTAAACCACTATTGAAAGTAAAGGTTACAAGAGGGAGGGAGATTGGGGAAGGGGTTGGGGAGAAAATGAAACTTGGCTTTGGATAGTGCATGTCTGATGATAGCAACTTCATGTTAGATTCCATGTTAGATTCCATACAAAGCTGTGTTAACTAGAATGTTATCTTATGGCTGTTGTGTTGATGCCTTAATAAAAATCGTTTAAACATAAAAAAAAAAAATGTAATTTACTTTGGAAGCAAGAATAATTTTTACCGTGTCCAATCTTTCCCACCAAGCGAGATAACAGCAGTGTCCACTTTAGAAGTCTGTTCTTTCATTATACTATTATTGATATATTCGTATCTGCTTTATCCACAGTGGTTCTACCATACCACAATCCCAAAATATTTAATAGGTTTCTTGACCATGCCAATGGATATGTTGCCACCTAGGACTTAGTGGTATGATTAAATAAGAGAAAGGCCATAGATTTGGTTCAATTAATCTTATATCCAGATAATTCTGAATATCTTCCAATGATATCAAATAAAACAAGCAGAGATATATAGGTTAGAAGAATCATGGTATCAGCCCCCGAATTCTATATATGGTGCCTAAAAATCCATGCAGAAAGTGAAGCGTATTCTATAACAATGCGCATAACTTAATTGGTTAACTAGCTAATCAGTGCTGTTAATTGGATGTTAACAAGCAATTATCAGCACTGATGGGCATTAATTGAGATTTACATGCACAACTCGTCAAGTCTATAATGTGGTACGCCTAAATTCTAAGTCACGTGGAGAGGCATAATCGAAAGGGACGCCCAAGTTTTGCTGAGGATGTCCTCGCAAAACATCCCAATGGAGGGGCGGGGAAACCCGTATTATTGAAACAAGATGGACGTCCATCTTTCGTTTCGATAATACGGTCAGGGACGCCCAAATCTTGAAATTTAGGTCGTCCTTAGAGATGGTCGTCCCTAGACTTGGTCGTTTCTGATTTTCGGCGATAATGGAAACAAGGATGCCCATCTCAGAAACGACTAAGTGCAAGCCCTTTGGTCATGGGAAGAGCCAGCATTAGTATTGCACTGTTACCCCTGACATGCCAGAACACCAATCGGGCACCCTAGGGGGCACTGCAGTGGACTTCATAAATTGCTCCCAGGTATAACTCCCTTACCTTTTGTGCTGAGCCCCCCCAAACCCACTCCCCACAACTGTACACCACTACCATTGCCCTTACGGGTGAAGGGGGGCACCTAGATGTGGGTACAGTGGGTTTGTGGTGGGTTTTGGAGGGCTCACATTTACCACCACAAGTGTAACAGGTAGGGGGGGATGGGCCTGGGCCCGCCTGCTTGAAGTGCACTGTGCACTCTAAAACTGCTCCAGGGACCTGAATAATGCTGTGATGGACCGGAGTATGACATTTGAGGCTGGCACAAAATATTTTTAAAGAATTTTGTTTTGAGGGTGGGAGGGGGGGTTAGTGACCACTGGGGGAGTAATGGGAGGTCATCCCTGATTCTCTCTGGTGGTCATCTGATCAGTTCGGGCACCTTTTTGTGCCTTGGTCGTAAGAAAAACAGGACCAAGTAAAGTCATCCAAGTGCTTGTCAGGGATGCCCTTTTTTTTTTCCCATTATGGGGAAAAGGATAGTGATAGGAGTGTACTACCGTCCGCCTGGCCAGGACGAACAGACGGATGCGGAAATGTTAAAGGAAATCAGGGACGCAAACAAACTGGGCAACACAATAATAATGGGGGATTTCAATTACCCGCATATAGACTGGGTTAATGTAACATTTGTACACGCAAGGGACATAAGATTTCTTGATGAAATCAAGGACAGCTTCATGGAACAGCTAGTTCAGGAGCCGACGAGAAGGAAAAATACTAGACTTAGTCCTTAGTGGTGCTCATGATCTAGTGCAGGGGGTAACGATACGAGGGCCGCTTGATAACAGTGATCATAATATGATCGGTTTTGATATTGGCATTGAAGGAAGTGAAACTAGGAAATCAAGTACGCTAGCGTTTAACTATAGAAAAGGTGATTACGACAAAATGAGAAAAATGGTGAAAAAAAGACTGAAAGGAGCAGCTCGCAGAGTAAAAAACTTGCATCAGGCGTGGATGCTGTTTAAAAACACCATCCTGGAGGTTCAGGACAAATATATTCCACGTATTAGAAAAAAGGGAAAAAAGACTAAACGTCAGCTGGCGTGGCTAAACAGTAAGATAAAGGAAATCATTAGAGCCAAAAAACAATCCTTCAGAAAGTGGAGAAGAGAACCAACTGAAAGTAACAGGATAGATCATAAGGAATGCCAAGCCAAATGCAAAGCGGAGATAAGGAGGGCAAAAAAGGACTTTGAGAAGAAATTAGCGTTGGAAGCAAAAATACATAGTAAAAATTTTTTTAGATATATTAAAAGCAGGAAACCGGCCAAAGAGTCGGTTGGGCCGCTGGACGAAAATGGTGTTAAAGGGGCGATCAAGGAGGACAAAGCCGTAGCGGAGAAATTAAATGAATTCTTTGCTTCGGTCTTCACCGAGGAGGATTTGGGGGGGACACCGGTGCCGGAAAGAATATTTGAAGCGGGGGAGTCGGAGAAACTAAACAAATTCTCTGTAACCTTGGAGGATGTAATGGGTCAGTTCAGCAAGCTGAAGAGTAGTAAATCACTGGGACCTGATGGTATTCATCCCAGAGTATTAATAGAACTAAAAAATGAACTTGCGGAGCTACTGTTAGAAATATGCAATCTGTCCCTAAAATCGAGTGTAGTACCGGAAGACTGGAGGGTAGCCAATGTTACTCCGATTTTTAAGAAGGGTTCCAGAGGAGATCCGGGAAATTATAGACCGGTGAGTCTGACGTCGGTGCCGGGCAAGATGGTGGAGGCTATTATTAAGAATAAAATTGCAGAGCATATACAAAAACATGGACTGATGAGACAAAGTCAGCACGGATTTAGTGAAGGGAAGTCTTGCCTCACCAATCTAATGCATTTTTTTGAGGGGGTAAGCAAACATGTGGACAATGGGGAGCCGGTTGATATTGTATATCTGGATTTTCAGAAGGCGTTTGACAAAGTGCCGCACGAAAGACTCCTGAAGAAATTGCAGAGTCATGGAATCGGAGGTAGGGTATTATTATGGATTAAGAACTGGTTGAAAGATAGGAAGCAGAGAGTAGGATTGCGTGGCCAGTATTCTCAGTGGAGGAGGGTAGTTAGTGGGGTCCCGCAGGGGTCTGTGCTGGGTCCGTTGCTTTTTAATGTATTTATAAATGACCTAGAGATGGGAATAACTAGTGAGGTAATTAAATTCGCCGATGACACAAAATTATTCAGGGTCGTCAAGTCGCAGGAGGAATGTGAACGATTACAGGAGGACCTTGCGAGACTGGGAGAATGGGCGTGCAAGTGGCAGATGAAGTTCAATGTTGACAAGTGCAAAGTGATGCATGTGGGTAAGAGGAACCCGAATTATAGCTACGTCTTGCAAGGTTCCGCGTTAGGAGTTACGGATCAAGAAAGGGATCTGGGTGTCGTCGTCGATGATACGCTGAAACCTTCTGCTCAGTGTGCTGCTGCGGCTAGGAAAGCGAATAGAATGTTGGGTGTTATTAGGAAGGGTGTGGAGTCCAGGTGTGCGGATGTTATAATGCCGTTGTATCGCTCCATGGTGCGACCGCACCTGGAGTATTGTGTTCAGTACTGGTCTCCGTATCTCAAAAAAGATATAGTAGAATTGGAAAAGGTACAGCGAAGGGCGACGAAAATGATAGTGGGGATGGGACGACTTTCCTATGAAGAGAGGCTGAGAAGGCTAGGGCTTTTCAGCTTGGAGAAGAGACGGCTGAGGGGAGATATGATAGAAGTGTATAAAATAATGAGTGGAATGGATCGGGTGGATGTGAAGCGACTGTTCACGCTATCCAAAAATACTAGGACTAGAGGGCATGAGTTGAAGCTACAGTGTGGTAAATTTAAAACGAATCGGAGAAAATTTTTCTTCACCCAACGTGTAATTAGACTCTGGAATTCGTTGCCGGAGAACGTGGTACGGGCGGTTAGCTTGACGGAGTTTAAAAAGGGGTTAGATAGATTCCTAAAGGACAAGTCCATAGACCGCTATTAAATGGACTTGGAAAAATTCCGCATTTTTAGGTATAACTTGTCTGGAATGTTTTTACGTTTGGGGAGCGTGCCAGGTGCCCTTGACCTGGATTGGCCACTGTCGGTGACAGGATGCTGGGCTAGATGGACCTTTGGTCTTTCCCAGTATGGCACTACTTATGTACTTATGAGGACATCCATGTGTTAGGCTATGCCTCCGACACGCCCCCTTGAACTTTGGCCATCCCTGCGATGGAAAGAAGTTGTGGATGTCCAAAATTGGCTTTCGATTATACCAATTTGGACGACCCTGTGAGAAGGACGCCCATCTTCCGATTTGTTGAAAGATGGGCGTTCTTCTCTTTCAAAAATAAGCCTGATAGTTCAAAAGGGGGCGGGTCATGGGCATTTCTAAAATCTATGCACGTTATTATAGAATACACCTGATGGTGTCAGGATTTACACCAAGTAAAACATGGCGTAAATGGCCGTGGCTAAATTTGGTTGCGTTGAGAGATGCTTGGCATATTCTATATATGGAGAAATTGAGGCCTATTCCATAAAATGTAGGCATACTTTAGGGAATATGCCTAGGCGTATTTAGAATCTAGCCCCATCTGCATAAATAGAAAGCTTTCATCCTACTGTATGGGATTGAAACAATTCTATTCTGTAATCCTGTGCTATTGCTATGGCAGGACATAGCTAGATTGAACAGTAAAGGGGTCAAAGGACTCCCTGCCTGGGTTTTCTAGCCAACTTGAAAGATTTGGATTGTTTGCCACAACTGGCAAGCAGTCTACAACTTTAACAATGGCAATAAAGTTGGGGCTGAGATCAAACCATTCTAAGACCCGAAATAAAATCTCCCACTCTGTCAAATCAAGTGCTTTTTCGGTTTCATAAGGAGATGCCCAAAAGAGGCCTCTTCTGAGTCAGAGATCCAGTTACAGTTTTTCAGAAAAGTCTGTCATTATCTGCCATATCTCTATCCATCATAAAGCCATTTTGGTCAGGATGAGCAAGTGTAACACTCCCCAAAGCCAGGTGTCTTAATACCTTAGCATAGATCTAACAGTTTATATTAATAAGTGAAATAGTTCTATCATTGGTAGCTAAGAGAGGATCTCTATCCAGGCTTGGTTAGGAGAACAATTCAGGCTTTGGTGAAGGAGCAAGAATTGGTCTCTTAGGTCAACAAACTTCACAAAAAATGAGTCTTGGGGAGAAATACATCTGAATTCTTGTAAAACTCAATGGTAAAACTGACAGATCCTGGCGATTTGGGGGAGAGGGGAGAGACAAAGTTTTAATAGCTTGGAGAACCTCATTGGGAGGGAGAAATACATCTGAATTCTTGTTAAACTCAATGGTAAAACTGACAGGTCCTGGCGATTTCGGGGGGGGGGGGGGGCAAAGTTTTAATAGCTTGGAGAACCTCATGGGGGGTTATTTCTTTATCCAGAAATGTCATTTAAGAAGCGGTGATAGACAGGCAATCCAACCAAACAAGAAAAGCATCTATCGCATCTTTTGATGGAGAACACTCTGAGGAACATACCAGCATCTGTAGTATCCTGAGTGCCATTAGATCGTAACACAATAGATGACGGCAGATAAAGACCTGCATGTTCCATCAGTTTGTCCATCATAAGCATACTTAATCTTGAGCTGTCCTTGCCATTTTTAGGGCACAGACTGTACAGGTCTACCCTGCACGGTCTTAGCTTTTAACTACTAGAGTTGCTGTTGAAGCCTGCTCCAGCCCAATCACATCTATCTAGCCATAATCAGGAGACAGACCGTAGAAGTATGCCTAGCACTTGACTTGCTTCCCAACTACTGGATTTGCTGCTTAAGCATAGCTAAATTGTTTTTTTATTTCATTCTCTCTTCATCTTATGAATCTTAATAAGGAAGTTATCCTTTTTCTGTCCTTTTTCTCCTTAAGGTATTTTGCCAAAAGGTCCTCTAATTTTATTGCCCTCTTCATAGTTATAGGTCTTTTGGTTAAATAATACTGAGCCCGTTTGCTTGCCGAGTTGAATTTTATATCGGTATCATAGCTTCCGTAATTGTAAAAGGATAGAGACGTCAAGGGCTTTTATTTCTGTGTCCAACTGAAGTATTTCTTGTGCCCTCTCCCACTTTATATAGATGGAATATGCCAAAATTTCCCTTCTAACTGTGGCTTTAGAGGCTTCCCAACAGATCTGGGTAGATGTGTCGGTCGGTAAGTTTTCTTCAAGATAATGATGACAAACTTGTGTAGTGTGAATTTTTTAAAATTCAAATTCTACAGAAACCCTGCATTAAAGTGCCCTAAACATATTTTCAAGCCAGTCTCTGGATATTGCAATGTTAGTGATCGCTGCATCATATAAGAAAACTATGCTGTTCATTACAATGTGCAACACCAATGGAACCAAACGATTGGAGATTAAAAAATAATTCAGGAGTGAGAGTAATGAGAGAGGAAGTAGTACGTAAAAATCGTTTATGGTCATGCAGTGTAACCTCCAGGGATCCAAGAGCCCTAGACTCTGTCTACTAGACAACAGGGTCTGTCTAGCACCTGGGGGTCGATAATGTCATCTGGGATTGATGATACAACATGGTGCCTTGTGACAGATTGCAATCTCCAGCAGGTAGAAGAGAGAACCCCTCAAATCTCAACAATAGCTCTTGCTGTCCTTGAAAAAACTCTGGGCTGTCTGCAGTAGGGGCATAAATGGTACATGGCAAGTATTTATGGAGTTCCAAAAGAAAATGGAGGTTTGCCCGCCTGCCCTCCCAATCAGAGGCTTGCATTAAGATGGTGAGAGAGAACAATTTATTCACTAGTAGTATTACACCATTCAGAGTAAAGTCACTTATTTCATTTCCTAACCCTGATAACTTAATGTACTCTTGGTAAGAAATGTGAGTCTCCTGTAAGAGCATAAAATCTGGAATGAATTGTTTCAAATAAATTAAAGCTTTCTTCCTCTTCATAGGATTATTGAGACCCTTTATATTTAAAGAGGCAATTTTAAAAGATTGAATCATTTTATATTGAAACTCTTTTAGCAGAGGAGGAAAACCAAAGGGAGTCTCAGCCACTGCCCACATACAGTTTTGTAATTTTCATGTTCTATCATGGAAATATGCAAAATTTCAATGGTTATAGCATTTAAACAGCATGCTAGCAATAAAAATACATAGAACTGCATCAAGCAGCCTAACATCAAGAAAAGTGAAATTGTGTGCCAAAGGTTCAATACCCAAGGCTAGCCCAGAAGTAGTGCATGAAAAGATCCGGTCAGCTATGTAACATATACACAAACAATAACAAAACTCCAAAAAAACTGGCATTAAGGTTCTTTTGTGTCCCAAAGGTAACACCACTCAGTCAAAGCAGATTACCCTTCTCCAGCATTCTGCTCTTCACGAGAGATTAATAGTCTGTAATACAATGATCGAGTGCCACAGTGCATTGGTCAGTGTGTTCCTGTAATAACTTTGATCACAGCAGGACACAATATGTAAGTAGGAAGCGGTGACAGGCAAAGTTCCAGAGGACCAAGATGATGATTTTAACTGTGATTCAGACCGCTTTCCCTCTTGCCACACCCAAGTTGGAAATGATGCAAGCTAATGGCTCTGCCCTGCGTTCATTTCTGTAGCACTTGGAGCTGAAGTTTTCTCCAAAACTGTAACTGAGGAAAACCGCTGAGGTAACTTTCAACACTCCATATTACCATGGATGGAAGTTACATGTCCATTCTTGCTCCTTGGTCCTCAAAGAAGCAAGTCATATTGTGCAGAGTGGCATGCATTGTGGCAGGAAAAAAAAAACAAGCCATATTTAGCTTTGACTTAAGTTGCAGTCTAAGATCTGGAAAGATTAGGTTTTTTTTCCCCCTCGCCTCATACATTACTGATGCCTTAAGGTAAACCATCTGAAGGATATCCATTACCTGTGGATAGCAAAGCACCTTTAGTTTGATGGGACTTGGATACTGAGCGCTGGCTTGTATTTTTGCAGGGAAATAGTACATTGTTTCAAAGAGAGCTGAAAATTGTATGTTCAGTAGCAACTTTAGCAAGTGCTCCATATAGGCCACTATTGGCCCCTTTTGCTATGCCCAGTACCTGAAGATTATTCCAGATGTGATTAACATCTCCCTCTCCATGATGAAATATTTCCTGACATTACTCCCTAAGTCTACCACACTGCAAATTCAATTTAAGTCCTCTAGTTTAGTTTTACCACTTTTCTATCTCTGGAAAATATTTGTTTGTAGAATTGATATCATTCAAATATTTAAATGTCTGTATCATATCTCCTCTATCCCTATTTTCTTCTAGGGTATGATGTGCTTGATTAAATTTCTTTGGTGAAGTTTCTGTCCATAAGTTTTAGTTCTTATGTATTACATTGTATGATTTTTTTTTTTTTTTGTTATGAATGTTTTTATGTATACTGCCTTGAAATTAAATGAAAAATGCTGACATGTGACTGATTAAGGTGGTGAATTTAAACCTAAAAAGGAGTCATAATTGCAGCATTGGATAGTGGACTAATGGATAAGATGATTCATAGCTAGTATAGGAAAAATGGTAAGTACAGACAAATGAAGATTTTGTAATAATAAGTTAGAAATGGTCACACACCTCATCGCTGGGAACCTCTAGCTAGTCAGGTTTTCATGATATCCCCAATGAGCACCTCCCTCACTGCAATGCAGAGCGCTCTCTCTAATGTTTATTGTGGATATCCTGAAAATCTGACTGGCTGGGAGTTCCCCCAGTACAGGTTTGGGAACCACAGAAAGACACAGTAAAGTAGGATATCTCATCTAATGAAACAATGTAAACACCATAATCTACTATTATAAAAAGCACCTCCAACATTCTGAAGCTGACTCCATGGCAGTGAAGGGTTTGTAGGGTTCGTGCTGGCTGTTTCCATGTCCTGTCTTGACGTTTGCGTGCTTCCTGGTTCGTCACAAGCAGCAGTGACCAACCACAGGATAGCAGTACGAGGCACACCAACGTACCCTCAATCCGCGCCCAACGTCGCCGACATCAACACTGCCGGTACTGCCACCGCTACCACCCCCCTGCAAGCCACTTGCTGCCTCCCTGACAACCCCCTTCCCAGACACACAACGCTCTCCCCCTGGGTCCGCAGCCAACGTCGCCACCGCTTCCACCCCTCCACCCAACCCCCACCCCCGAGGTCACTGCCACCAGGCTGGGCCCCCTGCATTGAAATTGCAGTCTCAACTCCGTGAAAGCAGCACTGCAGGCAGCAGAATGCCTCCCTTCGGCCCTCCTTGCGTCCCGCCCTCGTGGAAGTTGCATCAGATGAGGGCGGGACACGGAGGGAAGGAGGCCCAAAGGGAGGCATTCTGCTGCTTGCAGCGCTGGTTTCACAGAGGTGAGACTGCGATTTCAATGCAGAGGGCAGACGGTCGACGACGGAGGGTGGGTGGGACTGCGGCGCCAGGCCCCCCTTGGAGCCACGGGCCTGGGGAATTTTGTCCCCCCTGCCACCCCCCTCTCGGCAGCTATGTCTCCACCCCCTCCCAATTCAGCGGGGGGGGGGGGGGGGTCCTGAGACCAGAGAGGGAGGGGGGGAGGTATCTCACAGTCAGTGTCGTTCTCTCACACTGTCTCTCACACTCTCTATGTGTCACACAGCCACTCTCAAACACTTTCTCGGTCTCACAGAGAGTCTGTGTATCGCACACTCTCTCACACATACTGTATCTGTATGAAACACACTCTCTCTTTCTCTGACACTCACTGTGGCTCACATACGCACTCGCACACATTCTCATTCTCACACACACACACTCTCTCTCTCAGAGACACACTCGTACCCACACTCACTCTCTCTCTGTCACACACACACACTCGTACATTCACTCTCTCTCTCACACAAAGTCACTCTCTCAAACATACACACTCCGAGGAAAACCTTGCTAGCACCCATTTCATTTGTGTCAGAAATGGGCCTTTTTTACTAGTATTTTAATATTGTTGGGACAGAAAAACATTGAGATAATGATCCTTACATGATTGTGGAGATTGAAGACGATGTGATCACCTGGGTACATTTCTGTTTTCCCTGATAAATTTGATGCAAGAAAACTGGCATTGTGATAAAGGAGAATTGCACAGGAACACAGTTGATGCTGCATTGACTACTTCAATAGAAAGCAGACTGTTTTTATGGACTGTTTTGAAATACTGAAATAAATGGGCTTTGTAAATAATAGAATTGGTTAATTTTCTTTACATCTTCACATGCTCTTTATTTCTCTCCCCACTCCTGCTTTTTATGCCTGACCCTGCATTGAGTAGAAATAAATTTTACATCTCTCTTCTCTTTCTCCCCCCCCCCCCAACAGCCAGCAACCCCAACACGCACAATAGCAGCGACCCCGGTTCAGCCACTTCCACAGAACCAGTCAACACCAAAGCGCATCGACACTCCTAACTTGGAGGAACCCAGTGACCTTGAGGAGCTAGAGCAGTTTGCCAAGACGTTCAAACAAAGACGTATTAAACTTGGATTCACTCAGGTAATTTTAAAGAGGAGTGCGAGGCTGGTCTGGTGGCTTAGTACAGAGGGACCTGAACTCAACTCCTGGGTTAAATTTTTTTACTTTCCCAGTCAGCTGAGGCTGTAGTCAGCATTCACAGTTCTTGGAAAGGGTGGGTGGAATTGATTATTGTGCAGTGGTGACATCTACAGGCTGAACTTGGCGCTTATGATTACAATAGAAAGAGCCCTGGAACATCACTACTGAATAAGAGCTATTGTCACAACGGGGATTAAAAAGTAAGGTAGAAAGTGGTATGAAATAGGGAGAAAATCCACACGTACACTGTAGATGTGAATGAAGTGTTATAGCGCTGGGTCCCAGCCCTGATTATAATCAAGCAAAAGTGAAAAGTCGCAAGAAGAAACTGGGGGTTCAAAAATATAAAGCATGAGAAGCTATAAAAGGTTTGTCTTTTCTTGCTTATGAGGATAAGCTGGTAGCCTTTATACCTGTGGAACACTTTCAAGAAGGAACAGCTAACATAGAAGTTGTCCTTGGTTTTTTTTTTTTTAAGTGCCATCATTTTTCACAGCAGGTGCATGCTTTCACCATTTCAGACTTTGTGTACTGCTGTCTTTCAAGGTGCAAGAGTTTGTTAGTTGGTTAATGTGCTTAAACACTGCTGTCATAGCTTGTAACCTTTAAAGTCTAAGCAACACCACTTAACTTGTTTAGTGATTTAAAGGGCTTTTTAAACCATTTTATTTCAATACTGTAGCATAGATGTGACATTTAACCACAATATTGCAAAAGGCTTTCAGGAGGGGGGGGGGATGCAAAACCCACTTTGCTCTTTCTTATAAAAAGTGGGTAAAGCATGCTGGCTGATGGACTTCTTTTCAACTCCTGTCCATATATGTATATGTGTCTAAATCTGTTTTCCTTGTCAGCATCAGCAGCAGATGAATCCATAGATTTATTATGGGTTGTGACCATCTATCAGCAGGTGGAGATAGAGAGCACTAAACTGAACTTTTGTCATATAGGACAGTGTGCTCATTGATCAATTAGTATCTCTATCTCCAGCAGGGGGTGGACGGTCTCTCACAAGCTCCTGGTCTCATCTTGCTGGAAGCTCCTGTTCTGGGTTTCCTGGTTCAGTAGAGAGATCTGGCTCACGTTTCAGAACAAAGGTCTTTTTTAAGACCACTACAATACAGACTGTATTTTACAACATTGCTAATTCTGGATCATCATTATCGTTCTCAAGTATTTAGACTCCTGATGTAGGCCCTTTGGCCGAAACACAACGTTGTGTCGAGTCAATATACTGATTAATAAAGTTTGGTTCATCTTCACTCTGGAACTCCTGTTTTTTTACCCACTGTTTTGTTGTATTGTGACTATCCGTGGGATTTCGTTGAGTTCTCCACGTTTGTGGATTCTCTACTGGTGCCAGGTCTCTACCCACCCCCCTCCTGCCATTCCTCCATTTCCTTAATCACAGGACTACATAAAAAAAAACAAAAAAATACATTCGGAGGTACAGGCATTGTTAGCACTTCATTCTGCAGTTGACTTGTGGAGGGGATTATGGCAGCTCTTGTCAGTGAAGTGACTTTTCCCCCATTTTCAGCTTTGGTAGAGAGTTCCTTTGGGGGACCCCGCGGTTTTGCTTTCATTTTTGTTACAATGACGGCAGAGGTGAGGAAGCATAGAGTAGTGTCAGGTCAATGTTTGGTAGGCTTCTCAAGCTCTGACTCAAGGGAAAATGCTTCCATTCTCAGGGAATAATCGTCATCCTCCTGCGTGAGAGACTTGCAACTGCGTTCTTCTCAGCTCTGTGCCTCAGCCATGGTTTATATCCAAGGTCCCGCAGCAATTTTGCTATTACTTCATTGATAGCTCAGTCTGTGATATTTCTTTGAATTCTGCCTCTACCAGTGTGAATTCTGCTGTGTCAGGGCCGATTGTCCTTGTGGCAACTCTAGAGCCTTTCTAGCCAAAATTAGTGTTATTATTACTCCAAGCCTATCTTCTTAAACACTGTCATCAGCATTCTGAGTCTCAGGCTGCTTTGCCTTCTAAATCAGTAGTGCTGTCTAGGTCTCTACAAACTTCTCAGCCTCTGCAGATTGACCCGCCATCTAAACAGAGATGAGTAGAAGCTGTTTTTGAGGTGGAAGATAATCCCCCACCGTCTTCTCATGTATCTTTAGGAGTCATGTCGGTTGCTTTTCTGACTTCTCAGATGCCTGATGGGGCTCAGGAGGAGGAATTGATTTAATGTTGAAGCTGATTATCCTATTTTTTTTTTTTTTTGTTCACACCTTTTTCAGTAGTAGCTCAAGGTGAGTTACGTTCAGGTACTCTGGATATTTCTCTGTCCCAGGAGGGCTCACAATCTAAGTTTGTACCTGAGGCAATGGAGGGTTAAGTGACTTGCCCAAGATCACAAGGAGCCAGCAGTTTGGGTATTTCACAAAGAGTGGATATTTCTCTGTCCCAGGAGGGCTCACAATCTAAGTTTGTACCTGAGGCAATGGAGGGTTAAGTGACTTGCCCAAGATCACAAGGAGCCAGCAGTTTGGGTATTTCACAAAGAGAAGTTATCTACCTTTATTACAAAGGCTTTGGAAGTTCTCAGTATTTTTGCTTCTGATTATCAGACGACAACCTTCTAACCCTAAGATGGCTAGCACCAAGAATTTTTTACTGGCAATGGGCTATTCCAGATACAAGCCTTAGAGTGGCCAGAGCCATGTCTCGTGTCTATCCCATTTCTCAGGAGGAGCTTGAAAAATTCAAGTTACCCAAGGTTGACTGCAGTGACTAAAAAGACCACTTTGCCTGTGGAAGGTGGAATAGCTTTAAAAGATGTACAGGATAGGAAAATAGTCATTGTTAAAGCTTTCTTTTGAATTCTCTGTGCTTTCTCTAAAGGCAGCTATCTTTTGTTTTTATGCAGCCAGGACATGCCTTAGCTGGGTTCAGCAGGCAGCAGACACTTTAGCAGATTCTGATTCTCGGCTAGACTTTGAGCTCCCTAGCATGGAAATGGGCTTGGCTTATCTGGCAGACTTTGTATGATCTTATTTGGGAGTCTGATAACCAAATGTCATTGGCAGTTATGGCTAGGCATTTATTGTGGCTACGCCACTGGGTGACGGATGCTGCCTCTAAGCACCATTTCCATATCATCAAGCTGATCAATCCATAGACTGGTGGGTTGTGTCCATCTACCAGCAGGTGGAGATAGAGAGCAAACTTTTGCCTCCCTATATGTGGTCATGTGCTGCCGGAAACTCCTCAGTATGTTCTCTATCTCAGCAGGTGGTGGTCACACACAGCAGCAGCTCTGGCTAGGCCTCCAAGCCTAATATTTAGGTTTTGTTGAGTGCCTGGGGTTGAGGGCTCTTTTGAGCAAGTGCAAACCTGGTGGTGCCAGGTCCCTCCTTTTCTCCCCCCTCCCGCTGGCTCCGTTAAAAAAAAAAAAAAAAATTTTTAAACGTCCTTAAAGGCGTTTATTTCGACGTTTATTTAAACGTTCATTGCAGCTACTCACTGGGACACCAGTTCGTTACAGCTCGGAGTGGACAGCAGGTAATTTTTACCTTTTTATAGCGGGCAGGGGGTTCCCCGATTCTTCTCCTCGTGGCATATGGCGTCGGAGGGCGAGGGCGCAAAGGGTCGCTCCCCGGATCGCTTGAGCGCTTCTAGAGGGGATGCGGGGGTCTTACAGCCTGATTCGCCCTTGTTGGGTGACAGTTTCGTGACCGATGAATGTCCCGGTCCTTCCTCCGGCGTGGCGGTTTTTCCCGCCATAAACGCCCATCCCCCGCTCCTCGCCTCCGCCATCTTGGCCGGCCACGCGGCTCGGACGGCTTCTTCGTGGGCCGCCCTTGAGGTTGGAGACATTAATGCCATGAACGCCCTTAATTTGGGCGACGGCACAAGCGGCTAAAGTTAAGCGCCGTTCTTCCCGCGCGGCTCCTTTGCGGAGTGTCGCGCCGGACGCCATTTTGGATGCGCAGCATGTCTCTCCCCCGCTCTTGCGAGCGCCGGTTGAGGGTGCGTCTAGGGCTGTTGCCCAGGCTGCGGAAGTGCACAGTCTGGGGGGTTTCTCCCCCGTGTTTGTTTTGCTGCTGCATCAGGCTTTCCTCATGCAAACGCTGCCCCTGCTCCCTCGTCTGGTAAAGAGGTTGAGGTTCCCAGAGGTAAACGCCCTCGGGTTGATTCCCAGGCCTTGGAGGACTTTGTCTCCTCCGATGTAGATGAGGGCAGCGTGTCTGAGGTCTCCCAACGGTCCTTTGCGGATTCCTTGGAGGAGACGGATCCCCGCTCGGATGGAGCGGATGACCCCTCTGCAGTGGCTCTTTAGCTCAGAGGATTTGCCCAACCTGTTAGTGCAGGCCATGGGCATTTTGAAGATTTCCTCTCCGGAGGACGTCTCTCCCTCAGCCCCTGTTGGCTCTGCCATTATGCTGGGGACGAAGCGCCCGCCTAGAACCTTCCACATGCATGATGCCATGCACTCCTTAATTTCGGCTCAATGGGATGTCCCGGAAGCGAGCCTTAAAGTGGCTAGGGCTATGTCCCGCCGCTATCCTTTGCCTGAAGGTGAACGTGAGGCCTTTCTGTGGCCTACCGTGGATTCTTTAATCACTGCGGTGACTAAGAAAACGGCGTTACCAGTGGAAGGTGGCACGGCCCTAAAGGACGCCCAAGACAGAAAATTGGAGGCGGCCTTAAGGTCGTCCTTTGAGGCGGCTGCTTTAAGTTTGCAGGCCTCAGTTTGCGGCTCCTATGTGGCCAGGGCGTGCCTGACTATGGTGCAGCGGGCTTCCCCCTCGGATCATTCCTTGAGGGCTGTTTGGCCGGCCCTGGAATCGGGCTTAGCCTATTTGGCAGACTTGCTGTATGATGTCTTGAGAGCCTCAGCTAAAGGCATGGCTCAGACAATCTCTGCGCGGCGGTGGCTTTGGCTGAAACATTGGTCTGCTGACCATGCCTCTAAATCCCGCCTGGCTATATTGCCTTTTAAAGGCAAGCTGCTCTTTGGGGTCGAGCTGGACAAAATCGTGACCGATCTCGGCACGTCTAAGGGCAAGAAGTTACCAGAGGTCAGGGCTCGGGCTAGTACTCGCCCTGGTACCTCCAGAGGACGGGCTCAGGAAGCCCGTCGGTACCGCCCGGGCAGGTCGGGCTCCTCTGCCCTCTCTTCCTTCAAGAGGAACTTCTCCCCCAAGCAGCATTCCTTTCGCAGAGACCGCCGTCCCGGAGGTGCTCCCTCCGGTCCTCCCCCAGGGTCTCGTACCCAATGACGGGGCCTTGGTCCACGCCTCAGTGCAGATTGGAGGACGGCTGTCCTCGTTTATGGGCGAGTGGACCACAATAACTTCAGACGCTTGAGTGCTGGAAGTCATCAGAGACGGCTACAAGCTAGAGTTCTGCCGACCCTTAAAAGACGGGTTTGTACTCTCTCCCTGCAAGTCTCCGGTCAAAGCTGTGGCAGTGCAGCAGACCTTGGACAATCTGTTCCGCCTGGGGGCGGTCGTTCCGGTGCCAGAGAATCAGCCTGGCAAGGGACGTTACTCCTTTTTCTTTGTGATTCCAAAGAAAGGAGGTTCTGTACGGCCTATCCTCGACCTCAAGGGGTCCATTGGGCCTTGAAAGTTCGGCACTTTCGCATGGAGACCCTCCGCTCTGTTATAGCGGCAGTGAAGGCAGGAGAGTTCCTGGCATCCTTGGACTTCAAGGACGCGTACTTGCATATTCCCATCTGGCCTCCTCATCAACGCTTTTTGCGTTTTGCAGTACTGGTCGACACTTCCAGTTCAGAGCCCTCCCGTTCGGGTTGGCTACTGCTCCGCGGACCTTCTCCAAAGTAATGGTGGTCATCGCGGCCTTCCTGTGGAAGGAAGGAGTTCAAGTCCATTCTTATCTGGACGACTGGTTGATCCAAGCCCCTCTTATGCAGAGTGCGGCAAAGCTGTGAACCGGGTGGTTGCTCTTTCGAGCTCCCTGAGGTGGATCATCAACTGGGAGAAAAGCCAGCTGCGCCCGACTCAGTCCCTGGAGCATCTGGGAGTTCGATTCGACACCCAAGTGGGCAGAGTGTTCCTGCCAGACAATTGGATTGTCAAGCTTCAGGCTCAGGTGGACTAGTTCCTAGTAGCCTCTCCTATTCGGACTTGGGACTATGTGCAGCTGTTGGGCTCTATGTCGGCCACGATGGATGTAGTGCCCTGGGCCAGGGCTCATATGAGACCACTTCGACAATCTCTGCTGCTGCGCTGGACTCCGATGTCGGAGGATTATGCTGTGCGCCTTCCCTTGGACCCAGCAGTGCGCAAGGCGCTGAGCTGGTGGACGCAGACAGACAAGTTGTCTGCAGGAATGCCTCTGGTGACCCCGGAGTGGATTGTCGTCACGACGGACGCCTCTTTGTCGGGCTGGGGAGCCCTCTTCTTGGGAAGGACAGCGCAGGGGCTCTGGTCTCCTGCAGAGGCAAAGTGGTCTATCAACCTCCTGGAACTCAGAGCCATTCGGTTGGCGTTTTTGGAGTTCATCCCGGTACTGGCGTTGAAGCCAGTACGGGTCCTGTTGGACAATGCCACGGCTGTGGTCTATGTCAACCGCCAGGGAGGTACCAAGAGGGCCCCTCTGGCCAAGGCAGCCATGAATCTATGCCAGTGGGCGGTAGCGAGCCTGGAGCAGCTGTCAGCAGCCCACATTGCCGGAGTCATGAATGTCAAGGCGGACTTTCTCAGTCGCCATACCTTGGATCCCGGAGAGTGGCAGTTATCGGCTCAGGTGTTCTTGGATATCACGAAGCGCTGGGGCCAGCCGAGCCTAGATCTATTGGCGTCATCGGCCAGTTGCCAAGTGCCGCGCTTTTTCAGCAGAGGACGGGACCCTCGATCTCTGGGAGTCGATGCTCTCCTCTAACAGTGGCCAACACAAGAGCTTCTCTATGTGTTCCCGCCCTGGCCCATGTTGGGCAGGGTGCTAGACCGATTGGCAAAGCATCCGGGCTGGATAATCCTGGTGGGGCTGCCAGTGGAGCAGGGTCTGTTACATCAGGGTCCCGTGGTGATGGAGGATCCCTCCCCCTTTGGGCTTACGGCCTGGCTATTGAGCGGCAGCGTCTGAGGAAGAAGGACTTCTCAGACAAGTTCATCGCCACTATGCTGAGAGCGAGGAAGCGCTCTACTTTTACTGCTTACGCCAGGGTTTGGCGTACCTTTGCAGCGTGGCGAAGCAGGCTCATTTTCTTCATTCACTGCTCCAATTTCTTCAGTGTTGGCATTCCTGCAAGAAGGTCTGGAGAAAGGCCTGTCGCTCAGTTCCCTTTAAGTCCAGGTAGCGGCCCTGGCTTGCTTCAGGGACCGCCTGAAGGGTGCTTCCCTGGCTTCGTAGCCAGATGTGGTGCGTTTTCTCAAGGGAGTTAAACACCTGCGCCCTCCTCTGCACTCAATGGTGCCTGCGTGGAATTTTAACCTGGTGCTCAGAGCATTACAGAAGCCGCCTTTTGAACCCTTGTTGAGGGCATCTCTGAAAGACCTGACGTTGAAAGCAGTCTTTTTGGTGGCTATCCTTCAGCCAGAAGAGTTTCCGAGCTCCAGGCACTCTCATGTCGAGAGTCTTTTCTGCAGTTCACTGAGGCAGGAGTGACTATTCGCACAGTGCCTTCCTTCCTGCCCAAGATTGTTTCTCGCTTCCATGTGAATCAGCAGCTCTGTCTCCCTTCCTTTCGTAGGGAGGACTACCCAGAGGAGTACTCTGCTCTTAAATATCTGGATGTGAGACGAGTCATCATCAGATACTTGGAAGTGACCAATGATTTCCGGAAATCGGATCATCTGTTTGTCCTGTTGGCAGGTCCTCGTAAGGGTCTGCAGGCTGCTAAGCCTCCAGTGGCAAGATGGGTCAAGGAAGTCATTGCCGCGGCTTATGTGGCCGCGGGGAAGGTGCCGCCTATCCAGCTGAAGGCTCACTTCACTAGAGCTCAGGCGGCCTCGATGGCAGAGGCCGGGTCCGTCTCCTTGGAAGAGATATGCAAGGCGGCAACTTGGGCATCGGCCCATACATTCTCCAAGCATTACCGCTTGACTGTGGCGGCACGGGCGGAGGCCCGGTGTGGAGCTTCAGTGTTGAGTTCAGGGATTTCTATGTCCCGCCCTGGGTGAGTACTGCTTCGGTACATCCCACCAGTCTATGGATTGATCAGCTTGATGATATGGAAGGTAAAATTATGTGTAATCATACCTGATAATTTTCTTTCCATTAATCATAGCTGATCAATCCATAGCCCCGCCCAGATATCTGTATGGTTTCTATTCTGGTTGCATTTCAGGTTCAAGTTTAGTCTTCAGTTACTTCAGGAAGACTTCGGGTTCAAGTTTTTTCACTTGGATTCTTCAAGAGTTGAGACGAGTTTGTGTTACAGTGAGCTGCTGCATTCCTCTCCCCTCCGTTTTACGGGGCTGGATTGAGACATAAATTCTGCCGGCACTCCCTCCCGCTTCGTGCGGTTGTAGGGCAGTTTTGTACCCCTCCCGCTTCGGCGGTGCTAGGGTCAGTCAGCTCCTCCCGCGGTTGCGGTTGCAGGATAAGCCAGATCCCCCCGCATCGGCGGGTGTGGTGTCCCTCCCCCGCTCCACGGGGATGAGCTGGACGGATTCCCCTCCCCCACTTGTGTGGGGATGAGCTGGGTTAATTCCCCTCCCCCACTTGTGTGGGATGAGCTGGGTTAATTCCCCTCCCCCGTTTCGGCGGTGGTGAGCTGGGCAGAGTGTCCCTTTGTGGGTGTAATTCTCTAAGTGCTGAGTCCTGCAGATGGAGCTTTGATATCGACATACTGAGGAGTTTCCGGCAGCACATGACCACATATAGGGAGGCAAAAGTTTGCTCTCTATCTCCACCTGCTGGTAGATGGACACAACCCACCAGTCTATGGATTGATCAGCTATGATTAATGGAAAGAAAATTATCAGGTATGATTATACATAATTTTACCTTACCAATGTTCCGTCCAGGTGAAGCTTTTGTTTGGTGAGAATCTAGAAAATTAGTCAAGCACCTGGGTGACTCTAAATCCGTGTTTACCTGAGTATAAACCTACATAAGTAATGCCACAGTAGGAAAAGACCAAGGATCCATCGAGCCCAGCATCCTGTCCATGACAGCGGCCAATCCAAGCCAAGGGCACCTGGCAAGCTTCCCAAACGTACAAACATTCTATTCATGTTATTCCCGGAATTGTGGATTTTTCCCAAGTCCATTTAGTAGCGGTTTATGGACTTGTCCTTTAGGAAACCGTCCAACCCCTTTTTAAACTCTGCTAAGCTAACCGCCTTCACCACTTTCTCCGGCAACGAATTCCAGAGTTTAATTACACGTTGGTTGAAGAAAAATTTTCTCCGATTTGTTTTAAATTTACTACACTGTAGTTTCATTGCATGCCCCCTAGTCCTAGTATTTTTGGAAAGCGTGAACAGACGCTTCACATCCACCTGTTCCACTCCACTCATTATTTTATATACCTCTATCATGTCTCCCCTCAGCCGTCTCTTCTCCAAGCTGAAAAGCCCTAGCCTCCTTAGTCTTTCTTTATAGGGAAGTCGTCCCATCCCTGCTATCATTTTAGTCGCCCTTCGCTGCACCTTTTCCAATTCCACTATATCTTTCTTAAGATGCGGCGACCAGAATTGAACACAATACTCAAGGTGCGGTCACACCATGGAGCGATATAATGGCATTATAACATCCTCACACCTGTTTTCCATACCTTTCCTAATAATACCCAACATTCTATTCGCTTTCCTAGCTGCAGCAGCACACTGAGCAGAAGGTTTCAGTGTATTATCGACGACGACACCCAGATCCCTTTCTTGGTCCGTAACTCCTAACGTGGAACCTTGCATGACGTAGCTATAATTCGGGTTCTTTTTTTCCCCACATGCATCACCTTGCACTTGCTCACATTAAATGTCATCTGCCATTTAGCCGCCCAGTCTCCCAGTCTTGTAAGATCCTTCTGTAATTTTAAACAATCCTGCTAAATACTTCTAAATCCTGTAGAGAGTTAACGACTTTGAATATCTTTGTGTCATCAGCAAATTTAATTACCTCGCTAGTTACTCCCATCTCTAAATCATTTATAAATATATTAAAAAGCAGCTGTCCTAGCACAGACCCCTGAGGAACCCCAATAACTACCCTTCTCCATTGTGAATACTGCCCATTTAACCCCTAGAAGCTTATTAGATCTGCTCAGGCTCGTCCTCGTCTTAAGGATAATAAAAGGTATCGCCCTAGTCGGTGTTCTTCCTTTCAGAAATCCAGATATCAACAGAAGCAATCCTTTCACTCTGATAAGTGATCTTCCACCCAGGCTTCCAGGTTCTCAGCTGTTTCACATCCCTTACAATGATGGGGTCCTGGTCAATATTCCCTCTAAGCGGAGTGCATGAGCGATTGCTCGTACATTTTAGGAGTGTTGCTCACAGATTTTACACGTTTGGTCACAAAAGTGTTTTTTTGTTTTTGTGCTATATACAGAAATTCATTACTAATACTGGCACTCAGATTGTTGGTTTTTAAAACTTATTGCTCACACACACAAAATATTTGCACACACTAGGCCACTCCTTAGAGGAAACATTGATCTCGGTCCATTCTTCATGACAAAAGATTGGGGGGACAGTTGTCCCATTTTTACAAGGAGTGGACCAAGATTATTACAGACCAGTGAGTCCTAAAGATTATCAAAGAAGGCTACAAATTTAAAATTCTCCTCTCCCATCATAGATTTTTTTTTTTCTTGGAGTCCCTGGTAATTGCTTCACGCAAGTGAGTGTCAGTTCTTTCCACGATACACTTGTTAAAAGAGTTAGGAGTGACTCGAACAAGGACAGGGGCTTTACTCCAACTGTTACGTGGTATCAAAGAAGGGAGGGTCCTACCATCTGGTTCTCAATCTCAAAAAGGTTAATTGCTTTTTCTGAGTCAGGCACTTCCGCATAGAGACATTGCACTTTGTCGTGGCAGTGGCAACCAGGGGAATATCTCACTGCGTTAGATTTCAAGGAAGCTTACCTGCACATTCCCATTTGGCCACCATATTGATGTTTCTTTTGGTTTGCAATTTTGGGACCACACTATCAGTTCCAAGTAATGCCTTTCGGCCTCACTATGACTCCCAAGACCTTTTCAAAGGTGATGGTGGTAGTGGCGACTTTCTTGAGGCAAGAGGGTATTGGGGTGCATCCTTATCTTGATGATGGGTTGATCAGAGCCTTTTTAGTCCAAGAGAGTCATCAGGTCACCGCTCAGAGAAATGGTGAAGGAACCCATGAGGGAAGGGTCGATGCTGGATCTAGTGCTCACTAATGGAGGTAGTGTTTCCGATATCCGGGTGGGTGCGCACCTATGTAATAGTGATCATCACACCGTATGGTTTGGTATAAGGGCGAAGGCGGAGTGCGGATGCACAAAACTCAAAGTACTGGATTTCAGACGTACTGATTTTGATAAAATGGGGGAATACAGATGGCGCCGGAGCAAGACAGACCCTGATGAGCTCTGTGACCGAATGAAGGCTGTGCAGGGCAGACACGGCTCAGGGGGCCTGATCTGGCCGATGGTGGGAGCCGCTACCACCCCCCCATAGAAGGGAGAGGCAAGCGAACCTCTCCCCACAGGGGCTAGCGACGGAGCCAAGGGTTGGCGGTCGGTCTCACCCCAGGCCTAACCAGCAACGGACCCAGCCCACCATCCCACCCCCATTGCAGTCACCTTCAGTCGCGGCGAAGGGCAGCTGATGGGTAGCGACCGGAGCAGAGGCGGTCTGCCCTTCTGTGTCGGCCACCCATCCGGAGCCGCAGAGTAGGAGGGGCGCCAGTTGACTGGGACGTGGGCGGTTTGCATTCCAGCCCCAGCACACCGCCCAGCCACCGGGAGAGAAGCAGTGAGCAGTGGGCAATGACCGGAGCAGAGGTGGTATGATCTTTGGCCTCGACCTTCGCTCGATCATCCAGCCAGGAGACGCAAGGCGTCCGGGCCTCACCACGGTCAGGGAGCACACAGGAGTGCGTGGCCTTCGCTCACTCGTCCAGCCAGGAGAGACTAGGAGTCCGGTCATCCAGCTGGGAGAGGTGAGGAGTCCGGGATTCGCCCCAGTCAGGGAGTGCACGGGAGCGCGCGGCCGCAATAGCACGCGTTCGAGCGTCTAGTTGGGCGCCGTGACGGAGACACCAGGGGAGTAAGCGAGGAGAAACGAGGGCACCAAGGAGGACAGTCTCCACAGAACTGGGGCATGGCGATGAAAGGCCTGCATGTTCCGACCACCCAGCTCTGAACTACCTCTACTGGCTCAACTGGCACAACTGCCCGGAATTAAAGCCACCTCTCCATCAGACTTCTATCTCCAATCTCTGAAATAGCTCTACCTCTCAGATCTATAGGAAAAATATCTGAACAACTAACTGTGAGTAAATGTCATTTTAACCAATTAAACCCGCTCACCAATATTATAAGGCACTCAGAGCCGCTACCTCCATAGATACCATCCCAAAGAACAAAGCCCAACAACATAACCATAACGCGGTCATCCAGCAGCCCAAAGCAAATCAACACCACAATGAACACCGTCAAATTGCTCCTAATAATTTACTCCATATCCCTGACCCACCATACACTAATCACCCCACTCACAGAAACCAACATCATACCCACAATACACAATTTCACTAGACTGTCTAGATAACAACACATCCCACCAAACTGACAACAACCAAAATAATGGAAGATCTCCAACATGCGGGCAACATCAACACAAAGGAAAGAAAGGTCATCATAAACCCATACAAGAGAATAGACAACTAATAAAAATCAACACAACACTGAACATAGCTGACCCCTACCAAAAATTTCAAGTGGGATACATCAACGCCAGATCAGTAGTTAACAAAGCAACAACAATAACAGATTGGATCATGGCAGACAACCTCGATCTACTATTCATCAGTGAAACCTAGATCCACGATCAAAAGGACCCCATAATTCTAGATCTATGCCCCCCAGGTTACAAAATCACTCACTGGACCAGAAAAGAAAAAAGAGGCGGAGGCATAGCACTAATCCATAGATTCCATTTCACCGCAGTAACCGTAGCCAAGTCCATAACACCCCAACTTGAAATCGCCTCAATCAGAATCCACCATACAACCTTGCTTGACCACCTAAACTGTGTCTTGTTTTACAGACCAAAAGGCAAAACAGTGAAGATGACTAACAAAAACACAAACATAAAAATATTTAAAAAATGGTGACACTTTTTTAATATAAAATTGAAAAATATATACTTTATTAACCATAGACAAGTTGGGAGAAAGGGACTCAACACAGCTGTGTTTCTGCTGTTCAGGCCTGCGTCAGGAGTCTTCTCACCATGTGATGGTTGCTTATTCTATCCAGATATCAAAGGAATTTGTATGTCTCTTTTCAAATATTGTAGTGCTAAAATGCACTCAAAATAATGTAACTGGAACGAATGCAAATCACACTTCATGTATTTCATATCAAACACCTGCATATCTAACTCCAATCTGCTTATACTAGGTGACATCAACCTACACCTAGAAGACCCTAACTCTACCAATGCACGAGAATGCAAGGAATTCCTCCAACTATGGGGCCTTAACTGGCCACATATGCAAGCAACCATGTCAAAGGACACACACTTGACCTTATCACAGACAAACTGTCTACAGACCAGAACCTAATACTATCAGATACAAAATGGACAGACACACCATGGTCAGACCACTACAAATTAAACCTATCCCTACAATGGCGAAAAAAAGGCTCATACCATACACAAGAACACACAACCTACACCACGAGAGGCCAAATAGACTCTGAAATAGTCTGGCAACAGATACGCAATAATGAATGGACAGCTCAAACGGACTCGATACACTATCTCCTAGATTGGGATAACACATGCAGAAGCATATTAGACGAAATAGCACCACTACAAACAAGAACCTCACAAAGACATAAATTGATACCGTGGTATAAGGAAGAACTGAAAAAACTAAAAAAAAAAACAAGCTAGGAGGCTTGAACGAGCATGGAAAAAATTAAAAGATGTACACACACTCAACGCATGGAAACAAACGCAAAGAAAATACAAATATGCAATAAGACAAACCAAAAGGCCTTACTACAAAACCAAAATAGGGCCAGACTACAAAGACACGAACAAACTATATCTTGAACAAATTACTAGATATCACATTGGTTACCACAACCAACACAGACACCCCATCTGCAGACAAACTTGCTAAATACTTCAAATTGTAAACTTACACAATAAGTTACCACAGAACACAACCGACATCGAAAAATTCACTGACTGTCTGGACCCAATCCACGGTGAATATCCAGCAGACCGAATCTGGACAAACTTCGCTCTCCTTACCGATGAAATCGTCATCCAAGCGATGAACAGGTTCACCAAGACTCACTGCAAACTAAACACATGCCCCAACTACCTAATAAAATCCGCCCCTCAACGCTTCATAGCAGACCTCACATTACACCTAAACTACATGCTGCAACATGGACTCTTTCCTAAGGACAAAGGCAACATACTACTCACCCCAATACCTAAAGATACAAAGAAAAAAGCAAATGAAATCACCAACTACCGCCTGGTAGCATCTATCCCTCTGGTAGTCAAACTGCTAGAAAGCATGGTAACCAAGCAACTTACCGACCACTTAAACAAATTCTCAATATTACATGAATCACAATCAGGATTTCGCTCCAGCACTGAAACGGTACTAATTATTCTCCTAACCAAATTCAAACAAGAAATTGCAACTGGCAAAAACATACTTCTCCTACATTTCAACATGTCTAGTGCGTTCGACATAGTAAACCATAAAATACTACTAAACATCCTAGAATACTTTGGGATTGGTGGAAGTGTACTTTTTTTTTTTTTGTTACATTTGTACCCCGCATTTTCCCACTCATGGCAGTCTGAATGCGGCTTACATGGGGCAATGGAGAGATAAGTGACTTGCCCAGAGTCACAAGGAGCTGCCTGTGCCTGAAGTGGGAATCGAACTCAGTTCCTCAGTTCCCCAGGACCAAAGTCCACCACCCTAACCACTAGGCCACTCCTCCACTCTATTGGATCAAGGGTTTCCTAACCACAAGAACATACCAAGTGATATCAAATTCGAACATATCATCACCATGGAAACCAGAATGTGGAGTACCCCAAGGATCACCGTTTATCACCGACCCTTTTCAACTAATGATGACCCCACTAGCCAAATCCCTATCCATCCAAGGCCTTAACCCTTACATCTATGCAGATGATGTCACAATATACATCCCGTACAAACCGATCTAACAGAAATCACAAACAAAATCAAGCTCAGCCTGCAAATCATGAACTCATGGGCAGGTGCATTCCAACTAAAACTCAGTGCAGAAAAAACAGTCTCATCCTCTCATCCAAATACGACACGAACAAACCCACCAATATAAACACCCCAGATTACACCCTTCCTGTTTCAGACAGCCTGAAAATTCTCGGAGTTACAATTGACTGAAACCTCACGCTAGAAAGCCAAGCGAAAAATGCAACAAAGAAAACGTTCCGCTCAATTTGGAAACTCAAACGAGTAAAACCTTTCTTCCCGAGGGAAATATTCTGCAGCCTGTTACAATCAATGGTACTAAGCCACCTAGACTACGGCAATGGAATCCGTGCGGGATGCAAAGAACATATCATTAAGAAACTCTAAACTGCCCAAAACACCACAGCCAGACTCATATTTGGAAAAACGAGATTCGAAAGCGCCAAACCCTTAAGAGAAAAACTGCATTGGCTCCCAATCAAAGAACGAATTGCGTTCAAAATTTGCACCCTGGTTCATAAAGTTATTCACGGCGAGGCCCCGGTATACGTGGCAGACCTCATAGACTTACCAACCAGAAACACAAAAAGATCAACATGCACATACCTAAATCTCCACTACCCAAGGTGCAAAGGACTAAAATATAAATCAACCTATGCATCCAGCTTCTCCTACATAAGCAAGCAACTATGGAATGCACTACCAAATGTCATGAAAACAATGCACGGCCTAACAAACTTCCGGAAATCATTAAAAAACCAACTTGTTCAAAAATGCATACCATAACGATCCAACTTAAACACCTGAACCCTGCAACACAACGAAACTCATACCAGAACTGGACAAAACTTAACTCTTCCTCCTTGACTACATAATGTATTCTGTCACTCAGGAACTGTAACGCAATACCACTCACTATTTGTCATACCGGAATTGGCGATCGCCATCACGGAACAATGTAAGCCACATTGAGCCTGCAAATAGGTGGGAAAATGTGGGATACAAATGCAACAAATAAATAAATACTTGAAGAAGGAGCTGTTGGCTTGGGAAAACGTAGGAGAAGTGGAAAAACAGTGGTCCAAGCTAAAGGCTGCTATAAATATGGTGACTAATTTTTTTTGTGAGGAAAGTAAACAAAAACAAGAGAAGCAGGAAGCCTATATGCTTCGCCAAACAAGTAGCTGAAAAAATAAGAGCAAAAGAGGCTTTGTTCAAGAAATACAAAAGAACGCAACGAGAGGATCATGGAAAAGATTATCAGATTAAACGGAAAGAAGCGAAGAGATAAATACGGCTAGCAAAAGCGCGAGCGGAAGAAAAAATGGGTAAAGATGTAAAGAGAGGTGACAAGACCTTTTCAGATATATTGGAGAAAGAAGAGATAGGAATGGAATTGCGAGACTGAAAGATAATGAGAATGGCTATGTGGAGAGTGATGAAGATAAAGTGAACGTGCTAAACAATTATTTCTTTTCGGTGTTCATTGAGGAAAATCCTGGAGAAGGACCGTGGTTGGCTGCCAAGGGAACGTCTGGGAATGGAGTGGATACTGTGCCGTTCACGGAAGAAAGTTAATAAACAGCTGGAGAATCTGAAGGTGGACAAAGCTATGGGGCCGGATGGGATACATCCCAGGATACTGAAGGAGCTCAGAGAGGTCCTGACCTCTTAAAGATTTATTTAATAGATCTTTAGAGATGGGAGTGGTTCCGCGAGATTGGAGATGAGCGGATGTGGTCCCTCTTCACAAAAGTGGAGAACAGGGTAGGAAACTACAGACCGGTAAGTCTCACGTCGGTGGTAGGAAAAATAATGGAGTCGCTGCTGAAAGAAAGGATAGTTAACTTTCTAGAAACCCACGAGTTACAGGACCCGAGGCAACATGACTTTACCAAAGGAAAATCCTGCCAAACGAATCTTATTGACTTTTTTGACTGGGTGGCCAAAGAACTGGATGAGGGACGTGCGCTAGATGTAATCTACTTGGACTTCAGCAAAGCCTTTGATACGGTCCCCCACAGAAGACTCGTGAATAAGCTGGAAGGGTTGAACTTAGAACCGAAAGTGGTGAACTGGATAAGAAACTGGTTGACCGACAGGTGGCAGAGGGTAGTGGTAAATGGAATCCGCTCAGAGGAAAGGAAGGTGAGCAGTGGAGTTCCTCAGGGGTCGGTGCTGGGGGCCTATTCTGTTTAATATATTTGTGGGAGATATTGCTGATGGGTTGGAAGGAAAGGTGTGCCTTTTTGCGGATGACACGTAAACAGCCAATTGAGTGGATACCCTGGAGGGAGTAGAAACGATGAGAAGGGATCTCCGAACATTAGAAGAATGGTCGAGGGTCTGGCAGTTAAAATTTAATAAACTATTAACTGGAAGAACTACCAAATATCCTTTTGAGTCTAGAAAAATGCACTCTACTTAAACTCAAAATTAGAATCAAAAATTCTTAAATGCCATCTCCATCCAGAGAGCTTATAAAATGAATTATATATTAATGTGCTCAGTCCATACCAGTTCCAACCATTATATCCCAAAAGGAATATGCGGTAGTGTCACAAGGGAACCATCTTAGCACATTAAAAGTTCCACCTTCCACTATGATGTATGTACATACAGCTAAGTCACTCAGGATAACATGAAATATTGCCAAGCTTTTAAACAGATTTTAAACATTTAAATCAAACTTCGCACAGAATTATTTATCCTAGTGTACATGTATAAGAAAGTACCTGAGGTCATTCCCTAGCTGTGAATCAAATAAGCTGAACCCCCACTATGCATGAGTCCCTAAATATATATAGTTCAGCCCTTAAAAAGTTAAAGGATATCTGCGCTAGATAGAGTTATAATACATGTGACATCAACAAACCATACTTCCCTTTGGGTTATGGCAAGTTCGTGCTCCTTTCCCCTTTAAACCACTTGTGATTCATTCATCCTAGTCTACCTTATTCAGACAATCAATCCCTTTAACTCAGGCCGAGTTTCGTAGAACTTCTTCAGAAACGGAAATCTACAGTCAGTCAACAATCACGCACTCACACTGGAACATATAGTTTAACCACGATCATACAGCCCTACTTACAACAATGAAACATCGTATAATGTTTTTCTTCCAGAATCATTATCGGACACTAACCCCTGATGGGTCACCGTCAGAACGATCCCTACTCAGCTCGGAGTGTCTGACGTCAATTTTCCCATGCACTCTAAATACCTGGCGAAGCACCTCCCCTCTTATATCATTGGATCAAAGTTAAATCTGACCTCCTACCCTACAGGCCACAGGACTACCCAAACAAACAAGCTTCTGTAGCCCCCCCCTGGGAGCGCATTATACAGTACATGCCAAGAGTGTAGAGTGATGCATTTGGGGTGTGGAAACCCAAAAGAGGTACCGGATAGGAGGGGAGTGATTAGTAAGCTCGACTCAGGAGAGAGACCTTGGGGTGTTGGTGTCTGAGGATCTGAAGGTGAAGAAACAATGAGACAAGGCAACAGCCATGGCCAGAAGGATGCTAGGCTACGTAGAGAGGGGCATAACCAGCAGAAGAAAGGAGGTGTTGATGCCCCTCTACAAGTCGTTGATGAGGGCCCCACTTGGAATATTGTGTTCAGTTTTGGAGGCCTTATCTTGCTAAAGATGTAAAAAGACTAGAAGCGGTGCAAGAAAAGCTACAAAAATGGTATTGGATTTGCGTTGCAAACCGTACGAGGAGAGACTTGCTGACCTGAACATGTATATCTTGCAGGAAAGGAGAAACAGGGGTGATATGATACAGACTTTCAAATATTTGAAAGGTAATAATACGCAAATGAACCTTTTCCAGAGATGGGAAGGCAGTAGAGCTAGAGGACATGAATTGAAGTTGAAGGGGGGCAGACTCAGGATTAATGTCGGGAAGTATTTTTTCACAGAGAGGGTGGTGGATATGTGGAATGCCCTCCCGCGGGAGGTGGTGGTGGAGATGAAAACGGTAATGGAATTCAAACATGTGTGGGATAAACACAAAGGAATCCTGTTTAGAAGGAATGGTTCCGTGAAATATTAGCAGAGATTAGGTGACTACGCTGGTAATTGGGAAACAAAACGGGAGCTGGGCAGACTTCTACGGTCTATGCCCTGATCGTGACTGAATAGATAGGGATGGGCTGGAGTGTAAATTTTAAGGGGCTTCGATATTATCTTCAGAATTTAGTACAAGAACAGTACTGGGCAGACTTCTCCAGTCTGTGCCCTGAGAAAGGCAAGGACAAATCAAACTCAGGTATACATATAAAGTATCACATACCATGTAAAATGAGTTTCTCCGAGGACAAGCAGGCTGCTTGTTCTCACTGATGGGTTGACGTCCTCGGCAGCCCCCTCCATCGGAAAGTTTACTAGCAAAGGCCTTTGCTAGTCCTCGCGCGCCCATGCGCACCGCGCATGCGCGGCCGTCTTCCCGCCCGAAACCGGCTCGAGCCGGCCAGTCTTCTTTCGTCCGCGCTCGGTACGGTCGTGTTACGCCGTTCGTGCCCCAGAGAGTCGACCTCGCGCGTCCTTTTCGACGTGTTTTTTGCTGTTTTTTCCTTGAAAAAGTTCGGGAAGCGCTCCGGTAGTGTTCCGGAAGACCCTTTCGGGTTTTCTGCCCTTCCCGTATTTCTCAGTTTTTGCCCCGTAAGTTTTCTTTCGTTGTCGGGGTAGGCCTCTTTTGGCCTCGGTCGAGATTTTTCTCCCTCTAAATTTTGGTGCTTCAATTTTCGCCATTTCGGCTTTTGATTTCGCCGGCGTGATTTTTCCGCCCATGACATCGAAGCCTTCCAGCGGCTTCAAGAAGTGCACCCAGTGCGCCCGAGTAATCTCGCTCACTGATAGGCACTCTGCGTGTCTTCAGTGTCTAGGGGCCCAGCACCGCCCTCAGAACTGCAGTCTGTGTTCCCTGTTACAAAGGCGGACTCAGGTAGCGAGATTAGCCCAGTGGAACGTTTTGTTCTCGGGCTCTTCGTCGGCATCGGCACCGGAGGCATCGAGTGCATCGATGTCGTCAGCGTCCGGACCATCTTCCTTGGCTGCCGCTCCATCGACTGCATCGAGGCATCGGACCTCTGCATCGGCGCCGAGGCATCGGGCGACTGCATCGACGTCGGTGGTACCGAGACTTCGTCTGCTGATGTCGTCGGACGGAGGTGCATCGTCAGGAGTGCAGGTGAGGGCTGTCCATTCCCCTGCTGGTGGTGGTGAGCCTTCGGGTGGGTCTCCTCCTACCCTGAGGGCTCCTGCGGTACAGCCCCCCCGGGATCGACCCTCTTCGGTCTCGGCCCCCTTCGGTCTCGGCCCCGAGGAAGCGACGGATGGATTCTACGTCCTCCTCGTCGGTGCCGGGGAGCTCCGGTGACATGCTTCGGAAGAAGTCGAAGAAGCATCGACACCGGTCTCCTCCCCATGTCGGCACCGAGAGCTCTGGGTCGCCGAGGGATTCGGCACCCAGCAGGCATCGGCACCGAGAGGACCGCTCACCCTCTGTTCAGGAGGTGTCGATGCGCTCCACTCTGGACAGCCCGGAACAGCCTCCTCGCCCGGAACAGGTTCTGACGTCGACGCCTGCATCGACCTCTCAGCCTTTCTCTGCAGCCGCTCTAAACGAGAGCCTCCGGGCCGTTCTCCCAGAGATTCTGGGAGAGCTGTTGTGCCCTACCCCTCCGGTACCGGCGGTGCTTGCGCCTCCGGTACCGTCGAGCGTGGCGCCGGCTGGCCCATCGCCCAGGTTGAGGTCCCCGACGTCGGTACCGCCGTGCTGGTTGCCGACAGCGGCCACCTCCCAGGAAGGCTCCCCGACTACGTCGGCGGAGGGAGCTTCGCCGATGCGGTGCGAGGGAGTCTACCTCTCGACGCCCCCACCGTGGACGGGGTTCCACCGAGTCGAGTAGGGCGAGGTTGCAGACGCAGGTTCGTGAACTTGTGTCTGACACCGAGGGTGAGGCCTCGTGGGAAGAAGAGGAGGACCCCAGATATTTCTCTGACGAGGAGTCTGAGGGTCTTCCTTCTGATCCCACTCCCTCTCCTGAGAGACAGCTTTCTCCTCCCGAGAGTCTGTCTTTTGCTTCCTTTGTCCGGGAGATGTCTACGGCCATCCCCTTCCCGGTGGTTGTGGAGGACGAGCCCAGGGCTGAAATGTTTGAGCTCCTGGACTATCCTTCTCCACCTAAGGAAGCGTCCACTGTTCCCTTGCACCATGTCCTAAAAAAGACATTGCTTGCGAACTGGACCAAGCCACTAAGTAATCCCCACATTCCCAAGAAGATTGAGTCCCAGTACCGGATCCATGGGGACCCAGAGCTGATGCGCACTCAGTTGCCTCATGACTCTGGAGTTGTGGATCTGGCCCTAAAGAAGGCTAAGAGTTCTAGGGAGCATGCTTCGGCGTCCCCGGGCAAAGACCCTAGAACCTTAGACTCCTTTGGGAGGAAGGCCTACCATTCTTCTATGCTCGTGGCCAAGATCCAGTCTTACCAGCTCTACACGAGCATACACATGCGGAACAATGTGAGGCAGTTGGCGGGCTTGGTTGATGCTCTTCCCCCTGAGCAAGCCAAGCCTTTTCAGGAGGTGGTCAGGCAGCTGAAGGCGTGCAGAAAATTCCTGGCCAGAGGAGTTTATGACACTTTTGATGTTGCGTCCAGGGCCGCTGCTCAAGGTGTGGTGATGTGCAGGCTCTCATGGCTGCGTGCCGCCGACCTGGAGAATAGACTCCAGCAGCGGATTGCGGACTCGCCTTGCCGTGCGGACAACATTTTTGGAGAAAAAGTCGAGCAGGTGGTAGAGTCTCTCCACCAGCGGGACACCGCATTCGACAAGTTCTCCCGCCGGCAGCCTTCAGCCTCTACCTCTACAGGTAGACGATTTTTCGGGGGAAGGAAGACTGGTCCCTATGCTTCTGGTAAGCGTAGGTACAATCCTCCTTCCCGACAGCCTGCGGCCCAGGCTAAGCCCCAGCGCGCTCGCTCTCGTCAGCAGCGTGCGCCTCAGCAAGGCCCCGCGGCTCCCCAGCAAAAGCAAGGGGCGAGCTTTTGACTGGCTCCAGCAGAGCATAGCCGACATCCAAGTGTCAGTGCCGGGCGACCTGCCGGTCGGGGGGAGGTTGAAAGCTTTTCACCAAAGGTGGCCTCTCATAACCTCCGATCAGTGGGTTCTCCAAATAGTCCGGCAGGGATACACCCTCAATTTGGCCTCAAAACCTCCAAATTGTCCACCGGGAGCTCAGTCTTACAGCTTCCAGCACAAGCAGGTACTTGCAGAGGAACTCTCCGCCCTTCTCAGCGCCAATGCGGTCGAGCCCGTGCCATCCGGGCAAGAAGGGCTGGGATTCTATTCCAGGTACTTCCTTGTGGAAAAGAAAACAGGGGGGATGCGTCCCATCCTAGACCTAAGGGCCCTGAACAAATATCTCGTAAAAGAAAAGTTCAGGATGCTTTCCCTGGGCACCCTTCTCCCCATGATTCAGCAAAACGATTGGCTATGCTCTCTGGACTTGAAGGATGCCTACACACACATCCCGATACTGCCAGCTCACAGACAGTATCTGCGATTTCAGTTGGGCACACGCCACTTCCAGTACTGTGTGCTACCCTTGGGCTCGCCTCTGCGCCCAGGGTGTTCAGAAAGTGCCTAGCTGTGGTAACAGCGGCACTTCGCAGGCTGGGGGTGCACGTGTTCCCATATCTCGACGATTGGCTGGTGAAGAACACATCCGAGGCAGGAGCCCTGCAGTCCATGCAGATGACTATTCGCCTCCTGGAGCTACTGGGGTTTGTGATAAATTACCCAAAGTCCCATCTTCTCCCAGTGCAGAAACTCGAATTCATAGGAGCCCTGCTGGATTCTCGGACAGCTCGCGCCTATCTTCCAGAGGCGAGAGCCAACAACTTGTTGTCCCTCGTCTCGCGGGTGCGTGCGTCCCAGCAGATCACAGCTCGGCAGATGTTGAGATTGCTGGGCCACATGGCCTCCACAGTTCATGTGACTCCCATGGCCCGCCTCCACATGAGATCTGCTCAATGGACCCTAGCCTCCCAGTGGTATCAGGCCGCTGGGGGTCTAGAGGACGTGATCCACTTGTCCACGAGTTTTCTCAAATCCCTGTATTGGTGGACGATTTGCTCCAATTTGACTCTGGGACGTCCCTTCCAAATTCCTCAGCCACAAAAAGTGCTGACCACGGATGCGTCTCTCCTGGGATGGGGAGCTCATGTCGATGGGCTTCACACCCAAGGAAGTTGGTCCCTCCAAGAACGCGATCTACAGATCAATCTTCTGGAGTTGCGAGCGATCTGGAACGCTCTGAAGGCTTTCAGAGATCGGCTGTCCCACCAAATTATCCAAATTCAGACAGACAACCAGGTTGCCATGTACTATGTCAACAAGCAGGGGGGCACCGGATCTCGCCCCCTGTGTCAGGAAGCCGTCAGCATGTGGCTCTGGGCCCGCCGTCTCGGCATGGTGCTCCAAGCCACATATCTGGCAGGCGTAAACAACAGTCTGGCCGACAGACTGAGCCGGATTATGCAACCTCACGAGTGGTCGCTCAACTCCAGAGTGGTGCGCCAGATCTTCCAAGCGTGGGGCAACCCCCTTGGTGGATCTCTTCGCATCTCGAGTGAACCACAAAGTCCCTCAGTTCTGTTCCAGGCTTCAGGCCCCCGGCAGACTAGCATCGGATGCCTTCCTCCTGGATTGGGGGGAGGGCCTGCTGTATGCTTATCCTCCCATCCCTCTGGTGGGGAGGACTTTGTTGAAACTCAAGCAAGACCAAGGCACCATGATTCTGATTGCTCCTTTTTGGCCGCGTCAGATCTGGTTCCCCCTTCTTCTGGAGTTATCCTCCGAAGAACCGTGGAGATTGGAGTGTTTTCCGACCCTCATCACACAGGACGAGGGGGCGCTTCTGCATCCCAACCTCCAGTCTCTGGCTCTCACGGCCTGGATGTTGAGGGCGTAGACTTTGCCTCTTTGGGTCTGTCAGAGGGTGTCTCCCGCATCTTGCTTGCTTCCAGGAAAGACTCCACTAAGAGAAGTTACTTCTTCCATTGGAGGAGGTTTGCCGTCTGGTGTGACAGCAAGGCCCTAGATCCTCGCTCTTGTCCTACACAGACCCTGCTTGAATACCTTCTGCACTTGTCTGAGTCTGGTCTCAAGACCAACTCTGTAAGGGTTCACCTTAGTGCAATCAGTGCATACCATTACCGTGTGGAAGGTAAGCCGATCTCAGGACAGCCTTTAGTTGTTCGCTTCATGAGAGGTTTGCTTTTGTCAAAGCCCCCTGTCAAGCCTCCTACGGTGTCATGGGATCTCAATGTCGTTCTCACCCAGCTGATGAAACCTCCTTTTGAGCCACTGAATTCCTGCCATCTGAAGTACTTGACCTGGAAGGTCATTTTCTTGGTGGCAGTTACTTCAGCTCGTAGAGTCAGTGAGCTTCAGGCCCTGGTAGCCCAGGCCCCGTACACCAAATTTCATCATAACAGAGTAGTCCTCCGCACTCACCCTAAGTTCCTGCCGAAGGTTGTGTCGGAGTTCCATCTGAACCAGTCAATTGTCTTGCCAACATTTTTTCCCCGTCCTCATTCCTGCCCTGCTGAACGTCAGCTGCACACATTGGACTGCAAGAGAGCATTGGCCTTCTACCTGGAGCGGACACAACCCACCAGACAGTCCGCCCAATTGTTTGTTTCTTTTGACCCCAATAGGAGGGGAGTGGCTGTAGGGAAACGCACCATATCCAATTGGCTAGCAGATTGCATTTCCTTCACTTACGCCCAGGCGGGGCTGGCTCTTGAGGGTCATGTCACGGCTCATAATGTTAGAGCCATGGCTGCGTCGGTAGCCCACTTGAAGTCAGCCTCCATTGAAGAAATTTGCAAAGCTGCGACGTGGTCATCTGTCCACACATTCACATCTCATTACTGCCTGCAGCAGGATACCCGACGCGACAGTCGGTTCGGGCAGTCAGTTCTTCAGAACCTGTTTGGGCTTTAGGATCCAACTCCACCCCCCGAGGGCCCTGTTTGTTCTGTTCCAGGCTGCACTCTCAGTTAGTTGGTAAATTTTTTAGGTCAATCTCAGTTATGTCCTCGCCGTTGCGAGGCCCAATTGACCATGGTTGTTGTTTTGAGTGAGCCTGGGTCTAGGGATACCCCATCAGTGAGAACAAGCAGCCTGCTTGTCCTCGGAGAAAGCGAATGCTACATACCTGTAGAAGGTATTCTCCGAGGACAGCAGGCTGATTGTTCTCACAAACCCGCCCGCCTCCCCTTTGGAGTTGAGTCTTCCCTTGAAGTGTATTGTCTTGCTACATACTGGACTGGCCGGCTCGAGCCGGTTTCGGGCGGGAAGACGGCCGCGCATGCGCGGTGCGCATGGGCGCGCGAGGACTAGCAAAGGCCTTTGCTAGTAAACTTTCTGATGGAGGGGGCTGCCGAGGACGTCAACCCATCAGTGAGAACAATCAGCCTGCTGTCCTCGGAGAATACTTTCTACAGGTATGTAGCATTCGCTTTATCTTGTTGGGCAGACTGGATGGACCGTACAGGTCTTTATCTGCTGTCATTTACTATGTTACTATAGAATGGTAACCCTTTTGCAGTGTCTGGGTTGGGTTTTGAACTTTCCCAAAAGCCACTTGATGCCCATGCAAACTCTGAAATATCTGGGTGGTCACTTCGACACTGCCCAGGGCTAAGTATTTTTGCCAGATCACAGGATGGTCAAGCTTGGGCATCAGATTCGTCTTTTGCTAAAGTCTCTGAGCCCTCGCACTTGGGACTATGTGAAGGTGTTGACTTTTATGGCAGCAACTTTGGATATGGTGTCATGGGCCAAAGCTCACATGTGTCTGCTTCAGCAGTCACTCTTGTGCCATTGGCTGCCAATGTCTCAGGATTATGAACTGCATCTCCTCTGCACCACATGCAAAGAACAGCATGTCGTGGTGGCTTTGCTCCAGCGGTCTTCTCCAGGGTATCTTATTCGTCTCTCCCCTTTGGGTTATGGTGGTAACTGGTACCAATCTGACAGGGTGGAGTGTTCACTGTATTCATCACAATACCCAGGGTCTGCGGAACAATACAGAGTTGATGTGGCCAATCAGTCACCTGGAACTCAGAGCAGTCTTCAAAGTCCTTCTAGCCTTTCAGTCTCTGTTAACATGATAGATAACATGACAGCGGTGACTTATTTGAACAGACAAGTTGGCACTCACAGTGCTCCCCTAGCAATGGAGGCCAGTTATTTTGCTGGGTGGAATGTCACTTGCAGCGGATTTCTGCAGCGCACAGGATCAAAAATGTTTTCATTGGAAGACATTTGTAGGGCGGCTACATGGTCCTCTTTACATACTTTTGCTAGACATTAATTCGTCGATTTTGCAGCTCAAATGAACGTTTCTTTGGAGCATCCGTCCTCTCTATGGGAGTTTCAGAAGCTCACCCGGTATGACGACTACTTTGCTACATCCCATAAGTCTCTGGATTCATCTGCTGCTGGTGACAAGAAGGAAAAATTGTCTTATCTGATGATTTTCTTTTCTTTAGTCACAGCAGATGAATCCAGAATCCCTCTCCTTTTCATTCCATTACTCGTGTGTATTTTTCAATTCATTTCTCTGTTTAAGGCTGTTTCTGCAAGTTGCTGTTCAGGTTCTAATTGTTCTATTGTTTATGCTGTATTACTTTGAGGAAGGTGAAATTAAATCTGTCCTTTCTACTTTATTATGAGCCATACTAACTAATGAAGGAGCATACAATCCTATATGAGAGAGTTCAGTTTAGTTCTCTCTATCTCTATCTGCTGGTAGATGGTCCACAAGCTATAAGTCTCTGGATTCATCTACTGTGACTATAGGAAAGAAAATTATCAGGTAAGACATTTTTCTCTCTCTTTATTTATTTATTTATTATTACGTTTGTATCCCGCCCTTTCCCACTCAAAGCAGGTTCAATGCGGCTTACATAGTAATAGGAATACAGAATATTGTTAGAGAGGGTAAAAGTTAAGAATACCAGAATAATAGAAGAGAGGAATAGGTACCAGAATAATAGAAGAGATGAATAGGTACCAGAATAATAGAAGAGATGAGTAGGTAGAGATAGGCAATGGAGAGGGGAGTAAGGTGGGAGATATAATCAGGGTCAATGTCGTTATCATATGGGTATGTGCTAGGTAGATGGGTTCATAAGATTAGTCTGGGTCATTTGGATAGGCTTGCTTGAATAAATGGGTTTTTAGTGCTTTCCGGAAGGGTAGGTAGTCGCAGATTGATCGGATAGATCTGGGGAGGGCATTCCATAGTTGGCTGCCTAGGAAGGAGAAGTTGGATCCATAATAGGTCTTGTACTTGATTCCTTTTTAATTGGGATAATGCAGTTTGTGGTAATTTTGCGAAGATTATGTATGTCTGACCCAGAAGTGAGAGGGGAGGGATGGTTTGAATGGAGCAGTACCCAGGCATTTTGTTGATTTCGAAAATAAAATGAAACCAAGTATAATACATCAAACCATTAGATGTCACTGCCAAAATATTTCAAAGTATGGATTTTACAGTTTAACCAGTAGGTGCTACTGTCCCTTGGCAACAAGTATTGTCGTGCTTCTTGTCCACTAGTTGGCATTACACATAGCAATCTATGGTAGACTGCACAGTTCAGTCGCTAGGCTTCACCATTACAAAACACCCATTAAAAAAGCTATATGGATCCGTCACTAGATGTCAGCAATTGAATTTGAGAGAACATGAAATATACATCTAAATGAGAGAAGGCTCTGAAATTAGAGGGCATAGTTTTTCTTCATTTGTAGGGGGCTCACTTCCTGTGCATTGACGCCACTGGGGTACTTGGGCGTCTCTGTCATATCCCTTCTCTCCTACCTCTTCCATGTTGAGGTATACGGGCCTGTCCCTATATGTTTGTGACTGAGACCACGATGAAGTTAAGAGGGAATAGGATTAGGAGGAATATAATCACGCAATCTTCATCCATTTCGACACTCCACTTATACCTCATACGATCACTATACAACTTTGTATTTGTTATCCATCGACTGGGCAAACGCCTTTGACGGTACTATGTAAGCCACATTGAGCCTGCAAATATGTGGGAAAATGTGGGGTACAAATGAAACAAATAAAATAAATCACTAGACCAGCAAGGATAAGGATGTGGCAGCAGTAGGGGTAGTCTGTGAGGGGTGGGAGGATGCATGGGAAATGTGCCTCAAGGAAATATTTCCAGTCCCTCTGCATGTGTTTGTGTGGCTGCATTTTGTGTGTGTGTGACGTCTCAGAGAAGAGGAGAGACAGTTTGAAAGGAGCAAAGTCAAACTGCTATTTCTTAGGGTATCAATGTTTCTGTGTTGCAGGTGCTAAAACTGCTTTTGCTACAGAAATGCATTGGGCCTATTTTAGGGTGGAGGTTGGGCTTTATTTTTCTGCAAACCTTAGTCTAATGTGACCTATTTATTTTGAAAACATTGCATTTTTCCCTCAGTTTTCTTCCATTCCACATTTTGAGTTATTTTGCCACCAGATTGACAGAATTCATTATTTACACTTTCTTTATACGTTAATTCCTACCTCTATTGGGTTGGAAAGAATAAAAATACACATCCTACAGTGGTGGAAATAAGTATTTGATCCCTTGCTGATTTTGTAAGTTTGCCCACTGACAAAGACATGAGCAGCCCATAATTGAAGGGTAGGTTATTGGTAACAGTGAGAGATAGCACATCACAAATTAAATCCGGAAAATCACATTGTGGAAAGTATATGAATTTATTTGCATTCTGCAGAGGGAAATAAGTATTTGATCCCCCACCAACCAGTAAGAGATCTGGCCCCTACAGACCAGGTAGATGCTCCAAATCAACTCGTTACCTGCATGACAGACAGCTGTCGGCAATGGTCACCTGTATGAAAGACACCTGTCCACAGACTCAGTGAATCAGTCAGACTCTAACCTCTACAAAATGGCCAAGAGCAAGGAGCTGTCTAAGGATGTCAGGGACAAGATCATACACCTGCACAAGGCTGGAATGGGCTACAAAACCATCAGTAAGACGCTGGGCGAGAAGGAGACAACTGTTGGTGCCATAGTAAGAAAATGGAAGAAGTACAAAATGACTGTCAATCGACAAAGATCTGGGGCTCCACGCAAAATCTCACCTCGTGGGGTATCCTTGATCATGAGGAAGGTTAGAAATCAGCCTACAACTACAAGGGGGGAACTTGTCAATGATCTCAAGGCAGCTGGGACCACTGTCACCACGAAAACCATTGGTAACACATTACGACATAACGGATTGCAATCCTGCAGTGCCCGCAAGGTCCCCCTGCTCCGGAAGGCACATGTGACGGCCCGTCTGAAGTTTGCCAGTGAACACCTGGATGATGCCGAGAGTGATTGGGAGAAGGTGCTGTGGTCAGATGAGACAAAAATTGAGCTCTTTGGCATGAACTCAACTCGCCGTGTTTGGAGGAAGAGAAATGCTACCTATGACCCAAAGAACACCGTCCCCACTGTCAAGCATGGAGGTGGAAATGTTATGTTTTGGGGGTGTTTCTCTGCTAAGGGCACAGGACTACTTCACCGCATCAATGGGAGAATGGATGGGGCCATGTACCGTACAATTCTGAGTGACAACCTCCTTCCTTCCGCCAGGGCCTTAAAAATGGGTCGTGGCTGGGTCTTCCAGCACGACAATGACCCAAAACATACAGCCAAGGCAACAAAGGAGTGGCTCAGGAAGAAGCACATTAGGGTCATGGAGTGGCCTAGCCAGTCACCAGACCTTAATCCCATTGAAAACTTATGGAGGGAGCTGAAGCTGCGAGTTGCCAAGCGACAGCCCAGAACTCTTAATGATTTAGAGATGATCTGCAAAGAGGAGTGGACCAAAATTCCTCCTGATGTGTGCAAACCTCATCATCAACTACAGAAGACGTCTGACCGCTGTGCTTGCCAACAAGGGTTTTGCCACCAAGTATTAGGTCTTGTTTGCCAGAGGGATTAAATACTTATTTCCCTCTGCAGAATGCAAATAAATTCATATACTTTCCACAATGTGATTTTCCGGATTTAATTTGTGATGTGCTATCTCTCACTGTTACCAATAACCTACCCTTCAATTATGGGCTGCTCATGTCTTTGTCAGTGGGCAAACTTACAAAATCAGCAAGGGATCAAATACTTATTTCCACCACTGTATATACAGTGCACTCCATTTAAGTGCACGTCGGGTAAGCGTATGCTCTGTTTAACTGCATGCCGTACTTCGGTCCTGTTTTTGGCACCATCAATTTCTATGGGGACAAACTTCGGTTTAGCACACCACTGGTAAGTGCAAGATTCGCTTATATGCATGGTTTAAGACTGCTCCTCTGCAGGAAAGACTCCGCAGAAGCGCGCGCACGGAATATGGAAGCAGATTGGCGCGTGACAACCAACGAGATTTCAAATTTACTGCCCCTTTAACTGCCACAGGCAGAATAAGCAAAAGAATGTTGTTAGAGTGTACACTGGGGTTGTTGCGGTGGAACTGTAAGACTTTAACACTGGCTGAACAAATAGAAGTTCTTGAAAAATTAGAAAACAAACAGTCATGCATCTATTGCTAAAGAATATGGTGTCATTCCCAGTCAAATTTCACGTGTCTTGAAGCAGAAAGACCAGCTTCTGTAAGACTGGCAAAACAATACAAATCCACAACGGAAAAGAAAACGGTCGGGAAAAGCTGAGGAGGTAAAAGATGCTCTTCTTGATGGTTTTCTTGAGTCAAGAGCAGACAGTTTCCTGTCAGTGGTCCACTGCCTATGGAGAAAGCTAACCAGTTAGCTGAAAGTCTTGGACTAACTGAATTCAAAGCCACTGTTGGATGATTGGAAAGATGGAAGGAGAGGAACAACATAAAATTCAAGAAACAGCATGGTGAGAAACAAGACACTGATGTCTTTTGTGCTGAAAATTAGGTTGTTTCAGTTCTTCCTACCATCTTGAACGAGTTTGCACCTCGTGACATTTTCAATGCTGACAAAAACAGTCTCTACTGGCGAGCGATTCCTGATGGAACGCTTGCATTCAAACATGCCAAAACTACTGGAGGTAAAACGTCGAAGGACCGACTGACGATCCTCCTTTGCTGCATTATGGATGGGAGTGAGAAGTTGGAACCCCTCATCATTGGAAAGAGCAAACAGCCCTGTTGCTTCAAGAAAGTTAAGCGACTTCCTGTAACATACGAGGCTAACGCAAATTCATGGATGACTGAGGAAATTTGGAAGCAGTGGCTAAAGAAGTTAGACACTAGAATGCGGGCACAAAAGCGTCAGATTTTGCTGCTTTGTGATAATTGTGCTGCACACAGGGATGATGTCAGGCTGTCTAACGTCAAGGTGGTCTTCCTGCCACCAAACACTACCTCTCTGATCCAACCTATGGATCAGGGCATAATAGCCAATGTCTGATGAGCATTATGGATGACCAGACTGACAAGGATAAACGTGCTGTTGAACTGGCTCTTAATCTATCACTGTTGGATTCCCTACATATGCAGAAAGAAGCCTGGAATCATGTTACACAGGCAACCATTGTGAACTGCTACAAGCGGGCAAGCTTTGTTAAGGATGTGGAGAGGGACGAAACAGGTGCAGCTGTTGCAAAAGTGTCAGATGAACAGGTTATTGACATCCCAGCCGGTGTTACTGAAGAGGAGTTTCCTCACTACGTAGCTGTTGGTTACGATCTACAAACAGCTGACGACAGCACTGATGTCGAGATATGCGCCTACACGCAGGCAACAATGGCTGATGATGAACCAGATGATGAAATGAGCAGCGAGGCACATGCTGACGAAATTCAACAACCTCCTCCTGTCACTTTTGCAAGAGCACTGGAGAGTCTCAACACTGTGCGGGCCTATCTGGAGGCCACTGGATGTCAGTGCTATGACAGTTTTTACCATCTGGCAGACGTAGTCTATGGAACTCACAGACCCAATAGTGTACAGAGGACTATAATTGATTACCTCAAGTAAGCCTAATGTCAGTTAACGGAGACTGTATACTGTATGTATAATAATAAACAGTACCGTACATATGTTTATCAGATGTCAATCTTCTTTGGGTCACAACTGTTAAGTGCACGCTCCGGTTAACTGCATTCATTTCTTTGGTCCCATACCCCTGCACTTAAGCGGATTGCACTGTATTTTGTATTTTCCATGGAGTATAGATTCTCATGTATATTTGTCTAGTTTATTTCAAATCACATATGTAATGTAGATAAGTGTGTGTAGAGAATAAAGCTCGAAAACAATCTCCCCATCTTTTTTTTTTTAATATGCTTTTTGCTTGTCTAAACGTCTGAACACTTCAGATTTTTATGTTCTTTGTTGTTAATCGTTTCCAGGTTAATTACAGATTTAGCTTGATAGAAACACCATTCCTCTTAATAGTCCATAAGTGTTTTGTTTATGAAAGTAATCTGATTCTTTTCTGTGTATGACAGGGCCAGTGGGTCTTCTCTGGTCTTGAATACATGATTTCTAACATTTTAGCTTCTATAATCCTGAATCTTCTTTCTTGCTCTCGCTCTCTCCGTGTAGGGTGATGTTGGGCTTGCTATGGGCAAACTCTATGGAAATGACTTCAGCCAAACTACCATCTCTCGCTTTGAAGCCTTGAACCTCAGCTTTAAAAATATGTGCAAATTAAAGCCTCTTCTAGAAAAGTGGCTGAATGATGCAGGTGAGTGAGTATGGAATTCCCCAGGTTATCCTCATTGTCATACATAGATCTGTCCATGAATAGAAGAGGCACAAAGAAACTGCAGCAAAAGTCCAGATGTCTGAAGAAGCAGCCAAAAGAATCGACCAGTGGCCTCAAAGGAAAGAAGTTTATTAACTCATTAGTGCCCAATGTTCCCATAATAAGCCATATGGGATCAAATTGATGGGAACATTGGGCACTATTGGGTTAAAAAGCAACCTTTGGTGGTGAAGTGTGCATATATTGTCCAAACATACAGATGTTCTAATAATAGCCCACATGTTTTGACAGTGGTACCTATAAATAATAAAGCAAATAAGAACATATATACATAAAATTATACTAAGTAATAGTATTTATAGGTGTGGTACATGTTCCTGTTGTAAAGATCGAACGTGCCCCTGATTCAGGCAGTCTTCTACTGAAACAGTGTAATTAAACTCTGGAATTCGTTGCCAGAGAATGTGGTAAAGGCGGTTAGTGGAGTTTAAAAAAGGTTTGGACGGCTTCCTAAAGGAAAAGTCCATAGACCATTATTAAATGGACTTGGTGAAAATCCACTATTTCTCGGTTATGCAGTATAAAATATTTTTTGGGATCTTGCCAGGTATTTGTGACTTGGCTGGATTGGCCACTGTTGTACTTATCCGACAGGAGAAGAATATAAACTTCTAATTCACATGTCGTCTTCTAGTAGTTCTGATTGGCGGATTCATGGTTTGGCATTTCTTTGAATTTTGCATCCATCTTGGACTTTGTTTTGGTGATCAAAAAAGTATTTGGAAGCATTTCTTCCTAAAGCAGCGAGCTCCAGCGAAACAAGGTGCTCTTGTTGAAGACTTTTTTGCTTGTTTCAGCAACACAATGAAGACAGGATGGTGTTATGGCTGAAAGCTACTAGAAGACGACATGTGAATCAGAAGTTTATATTCTTCTCTTGTCGGATAAATACTAGTTGGTGCACCATTCTTTGCTATCTTTTTGATGCGGGCCTGCTTAATGTCTTTCTAAGTATCTTTTTGAGGGTATTTCCCTGTGTAGTTTGATTGCTATTATAAAAGATTAAAGCATTTTCTCTCGCAGTTTCATATTTTTAAGTGAGTTGGAGGGGGGATTTTTTGGAACCAATAGTTTTTCTCCTTATGAAGGAGGTTTTTGTATGGGTTCTTTTTTTTTTCTCCCTTTACTTACCAAGAAACTAATGATATATGATCTTGCTCCATGTGCAGTTGTGGGGTACCTAGTAGTGGTACCGTCATTCAACATTGAATTTCCTCACTGGGAAGCTTTGAGGTTTCTATTTAATATACAGTTATAATCTCAAGGAAACTGAGAGAATATAAGCTTATTATATAAACTGGTGGTGATTTGTAGCATTGACTGTATACCAGTTTGATTTCCCATAGTTTATAGTCATGGAATGAGCTACCATGGGTTATATGCAACTGGGGCTATCAGACATCTTCTCTTACTGCCTTTGGAATACACACTTGGCTTCATGCTACCTTGTAAAAATGTAATGAGCTTGCCAAAAATAGAGCAAGTTGTGCCTATGGGTGGACCATATCAGATGTTAATAATGAAAAAAGGAGGCTTGTTTATTAACTAATTACTTTCTAATTCATTTTCATAGATTGCTATTTTTCAGTAAGTAGGTATGAATACACTTAACTGTCCATTGGTCTTGTCCCAGTGTACAGTTAGCCACAGGAAATTATTAAAATAATCACCTTTAACAATAAAACCTGGTCTGCAGCGTGTCCATTACCAAGTAGATCAGAGGGCAGCTACTAAAACAGACTATGGTCTTCATCGTAAAGTATATAGAGGCAGACTCGTAAATCTCAATATGTATACTTTGGAAGAAAGGAGAGAGAGAGAAGATATGATTGAGACATTTTAATTTCTCCATGGCATAAATGCACAGGAGGAGAGTCTCTCAACTGAAAGGAAGCTCTGGAACAAGAGGGCATAAGATGAAGTTAAAAGGGGATAGACTCAGACGTAATTGAAAGAAATACTTCTTATGGAAAGGGTGGTGGATGCTTAGAACAACCTCCTGGTGGAAGTGGTGGAGACGAGGATTGTATCCGAATTCAAGAAAACTTGGGAATGGACATGTGGAATCTCTTAGGAGGAGGAAGAGATAGTGGATGATATGGATGGGCATACTGGATTGGCCATATTGTCGTCATCTCTGTTTCTATGACTTGGGAATTGATGCTTCTTAATTCTGGGAGTGAGGAGCATAGAGTAAATCTCTTCATTAGGATTTGCCAGGTGACCAGTTGACCACTGCTTGACACAGGATGCTGAGCTTGAATGGACCATGACCTATCCATGGCACTTGCATTCTTAAATCCTTCTGAGAACAACTGAATTAACATGTGTTCTAAAATTCAGTCTCTAGAACATTTCCATTATGAAGGCATAGATGTCAGGTATTACTTCTTAAAAATGTTATGAAGTGTATTGTAAAATACAAAACATGAAAATTCTGGTATCTGTCCACACCTTTTGCTGCTTTGCCGTTGGGAGGTGTGTTAGATTTCTATAGGGAACATGTTTGACAGTGTAACTGCTATTTTGTTGTGCTATGTGTTGAGCAGCTTCGATCGGGCTAACTTTTACTTATGTGTCTTGTCCTAGAAAACCTCTCATCTGACTCTGCTCTCTCCAGTCCAAGTTCACTAAATTCCCCAGGGCTGGGGGTTGAGGGGCTGAACCGCAGGAGGAAGAAACGCACCAGCATTGAGACTAACATACGAGTGGCCTTAGAGAAGAGTTTCCTGGAGGTCAGTATCTTGTAGTAGAGATGAAGAGGTGGAAGACAGAGACAGTTTGGGTGTGTGGGGGGACCATTACCAATGTCTTATAATAGGATGGGTGAGCAAACGGGTTCTGGGCCCATTGGGAGGCTTTTTACTGAACAAACGTCCAGTAGATCCCGAGTCAAACATAAATCTTTAATTCTCATAATAAATTAAAGTGTCTGACACTGAAGAAGTAGTCCAGCTTGTAATTATACACAGCACAAGGGTATTCCTTAATGCTTGCTTTTTTCCTAGGCCTCCCTTTTTTTCTAGGTTTGTGGTTTTAAGTTTTCTACCTGGGCCCTGGAATCCATGTTCTGCTCCTCTTAAGGTGGCCCTAACTTTGAGGAAGACTAGGAACATCTAGTATAGGCACTCTTTTTAATGGTTATTGCATGGTAGTGTCGCTATTGTATGTTATCTGCTACAAAGCATATTTATGCTCTTGAGACTTACTATATTTTCATACTAGTAAAAAAGGCCCGTTTCTGACACAAATGAAACGGGCGCTAGCAAGGTTTTCTTCGGAGCGTGTATGTTTGAGAGAGTGTTTGTGAGAGTGACTGTGTTGTGAGAGAGAGAGTGAATGTGCGAGTGTGAGAGACAGTGAATCTGGATGAGAGTGTGTCTGTGAGAGAGAGGGTGTGTGTGTGTGAGAATGAGAGTGTGTGCAAGTGCGTATGTGAGACACAGTGAGAGAGAGAGTGTGTGTTTCACACAGATACAGTTGTGCGAGAGAGAGTGTGTGTGAGACACAGACTCTCTGTGAGACTGAGTGTATGAGACCAAGAGAGAGTGTGAGTGAATGTGATACAGTGTGAGACATAGAGTGTGTGAGAGACAGTGTATGAGAGTGAGAGAGAGAAAGACATTGACTGTGAGAGAAGAGAGTGTGTGTGTGACAGAGATACCTCCCCCCACCCTCTGGTGTCAGCCCCCCCCCCCCCCCCCCCCCCCCCCCCCCTCCGGTGTCTGAGCGTTACTGTGCAGGACACTGAGCTCTGGCTGTGCTTCAAGGAACTGACCAATCCTATTTAATAGAATGCACCTCCAACATTCTGAAGCCGAGAAACCTCGTGTGGTTGGTCATTTCTGCTTGTGACGAACCCGGAAGTACGTGATGTCAATTCAGGAGATGGATACAGAGAGCAGGAATGCCTCAGCCATGCAGTCAGCTTCAGAATGTTGGAGGTGAATTTTATTACATAGGATATTAAGATCTCATTCCCCAAGTCACTCTCTTTAAACTGTGCTCCTCTAGCCCTCATCTCCTGCTTCCATAGAAAACCACATTGCACTATTGATATTTACATTTGCTAATGAGATCCCTCAGAGCCAGTGTGCCCAGTTCATCTTATCAATCCCGCCATTAGGTGAGGGTTAGATTTTTTTGCTAGATTTGTTTTTATATTGTTAAGATTACTTAATTATAAATGCTTAGCAGAGATGTACAAATGTTCAGTAGCTAGGGCTGAGGTTTTAACAATTGAAACTCATGAGCAGTACTTCCAGTCTTGGTTTAATTCAGTCCATTAGTGAGGATGCTACCATGAAAAAAAAAAAAAATATATATATATATATTTACACATACAGGCACATATATTTTCTACATTCATGGGTGAAAAGCTTAGTATTTCTGGCCCATTATATCCCAGCATTTTCCACGTGTACAAGTTCAGAGGTCTATAGAAAACTGTAAAATGACATGCTGGAAATTCACAATGAATCCTCATGAAATATGAGTTATTCACAAAAGTTATTCACAAGTTGTGATGGGCCTCTTGGGCCAATGGTCTGCACCATCTAATCTTTCCTGGCACAAGTATGAAGAAGTCAGTTGTTTTCAATGCTCAACATAACTTTTATTGCAGTGTCCCATAATAAAACACATTCTTCTCATGAACTGCTAAGTTAGCGCTGCAGTATCCTACCCAAGGCTTCCAACAATTCGCCCACGTGGGTCCCTTTCCCTACTGAACCTTCCACCAACACACTCCTGTAGCTTTTCAGTGCCCCAGCAGTGCATTAATGTAACACAGGCACAGCTTTCTGGAGCAGATTCACCCGGCAGTACTCAGGTCTTAAAAGGTCTCCCACATGGCTTCTTAAGGGTTTATACAGTCCAACAGCAAAGTCCCCACACTATCTTTCCACTCTTTGGAAACAAAAATTAGTAACAGAAAAATAACCAGCTCTGGGGCTTTTTCTATCTTTGCCACCAGAGCTGGGCAGCTCACCTCTCTTGTAGTGTTCCACAGATACTGCCCACCCACAGCTACCACAGGAAAAAAATAGTAATAAACGTGAGTTTCGTCTTTACTCCATCTCACCGGCCTTTACTGGTTCATGTGCTCAAACCACATTCCTTTTTAGAGTCTCCTGGCACTGCTCCTTACTTTTGGGGTCCCTTCTTGCCCCAGGTTGGGTAGCCTGTCTACTCCTGGCTGTCTTTACTCTCTGGGGCTCTCTTGTTGCTCAGCATGCTTTCAGGTGACTGGGAATGGCCACACACCACCCTCTTCAGTGAGGAAGCCTTCAGTATGGTTTTCCCCCTATGGGAACCAGCAAATGTCCCTAGGAGTCCCCCTGTCTGTCAAAATGGGTAGCTTTCCCCCATTTACCTTCTCCTTGGGGAGCATTCTTATTCCTAAGAGCCATTCCACCAGATCCCTGCCCTCTAGAGGAAGTCTTTGAAAGTGCAGGCTCCTATTCCATTATGGCAGCACCATTCTGGGTTTTGAGCTGGTGGCTCTCAATGCCTTCTGGGTCATGTAGTATACTTTTTCCCCACTCTTGTAACAAGCCCTGGCTACTACCTTGTCACAAAGTGTAATAGCCAATAAATTGATAACTGATGGTAGGCATTCCTTCCTAACTCAAGGCCCTCCCATCCTTGAAATACACGTTCCACTAAGCTTGGCGAACAGTGATGCTTGGCTCCCTACAGCAATCACTTGTAACCCCTGTGGGAGCTCAAGTAGTTAGTAGTGCAGTGGTGGCTTCCTGAGAGAGTGAAATTCAGGAGGAGGTTTGAGTAAGTGATACTTTCAAGGATGTAGGAAGGGCTAAATAAAAGAAATAATAACAGCCAGAAGCTGACAATTATTGGTAAATAAAATCAAAACTAGGCACCATGCATAGTATTTGCAGGTCTGTACTCATAAAACTGGTGCAGGTTTTCAATTTATACTTTGGTCAACATGTTTTGAAGCAGTACAATTCTTCCTTCTCTGAAAAGCTATAGAAGAGCAACTGTCTTAGCAAATATTTAGTACTCACTAAGGGGATCATTTACCAAAGGCTATTGTGTGGTAATGCTCTTGCTTCATGTAATCTATGCAGATAGCTTCCTGACATAGTGAAATTCATGAGTGGGTTGCTTAGAAGAACTGGGTGGAGGCAATTTAATGTAGCAACAGTTCCATGTAGGACAAAATGACCAGTGGCATTGGCAAAAGAGTGTGAAGATTTCTCTTCAACAAAGAGGCTGGACCAAAGTGACTTGTGTAACTAAAAATCTGCTACCCCATACTTCCTCTGTCAGCCTCTCCCCCTCCAGCCTATGTTCCCCCACATACTCTTCCTCCAAGACATGTCCTTTCCAAAGCTTCTCTCCCCAATACACATTTCTCTGACCCCATTACAGCACATCTCAACCCCTCCCCCCAACCAGTCAGCCTTCACCATCCTATCTCCATCCCCCTCCCCATCCCAACTCCTTGTTTGTTAATCCTCCCCTTTGCTTACTGCTGGTGCCAGAAGAAGCATCACATGGCTCTCAATGAGTTAGACAGTAAATTGTCTTGTACAATACCACATTTTTGCTTTTCAAATTGTTCGCTTTACTGGACAAGGCCATGTATTTTTTCCAAGTGACAGCCATTTTTCTGTCCAGGAAATTCTGTTTAGAGCCATGCTGAGCCTGAACTCTTGCACTATTCTCATAATCTTATAAAAACAGCATGCATGATTGAGGCATCACATTACTGAGAGCTATACAGCATCAGAAGTGAACAGAACAGCTATTGTGAAGGCGTAGTTGCAAGCTTACAGAAAAGTTGGGGGAAAGAGGAAGGGTGATGCACTTAGGGTTTGTTGTGGCTCCCAAGCCTTACAGTGAAGAACGCTGGTCTAGTAGTACAACCCTTTGATGCTCCTTCCCTCCATTGTGCCATCATTATGATCCCTCTTTAAACTGCTATCTTAAATGAGAGCCACAAACTGTTCTTTAGATCTTTTTCCCTCTGTTTGGATTAAAGTAATAGATCTTGAGGTTCTTCTCACAGTACATCTATTGATTAATCATAGTCTTTTGTGTGGACTGGTGCCCACACTCTGGAAATATGCTATCATTAGTCCAATTCTTTAAAAGTTTCAAGTTTATTTCATTCTTATGATACGCCCTTCTTGGATCCCTCTGTGCCTGCCCACTACTATCCAGTCTCAAAGTTTTCTGTCAAAAGTTCTTGAAAAGGTGGTGTATACACAAATCTCATCTTTTGTTGCCAAAGCTTTAGCCTTAACACCCAAGGCAGTCAAGTTTTAGGACTGAGGGGCTGATGCACAAAAGTCCCCGGAAAAAACTGCTCATTATTTTCACATCAGAAAAAAATTACCGAGAACATAAGAATAGCCATACTGGGTCAGACCAATGGTCCATCTAGCCTAGTATTCTGTTTCCAACAATGGCCAAATCAGGTCACAAGTACCTGGCAGAAACCCAGATAGCAAGATTCCATGCTACCGTTCCCAGGTCAAGCAGTGGCTTTCTCATGTCTGTCTAAATAGCAGATTATGGACTTTTTCTTCAGGAGCTTGTCCAAACCTTTTTTTTTAAACCCAGATACTAACCCCTCTGTGCATCTCCCACTGAATAGCGTGCTAGCTAAACGGGTCAAAAAAGCACGTTGCTGGCCCGGTAAGTTTTTTGCTTCGGACGCTCACTTACCGTACTGAGATGGTTTTAACTGCACTCCTAAGTGAGATCCATTTCCACTTAGATAAGAATCAGATTGCTCTTGCCATTTCTCTTGATCTGTCAATCACATTTGACTTAGTCAACCTACTCCTATTACGCCTTTGAGCCTTGGGTTTATCTGGTACTGTGTTACGCTTGTTTTCTTCTTTCTATCAGAGCATTCATTCAAGGTAGTGACTTTTCCTCATCCTCTCAACCTTGGGTACTGCAATGTGGTATTCTGCAGGGTTCTATTCTTTCACCATTGTTGTTCAATCTGTTCTTAGTTCTTTAGCTACTGTTATTCAGACCTTTGCAGTCTCTTCATATTTCTACGCTAATGATATTCTCACCAATCCGGATGTCCCTTCAATTAATCCCTTACAGGCTTGCCTCAATGCAGTCAAAAATTGGCTCTCCGATCATCATTTGATTTTTAAATAAGGATAAAATAGTAGCCTGCTGGATCACAGGGTGCCCTTCTCAACCAACTAATGATCTTAACCTTCTGGGTCACCATAGATTACCAGTTCTCCTTTGCCTCTCAGGTATCTTAAGATGGGTTTCTTCTGCAACAACTTTGCTCTGTTAGGTAGTTCTTTCACCATGATTCTTTCCACTCACTCATACTTTTTCTTCTTATTTCATTAGACTATTGTAGTATCATTTATACTTGTATCTCTTGAGTGAGTTTGAATAAACTGCAATATTTGCAGAACACAGCAGGCTGGTTACTTTGTCACGCTCTTAAGTTTGATCACATTTTGCTGTTTCTTAAACGTTGGCTTCCACTTCAACAACAGATTACCTTCAAACTTTTAGTTTTTGCTTTCAGGGTGGGCTCCTCCCCCCCCCCCCCCCCCCCACCCAGTTCCCCAGTTTGTCTGCCATATTCCTTACTCACTTGCTTGTCTCCTGTGCTCTATTGATCACTTCTTGGCCCTTCCAGCTCCTAGGGCTGCTGAGCTTGAAACCATAAGACATTGTGCTTTCTTGTTTACTCCCCTTTTTGCTTGAAATAACCTCTCCTGATTGTCTGTAGTGCATTATTAAAAACTTTAAAACTGTTATAAAAACTTGGCCTTTTTACAAGCCCATGGTATTCAGTAGGGGTTCTGCAATGCCTATGAACTCCGTCCCTGCCTTTTTCCCCTCCTCTCCTGTCTTACTAGTATTTTATCATCACTTACGTACTTCCCCTTCATTTTTCTTATATATTGCTTAGATTTTCACTATATTAGTGGTATATCAAATAAACTGAACCTTTTCTCTTCCCTTGCCCTGGAATGAATGATCTGTTGATTGTGTTTTCAACTGTCCTATCAAGTAATTGTAATTCCTTTAATGTTTCATTTTAGCCTGTACACTGCCATGTTCTGCACGTCAGCAAAGGCAGCATAGCAAATTTTAAATGAACTAAACTAATTTCTAAAGTGCTACCAGATGTACACAGCACTCAACAGGAACATATAGAGTGACATCTCCGCTACACAGAAGATAGTCTAGTCAAACCATATATGACACACACAAAAAAAAACAGATCCTAGGAGAATGTAATAGAGAAGAGGTCAAGATGTAAAAACATCCTCAAAAAGGTGTATGTTTAGTCTGGATTTGAATATGGCCAGAAAAGGAGCATGACACATTGACTCAGGAAGTCTGTTTCAGACAAATGGCATAGCCAGGTTAAAAGAGCAGAGATGGGAGTTAACAGTGGAAGAAAAATTATAAATGGGGATTGATTTTCCAGTTAAACAGTACACGAAGAAGAGAGTAGGGAGAGAGAAAAAGATAAGTAATCAGGAGGTGCAGTGTGAATCCATTTGTAGGTGGGCACAGAAGCTTACCCTATGTGGGGAAGTGAATGCAGAGGCAGTGCAGTGACTTGGAGAAGGGATTACATGGTTGTAGCAATATTGAAGGATGATTAGTCATGCAGCTGCATTTTAAATAGATTGCAGTGGAAAAATTAAAGCTCTTTGAGGAGTAGACTGCAGTAGTCTAAACATGAGGCAGATAAGAGAGTGGATGAGCATTTTAGTAGCATGCTCTGAAAAGAAGGAAAAGATTTTAGCAATGTTGAAAAAGAAGAAATTACATCTTTAGTATTGTTTTAGTGTGGAGTAGAGAATGACATGGAGACAAAGTTTTTCCCCGTTCCATCCCCGCGTTTACCACGGGTCCCCGTGTCATTCTCTAGTGTAGAGAAAGAGAAACATCAAGGTCTTACCAAAGTAATGAGCCAAGACCACTGGAAGGATGAGTGCCATTTACAGAAAATGAGAAAGTTGGTTTTGGGGGAGAAGACGAGGAGTTCATCTTGACCACCTTAAATTTAAGGTAATAGTGAGACATCTAGGCAGAGATGTAAAGAAAGTAACTGAGAATGTAGGGCTGGATTCGTGGTGAAATTTTGGGTGTAGAGGGATGGATTTGGGAATCAGCATGAAAGCCATGAAAGGAGATTGAAGCACTGATGGAGAGACAAGAGAGTCTAGAACTACCATTAGCAGAATAGCCTTGGAGGAACACCTACCCAAAGAAACACTGAAAGTGTGATGGGAGTGGTGAGAAAAAACAAAGAAAGCAGAATCCTGAAATTATATTGATTTTTATAGTGTCAAGGACTAGATAGTGATAACGGTGTCAAAAGCTACAGACAGGACAGGGAGGATGAGAATAGAGCAAAGACCCTTGGCTTGTCTGTAAGGGGGTCACAAGAGACTTGGCAAGAGCAGTTTCTGTGGAATGGAGGTTGAGAGCCAGGCTAGAGTACATCTGGATAGAACAACTTGAATTTAAAAGGTTAAAAAAAAAAAAAAAAAACCAGTGAAAGTAAATGGCTTGTTCATGTAGTTCAGCTATGAAAGGGAGTAGGAAGATAGGACACTATTTAGCAGGGCTGGTAAAGTCAGTGTGTTTTTTTTGTTTTGTTTTTTTTGAGGAAAGGTGTGATTACATCATGTTTGAAGGAAAAGGGAACAGTCACAGTAGCAAGACTGAGGATGTGACAAATGAAAAGAACCAAAGAGCTGGCAGGACTTTTTTCTCCCCTCTGATACTCTTTTCCATTAGAAGATGATGATCTAATCTTTGATTCGTTTTTATTTTTTAAGGAAAAGTTTTATGAATAGGATACAACCATGAAACACTTCCCTGCAATACTTTTCTGTGCCCATCTCTGATTCAGTGACTCTTTTGAGTGAAGGTATTCTTTGTCATTTGTTTTACTCTTTTGTATTCTTCATGTTGTTACTTTCTTTCCCTGTGATCTTCTACACACAGGACTTGTGTGCTGATCCCTCTTGCAGAAGAAGCAACTTTACATGCAACTTGAGCAGTAGAATGGTGTTTACATGTTTATATAGACCTTTATATACATATACTCGGGCAGTGGCATAGGCAGACACCCAATTTTGCATGGACTTGGGCTCAAGGTGAATGGGCACAGGAACCCCCCCCCCCCCCCCCCCCCCCCCCCCCCCACTTCGACAGGCAATCCAGCCTCACAAAATGAATATATACATACATACACATATATATATATATATATACATACATACACACACACCCACCACGTACCTTTTAATTTAGTAGTTTTTTATAATGATTTTACATTCAAACACAACCACAAACTTCCAAATATAACCATTGTATCTCACAACATGTTGACAATCATATAACCTTTAACTCAATCAAAGACTTTTTTGTTTTAACTTTTCTTCCCCCCCCCCTCCCCCATTACTGTAGGCTAGTATAACCCCATACAAGCCAATCGGCTAGCTTACCCCGTTCCCACGTACCTTTAAATGTGATTTCTTTGCCAGCAGCAACCAATGAACAGTGCTTAACGCCAGCCTCCAGGCTTCCCACTGCCACAACTTCTATTTCCTCATAGGCCTGAGCCCACCCTTGGCTACGCCACTGCACTCAGGAAATATAGCGCCTACTTCCGTGCTTCCTAAACGTTTTTCCAATATGACCCCATTTTAACATTTAAATTCACATGATTCCAGGTGGTTGTATAAAACAAAGTAGCAGATCCTCTCCTCCCTCATCTTTGTCCTCCTCATCCCCTTACTTATCCAAAACATGAAGGCAGCAGCAGCAGTTGTCGGTACAGTCTCCTGCATGTCAGTGCATACCAAGACTCCAGTATCTGGGTGGGTTTTCAGTCTTAACAGGAAGCCTACACAGGAGGAGAGAGCAGAGCTCTTGAAGTTTCCTTCTACCAATTCCACCCCCTTTTGCCGCAACTTCATGTTTCTGCCTGGGGGAACGCAGCAGAAGGAAAGCTCAGGGCAGCTGCAAGCAGTGCATAAGACTCGCTGCCCTGTCTGCAGCTCTCATTTGAAGAGAAATAAACTAAAGGTAGACCAGGAAGCTGAGAGAGATGGAAGAGATGCCGGACTATGGGGGCCCCCTGGAGCTGTTTTAAGGTAGCTTGTGGGGGGAGATTGAGAGAGAGGAGATGTGCCTGAGCAGGGATGGAGTGAGGTGACTGGAGGAAGAAATGAAAAGAACAGAGAGGAAGGAGAATGGATGGTGAAAGAAGGGAGAATGGGATATGCTGGATGAGGGAGGGAGATGCTGGATGGGAGGGCAGTCGGGAAGAAAGAGAGAGGTGCTGGACCTAGGCATGGAAGAAAGGGAGAAATGTTAGACCTGGGGCAGAAGCGAGGGAGGGAGACATGCTGAACGATGGGAGGGAGAAATCTGGATCACGGGAGCAGGAGTGAATAACAACAGGAAAGAAAGAGAAAACAATGTGGGACCGTGGAGGGGGGGGAGAGGAGGAGAGAAGTGATGGACCATGGTGGGGGGGGGGGGGGGAGGAGAGCAGGAGGGAAGAGAAATGGGACAGGAATATGCAAAGGGGTTGAGGGAAAGGGACAGGGATATGTTTAGCCATGAGGGTGGGGTGGAGAGAGGGAGAGGAGATGATGGGTTACAAGAGTGGAGAGAGAGAAAGGAAGGGGGATGGAAAAACCATATGGGAGAGGCTGGGTGAGGTGCGGCGTGGCAAGGAGGTATGAGGAGGATAGTGAGTACAAAGATAAGAAATGTAGTAATGGGGAGTAGATGAAAGGTGGAAGGAGTGAGATGAGAAATGGGAGAGCTAGGGCATGAGAGAAGGAGATAGAAAGTTGATGTGTTGCTGAAAAGTAAAAATGAAGAGGGTGAAATTTGAATGGACAGAGGCAGAAAAGAGATGAAAGAGAAAGATCAGTATGTCAGGTGGTGTGAGGGAATAGGACAAGTTGAGAGGGGAGAAAAACAAATGGACAATAGCCACTGGAAAGAGAAGTAGCACAAGACAGGAAAGCAGAAAAGAGAAATTTGGGCCAATATGATGGCAAAAATAAAATGTCCAGACCACAAAGGTAGAAAAGTGTTTATTTTGAATGTATTAGCTGGAATATGTTGAGTTTTAGGATATATACATCGCAGATGGCTTTGTATTATGGTCAGTGGTGTAGCCAGACAGCTGATTTGGATGGGGCAGTGCTGGGCACCAAATTTCCACCCCACCCAAATGCAAATTATAAATACCTGAACTGGCAGATATCCTCCAGGCCTCCCCCCGCCCCCTCCCCCCAACTGAAGACCTCCTCCTCCAGGCTCTGCAACTGGCGGTAGTGCCCTGAGTTGCTGCTGCTCCCTCACTCCCACCTCTTCCCCCAGCTTGGAGAGTTCTGACCACCAGACCAGAGGAGGAGATCTTCAGCTGGCAGGGCTTCGGGATCCCTGTTAGCTGCAGCAAGGGAGATGGCTAACTTTATGAGTCCTGAGCCCAAAGTTGAGGGGAGGGGTGCCCCCTGTGGTTACACCATTGATTGTATTCAGTACAAAAGGAAGTGCATTTCTGATTTTATTTCTCCGGTGTTGCAGTACTTGTCTAGTTAAGCTTCTTGGGATTCCCAGTTCAATTTTGGTCTTCATATTTCTGCTTCTGAGTTGTGATCCCTTGTTCTGTATTTGGTGAAGACCTGTTTGTGTTTTGTGAGTGAAGTTATTTAAAATTGTTTTATGTGCGATAATAATGACAGGGGAGGACATTAGGGAAAGGGGACAGGAAGGAGAGGGTATCGTGGGCTTCCGCCTTAGTTTCTGCTCTGGGCCCCAATATGTCTAACACTGGCTCTGCTGATTCTACTGGCACATACATTCACCAAATTGTACCTGCTCCAAGACAGATGTAACGTTGAGCAGGAGGTTTTGGGTAGATGACTTTATAAAGCCATATGGGGGCATAGTTTGCCTAACTGCCTTTTTATAAACTTGCCCTTCCTAAAATTTGTATGCTAAGTATATTAGCTCAGCTGTATATTCAGCAAACTAACCCATTTGAAGGCATTGACCACAGCAAGTTAGCCATGCCGAGCAGCATTTCCTTTCAGCTTCTTCCTGCATATACTGCTAATCAATTGCTTCTTATGCAATGTCAGTTTTAGGAACTATTCTAAAGAGAGATTTTCATTTCATTGCCTGTGGTGGTGGGAATGAACTCTTATAAATTAGTCCCTTTATTCTTCCTTCTTAGAACCAAAAACCTACCTCGGAGGAGATCACCATGATCGCTGACCAGCTGAACATGGAGAAGGAGGTGATCCGTGTTTGGTTCTGTAACCGGCGCCAGAAGGAGAAAAGGATCAACCCACCTAGCAGTGGTGCTAGTAGCAGCTCTCCCATTAAGGCACTTTTCCCAAGTCCGTCATTGGTAAATAATACAGAAACTTAATTTGGAAGCTGTATACAGAGGGATTTTGCAAATAAGTGATCTTGCCCAGAACTTCAGAGATTCATAGTGCTATAGAGGTAGCTAAATTAGTATTGCTCAAAAGTAATTGAACTAGTATCTGACCACCTTGGGACAAGTGATGAATGCGGCAGCATTATACATATGTGATTATACCTGCTGGAGGCAACAGCAAATTTCAGGTTCTGACTGCTGCAAGGCTAGTATGCAGTCCAAAGTATGTATGAGAAGGGAGGGCATGAGTGTGAGAGAGCCTGAGGATGGTGATCACTGAAATCCGAAGGCAAATGACTGGCCTCAAGATATAATCCACCAAACTGGTCATCTGAGCCAGATAGTTGCATAAGTATAATTATTCCAGTAACTCACCTATTCCTTGATAAATAGAACAAAACTGTTAATATGTGCTTACCTTGGCTCCTCTGTATAGCTTTTTGAGACCCATATTTCCAGGAGGATGTGGGAATAACTGGATGACTTGAGACATAAGAGAAATTGTGTACCAATTTGTCTGCTGTCAGGTTCCTTCAGTTTAACATTATCCTATAATGCTTGATTTTTTCACTGCTGTGCAGCTTTCAACCAATTTTTTCACTGCTGTGCAGCTTTCAACCAAATTTTGTTGTTTGTTTTCTTTCCATTGGTTCCTTAGTTTCTTCAACTTGTTATTTCTAAAGCAAGCAAGCAAGCAAGAATGGTCAGCCAGGGCAAGCATGAAACATATAAACGGCAAGTGACCGTACTCACTTGCAAATGCGCAGTACAGACTTCCCTCTCTGTCCCGCCCTCGCGTCAAGATGTCATGACGTCAGAGGGCGGAACAGAGAGAGAAACGGAGTCGAATTGTCGGACACCGCCTGGAAAGGAACATCGCGCAAAACAACCTCCACCCTCCACCCCCTCCGTATCGGGCTCCCTGCACTGACGTGACAGCGCCTCTCACCTCCGCGTTGAAGCACTGCAGGCGGCAGCAGAGCAATCTGCTGCTGCCTGTAGCGCTTTCACACGGAGGTGAGAGGCGCTGTCAGGTCAGTGCAGAGGGCCCAGCATGGAGAGGGGAGGGAGCGGTGGCGATGAAGGTAGCTGGACATGGGGGGAGAGGCCATGGTTGCTGGACGGGGTGAGAGCAGGGCACAGAGGAGGGTTGCTTGACATGGGGGGAGGGGAGGAGGTCAAGAGAAAGGGGAGGGTCGCTGGATATGGGGGGGGGGGGAGGGATCGGTGGACGGGGTGAGGCCAGGGGAGAGAGGAGGGCTGCAATACTCGCCCGTTTTTACGGGCTTAATGGCTAGTTTAACATAAGTGAGGGAAAAGGCAGCTAATTTTAGCACGAGAAGTTTTATTTGGTTTGGTGTGGCTTTACCAGCAAGAAGTGTACAATGCACTTCCTCTCTGTTCTTTGCCAGAGGTCAGTCTTCTTGACGTTAAAATGTATATATCCTTTAATGGGATAGAAATTCCTTGCTTATATATTAATTTGCAAAGACATGCCCAAGTTTGTTCTTTGCCGCCTTCAAATCGGGCGTTGCTTGGAAGTACATGTTGGTGTTAATGGTGACTAGAAACAGGCCCTGTTCATATATTGATCTTCCTGTTAAGTCGTCCTCTTTTTGAAGCACTGAAAAATCTGTTTTGTATTGCTTTTAGGTGATTAGAATTTAATTTGTTTTTGTTTATACTGTGAATTGAGGTATTGTAGTAATTTTAATGCTATATACCACATTGGGGCTCTTGGGAAGAGACAGCATAGAAAAATGAGAAATAATCTACTAACAAAGCTAAAAGCTTCACAGTACATGAGCTTACACATGTGTACTGTAGGACTAAGGGTAAACTCAAATGGCTCCCCTTTTGCTGGTTCAGGCATTATTAGCAGTTAGATCTGTGTGCACTAAATGCCTACAAAAAAAGGATTGTTCTTATGGTCCATCTACATTTTGAAAGATAAAAAACAGTGTCCTGATACTTATCCAGGAAGTACAATCACCTTATTTTCAATAAATGCTTTTTATTTTAAAACTTAACTATGTATACATAGAGGAAATAGAAGAAAAAAGGGATATGATGAAAGCTTTCAAACACGTTTAAGGCTATAAATGCATAATTTTTTTTTGGTGGATAAACTTTTTAGAATAAGGTCATGATGTAAGGCTCACAGGGATAGACTCAGGAGCACTACTGAAAAATGTCTTTACTTGCTGTCACCCAGTGAAAACATTCTCTCTCAGGTCCAACTGCATGGCCGCATTCTTTAAGCTATGTGAGCTATTGATCTCCAATCATATAGAGCTTCCTTTCAGCCCACATGACTGCTGGAAACAGCAAATGCTCATGCCAGTAGGGCAACTTAGGGGCCAAGTACCTCCCATTGGTCACTAATAGACAGATTCTACTTCTTGGTGCTTGATATGTGATATATAGACTGCTGTAAAGACTGGTGGAAGCAAACTGTCTATCTTTTGTTTATATATTTGCTTTAGAGGAAAGATTGAGTTGATTGAACCTGAAGGCCTAGTCTAGTTTGAAAAGGATAAATCTCTTTTGGGGTCATTTTTCTGATATTTTTAACTTCTGACCTCTAGGTGGCTACCACACCAAGCCTTGTGAGTAGTACAGCTACCACATTGACGGTAAATCCAGTGCTCCCTTTAACCAGTGCTGCTGCTATAACCAGCGTCTCTGCTACAGGTAAGAGTTTGCTATTCACTCAGCTTTCATTCTGAGCTTTCTCAGCTTTTCACTCAGCATTCTCAAAGCTGAGCATTCTCATCTTTCACTCTACTTTTCACTCAGGGATGTCCACATCTTAAAAAAACTACTTTTTAATGTTCTGTCCTTTTTGCTCCTATTATTAAAATTCTGCAGTGTTAAGTTCCTGAAACCATGTTGGTTCTGGAGAAAACTGGAATTTTATAAGTTGGTGAGGAGTCAATATGTACTGACCAGAAGAGACAGCCATTGGGTGCAAAGAGGTATCAGAAAGAGGCATAACCAAAAGGAATAAGGCAGTGATAATACCTCTTTGCAGGCCATTGATGTGGCCTCACCTAGAGTACTGTGTTTAGTTCTGGAGGCCATGTCTCAGAAGGGATATAAAGAGGTTAGAAATAGTCCAAGGAAAGGCAACCAAATTAGTTTCAGGATCTGTACCAATAGTCCTATTAAATGAAACTAGAAGTCTTGATGTGTTCACCTAGAAAAGAGGGGAGATGGGAGGGGGGAATGTAATACAGACTTTTAAATATCTAAACGGTATTAAATGCAAAAAGAACACACCTTTTCAGCGGAAGGAGTTGAGATCATGGTAGATGTCTAGAAAGCCCTTCTGGAAGAGGCGGTAGAGACAAAATGGTAACAAAGTGAAAAAAAAAATATATATATTTTTTTTAAATCACAATGAGAGACCCAGAGGATCCCTGGAGTTATGAGGACAGTAGCTGAGGCATGGAGAAATCGGCACTGAGTGGCAATTCAACTCAGAGGTGGTATGAATGTTTTCTGCTCCCAGTAATTCATCAGAGAAGCCTACGCAAAACAGTAATACATTGCTTAACAGCAGATACTAGAGTACTTTGCACAGCATGGTAGTTATAATTCCAAACAACCATGGTATAATTATATTCTCTGAGGATAAGCAGGCCTTCATATTCTCACAGCTGGGTGACATCATCCGACAGAGCCCAGCAGGGACACCAACTAGCGAGTAATGTAGAAGCTACTAGCAGCGTCCCACTGTGTATGCGCTGGTGCCTTCCCGCTCGCCACACAAGCACGGGTACCTCAGTTTTAGTTTTTCCACAGAGCAGGAAAGATGCACTTTGTTTTCTCCTTTCTTTGCATATATTTTTTTCTCTTGCGAGTGCCTTCCTATATGGGTTATTTATGCCTTTTTGATTTTCCAGTTCTTTGGCCCCCCCCCCCCCCCCCTTTTCTTTCAATTCTTTGTGACATTTTAAAATTTGCTTTCTTTTTCACGACTGGCTGGGCTGGTTAGGCCACAACCCCAACCTCAATTGGAATGTTGCCTTTTTTTGAGAGCTCAATATTGAGAAGTTGAATTTAACTGCAGTTCTTTTTTGATGTCTCAGAAAACCCCCAATGGCTTTTCAAAAGGTCCACCCAATGTAGTTGGGTGATTTCTGTCATGGACCTGCGTGCTTGGTGCATCGGGTGCCTTGGACCTGACCACAAGCCTAATTCATATTCTCTCTGTTTAAAAATGCAGTTGAGAACTCAGTGGGTGCGGAAGGTTCCGCAGGAGTAGTTTTTTGGCTCCTCGAAGGCCAATACATCAACATCGGCACTGGAAGCATCAACCATCATGGCCGCTAAGACTTCTATATCCACTGGGAGTGCACCGGCATTGAGGAGACCTCCACCTGCCTTTACATTGGGCACTGATAGCAAGCCCCAGGACTGACCAGCATCAGATTAGATACCGAGGATGTGTGCAGGTTTGATGTCGTCCTCGTCGACACCAAGGGACCAGAACACTATGCTTTGGGGTAACCCAAGAAGCATAAGCACTGGTCCTCCTCAGTGCACGGTATCAGGAGTACTGGGGCATCGGAATCACTGATACCCAGGAAACACCAGTACCGAGAGGAGCGCTCCCTCTATTTCGAAGAGCTGCTGGTGTGCAAGTCCTGCATCCTGTTAGACACCAGCAATTTCTCAGGCTGCCTCTCTCCTGGGTCCCCTGCCATTGCCGATGCCCACCTTTGGTGAGCGGTTCTGGACCCTACTCAGAGAGGAGCTGGTGCAGTTGCTGCAGGAGTACACCGCACAGACATTGAGGGCGTTTGCACCATCGGTGGAACAGCCCCAGCCCCCTCACTGAGACTCCATTGATGTCAGTGCAGGGATACTCGATGCTGGCTCCTTGAAGGATATCAATGTTGACATTGTCGCATACAGTACTGCTCTCGACTTCGGGGGAGGAAGCTTCTTTGGAGTCCAAGAGTAGGTCTGTACTTTGGGGCTTGGGCATAGATGCACTGGGCTATGGTTGGTGCAGACCCATTCAGCTGTATATGAAAATCCTGAAAAGTCTGATTGAGACCACTCCTGGGAATCGGAGGAGGATCCACATTACTTCTCTGAGGAGGAGTCCTGTGGAATACCCTCTGATCACTCCCCACCTCAAGAGAGATGAAAATCCCCTCCTGAGGGACACGCTCACTGGGTTTATAAAGGAGATGGCTGCTGCCCTCCCATTTAAGTTTGAGACGGAGGAGGAGCCCAGGGCAGAGATGTTGAATATCTTGGGCTAGAACTCACCTCTTAAGGAAGGGGTTACTGTACCAAATCTCATGCTTTGTTCTTCTCTCCCCACCCCCCCAGTAGAGAGGCTAGAACCTTGGGTTTGTTTAGGAGGAAAACTTTTCAGGTCTTGATGCCTGTTTCCTGCATCCAGTCCTACCAGCTCTACACAAGCCTATACTTGGAGTCTTTGGTAAACAGTACACCTGAGTCTTGCGGATTCTCTCCCTGAAGATCAGGCTGCAGACCTTTGCCAGCTGGCCAATAAGCAGATGGGGTGTAGAACATACCTAAACGGGGCACTTATGATACTTTTGATGTTGTGTCCAGACTCTCCGCCATGGGTATGGGGATGCACAGACTCTCATGGCTGCGTGTCTCTGACCTGGAACCAACAGTTCAGAGAGACTTGCTGACGTTCCATGCCGTGCCAAGAGGACAATCTGTTTGGAGATAAAGTGGAAGAGGTTGCTGAATGCATCAAGAAGCATACTGGCACCCTCCTTCTGCTTCATCTTCCACTAGAAGATTTCCAAGTAGGCCTAGGCAACAACCCTACTACTCTGAGGTGTAGGTTTCTGCCTCCTTCTCGCTGTACCTAGGCTTCTCAGGCCTCGCCAACCCTGTCCCCAGAAGTCCCAGCTGGATACCCAGTCAAACCAGGGAATATGCTTTTGACTAGCTGCAGAAGAGCATAAATGCACTCCAAGTAATCATCCCGGATGGCTTATCAGTAGGAGAAGGCTAAATTTTTACCATCACAGGAGGCCCTTGTAACTTCCAACTAATGGGTTCTTCAAATAGTCCATCTCGGTTACACCCTGAATTGGCGTCAGACACCACCAAATTGCCCACTGAAAGCATCTTACATAAGTTCTCAGCACAAGCAACTACTTGTAGAGGAAACCTCCACCCTTCTAGAGGCCAGTGCAGTTAAACCCATGCCATCTGGGGAAGAAGGTAAGGAATTCTATTCCAGGTATTTAAAGATAGGAAGATTCTCCGAGGACAAGCAGGCTGCTTGTTCTCACTGATGGGTGACGTCCACGGCAGCCCCTCCAATCGAAATCTTCACTAGTAAAAGCATTTGCTAGCCCTCGTGCGCCGATGCGCACCGCGCATGCGCGGCCATCTTCCCGCCCGAAACCAGCTCGTGCCGGCCAGTCTTCTTTTGTCTGCGCTCGGTACGGTCGTGTTACGCCGTTCGCGCCCCTTAAGTTGACCTCGCGCGTCTCTTTGACTTTTCGCTACAAAAAAAAAAGGATTTCGGAAGAAGACCTTTTCGGTCTTTTTCCCTTTCCTCTATTTTCAAGTTTTGCCCCGGTAAGTTTCTTTTCGTCTTCAGGGTAGGCCCTTTTGAGGCCTCGGGTCGTATTTTTTCTCCCCCTCTTTTTGGTGCCTTACGCAATCACGAGTTTTAATCTCGCCGGCGTGATTTTTCCGCCCATGTCATCGAAGTCTCCCAGCGGCTTCAAGAAGTGCACCCAGTGCGCCCGGGTAATCTCGCTCACTGACAGGCACGCGTCGTGTCTTCAGTGTCTGGGGGCTGGGCACCACCCGCAGGCCTGTAGTCTGTGCGCCCTTTTACAAAAGCAGACTCAGGTAGCGAGATTGGCCCAGTGGAACGTTTTGTTCTCGGGCTCTTCGTCGGCATCGGCACCGGGAGTATCGAGTGCATCGACGTCGACAGCGTCCAGACCTCCATCCTCGGCCGCGACTGCATCGAGTGCATCGAGGCATCGACCCTCTGCATCGGGGCTGAGACATCGGAAGGCTGCATCAGCGTCGGTGGTACTGGGACCTCCACTTCTGCTGATGTCGTCGGACGGTGGTGCTTCGACTGGAGTGCAGGTGAGGGCTGTCCATTACCCTGCTGGTGGCGGTGAGCCTTCGGGTGGGTCTCCCCCTACCCTGAGGGCTCCTGCGGTACAGCCCCCCCCCCCCCCCCCCCGAGACCAACCTTCTTCGGCCTCGGCCCCAAGGAAGCGACGGCTGGATTCTACGTACTCCTCGTCGGTGCCGGGAAGCTCTGGTGACATGCTTCGTTCCAAAAAGTCGAAGAAGCATCGACATCGGTCCCCTTCCCGTATCGGCACCGCGAGCTCTGGGTTGCCGAGGGAGTCGGCACCCAGTAGGCATCGGCACCGAGAGGACCGCTCACCCTCTGTTCAAGAGGTGTCGATGCACTCCACTATGGACAGCCCGGAACAGCCTCCACGCCCGGAACAGACTCTGACATCGACGCCTGCATCGGCTTCCACATCTTTCTCCACAGCCGCTCTACACGAGAGTCTCCGGGCCGTCCTCCCAGAGATCCTGGGAGAGCTGTTGCGCCCTTCCCCTCCGGTACCGGGGGTGCTTGCGCCACCGGTACTGTCGAGTGAGGCGCCGGCTGGCCCCTTGCCCGGGGTGAGGTCTCCGACATCGGTGCCGCTTGCGGTACCGACTGCGGTCGCATCCCAGGAAGGCTCCCCGACGACGTCGGCGGAGGGAGCTTCGCCGGTGCGGGCGAGGGAGTCTACCTCTCGACGCTCCCACCGTGGCCGTGGTTCCACGGAGTCGAGCCGGGCACGGCTTCAGACACAGGTCCGTGAACTTGTGTCTGATACCGATGGTGAGGCCTCGTGGGAGGAGGAGGACATCAGATATTTCTCTGTCGAGGAGTCTGATGGTCTTCCTTCTGATCCCACTCCCTCCCCTGAAAGGCAGCTTTCTTCTCCCGAGAGTCTGTCTTTTGCGGCCTTTGTCCGGGAGATGTCTACGGCCATCCCCTTCCCAGTGGTTGTGGAGGACGAGCCCAGGGCTGAATTGTTTGAGCTCCTGGACTATCCTTCTCCACCTAAGGAAGCGTCCACAGTACCCATGCATCATGTCCTCAAAAAGACATTGCTGACGAACTGGACCAAGCCATTAAGTAATCCCCACATTCCCAAGAAGATCGAGTCCCAGTACCGGATCCATGGGGACCCAGAGCTGATGCGCACTCAGTTGCCTCACGACTCTGGAGTTGTGGATCTGGCCCTAAAGAAGGCTAAGAGTTCTAGGGAGCATGCTTCGGCGCCCCCGGGCAAGGACTCTAGAACCTTAGACTCCTTTGGGAGGAAGGCCTACCATTCTTCTATGCTCGTGGCCAAAATCCAGTCCTACCAGCTCTACACGAGCATACATATGCGGAATAATGTGCGGCAGCTGGCGGGCTTGGTGGGATAAGCTCTCTCCTGAGCAAGCCAAGCCATTTCAGGAGGTGGTCAGGCAGCTGAAGGCATGCAGAAAATTCCTGGCCAGAGGGGTGTATGACACCTTTGATGTTGCGTCCAGGGCCGCTGCTCAAGGTGTGGTGATGCGCAGGCTCTCATGGCTGCGTGCCTCCGACCTGGAGAATAGGATCCAGCAGCGGATTGCGGACTCGCCTTGCCGTGCGGATAATATTTTTGGAGAGAAGGTCGAACAGGTGGTAGAGCAGCTCCACCAGCGGGATACCGCTTTCGACAAGTTCTCCCGCCGGCAGCCTTCAGCTTCTACCTCTACAGGTAGACGATTTTTGGGGGGAAGGAAGACTGTTCCCTACTCTTCTGGTAAGTGTAGGTACAATCCTCCTTCTCGACAGCCTGCGGCCCAGGCTAAGCCCCAGCGCGCTCGCTCTCGTCAGCAGCGTGCGCCTCAGCAAGGCCCCTCGGCTCCCTAGCAAAAGCAAGGGACGAGCTTTTGACTGGCTCCAGCAGAGCATAGCCGACATCCAAGTGTCAGTGCCGGGCGACCTACCGGTTGGAGGGAGGTAGAAAGTTTTTCACCAAAGGTGGCCTCTCATAACCTCCGATCAGTGGGTTCTCCAAATAGTCCGGCAAGGATACACCCTCAATTTGGCCTCAAAGCCTCCAAATTGTCCACCGGGAGCTCAGTCTTACAGCTTCCAACACAAGCAGGTACTTGCAGAGGAACTCTCCGCCCTTCTCAGCGCCAATGCGGTCGAGCCCGTGCCATCCGGGCAGGAAGGGTTGGGATTCTATTCCAGGTACTTCCTTGTGGAAAAGAAAACAGGGGGGATGCGTCCCATCCTAGACCTAAGGGCCCTGAACAAATATCTGGTCAAAGAAAAGTTCAGGATGCTTTCCCTGGGCACCCTTCTTCCCATGATTCAGGAAAACGATTGGCTATGCTCTCTGGACTTGAAGGACGCCTACACTCGCATCCCGATACTGCCAGCTCACAGACAGTATCTGCGATTTCAGCTGGGCACACGTCACTTCCAGTACTGTGTGCTACCCTTTGGGCTCGCCTCTGCGCCCAGAGTGTTCACGAAGTGCTTGGCTGTAGTAGCAGCAGCACTTCGCAGACTTGGGGGTACACGTGTTCCCATATCTCGACGATTGGCTGGTGAAGAACACAACCGAGGCAGGAGCTCTACAGTCCATGCAGATGACTATTCGCCTCCTGGAGCTACTGGGGTTTGTGATAAATTATCCCAAGTCCCACCTTCTCCCAGTGCAGAAACTCGAATTCATAGGAGCTCTGCTGGATTCTCGGACGGCTCGTGCCTATCTCCCAGAGGCGAGAGCCAACAACTTGTTGTCCCTCGTCTCGCGAGTGCGAGCGTCCCAGCAGATCACAGCTCGGCAGATGTTGAGATTGCTGGGCCACATGGCCTCCACAGTTCATGTGACTCCCATGGCCCGCCTTCACATGAGATCTGCTCAATGGACCCTAGCTTCCCAGTGGTTTCAGGCTGCTGGGGATCTAGAAGACGTGATCCACCTGTCCACGAGTTTTCTCAAATCCCTGTATTGGTGGACGATTTGGTCCAATTTGACTCTGGGACGTCCTTTCCAAATTCCTCAGCCACAAAAAGTGCTGACGACGGATGCGTCTCTCCTGGGGTGGGGAGCTCATGTCGATGGGCTTCACACCCAGGGAAGCTGGTCCCTCCAGGAACGCGATCTGCAGATCAATCTTCTGGAGTTACGAGCGGTCTGGAACGCTCTGAAGGCTTTCAGAGATCGGCTGTCCCACCAAATTATCCAAATTCAGACAGACAACCAGGTTGCCATGTATTACATCAACAAGCAGGGGGGCACCGGATCTCGCCCCCTGTGTCAGGAGGCCGTCAGCATGTGGCTCTGGGCTCGCCGTCACGGCATGGTGCTCCAAGCCACATATCTGGCAGGCGTAAACAACAGTCTGGCCGTCAGGTTGAGCAGGATTATGCAACCTCACGAGTGGTCGCTCAATTCCCATGTAGTGCGTCAGATCTTCCAGGTGTGTTACACCCCCTTGGTAGATCTTTTCGCATCTCGAGCCAACCACAAAGTCCCTCAGTTCTGTTCCAGGCTTCAGGCCCACGGCAGACTGGCATCGGATGCCTTCCTCCTGGACTGGGGGGAGGGTCTGCTGTATGCTTATCCTCCCATACCTCTGGTGGGGAAGACTTTGTTGAAACTCAAGCAAGACCGAGGCACCATGATTCTGATTGCTCCTTTTTGGCCGCGTCAGATCTGGTTCCCTCTTCTTCTGGAGTTGTCCTCCGAAGAACCGTGGAGATTGGACTGTTTTCCGACCCTCATCACACAGGACGAAGGGGCGCTTCTGCATCCCAACCTCCAGTCTCTGGCTCTCACGGCCTGGATGTTGAGAGCGTAGACTTTGCCTCTTTGGGTCTGTCAGAGGGTGTCTCCCGCATCTTGCTTGCTTCCAGGAAAGATTCCACTAAGAGGAGTTACTTCTTTCTATGGAGGAGGTTTGCCGTCTGGTGTGACAGCAAGGCCCTAGATCCTCGCTCTTGTCCTACACAGACCCTGCTTGAATACCTTCTGCACTTGTCTGAGTCTGGTCTCAAGACCAACTCTGTAAGGGTTCACCTTAGTGCAATCAGTGCATACCATTACCGTGTGGTAGGTAAGCCGATCTCAGGACAGCCTTTAGTTGTTCGCTTCATGAGAGGTTTGCTTTTGTCAAAGCCCCCTGTCAAACCTCCTACAGTGTCATGGGATCTCAATGTCATTTTCACCCAGCTGATGAAACCTCCTTTTGAGCCACTGAATTCCTGCCATCTGAAGTACTTGACCTGGAAGGTCATTTTCTTGCTGGCAGTTACTTCAGCTCGTAGAGTCAGTGAGCTTCAGGCCCCTTACACAAAATTTCATCACAACAGAGTACTCCTCCGCACTCACCCTAAGTTCTTGCCAAAGGTTGTGTCGGAGTTCCATCTGAACCAGTCAATTGTCTTGCCAACATTTTTTCCCCGTCCTCATTCCTGCCCTGCTGAACGTCAGCTGCACACATTGGACTGCAAGAGAGCATTGGCCTTCTATCTGGAGCGGACACAACCCAAAGACAGTCCGCCCAATTGTTTGTTTCTTTTGATCCCAACAGGAGGGGAGTGGCTGTGGGGAAACGCACCATATCCAATTGGCTAGCAGATTGCATTTCCTTCACTTACGCCCAGGCTGGGCTGGCTCTTGAGGGTCATGTCACGGCTCATAATGTTAGTGCCATGGCAGCGTCGGTAGCCGACTTGAAGTCAGCCACTATTGAAGAGATTTGCAAAGCTGCGACGTGGTCATCTGTCCACACATTCACATCTCATTACTGCCTGCAGCAGGATACCCGACGCGACATTCGGTTCGGGCAGTCAGTGCTTCAGAATCTGTTCGGGGTTTAGAATCCAACTCCACCCCCCTAGGCCCATGTTTATTCTGTTCCAGGCTGCACTCTGTTAGTTGAATAAATTGTTAGGTCAATCTCAGTTATGTCCTCGCCGTTGCGAGGCCCAATTGACCATGGTTGTTGTTTTGAGTGAGCCTGGGGGCTAGGGATACCCCATCAGAGAGAACAAGCAGCTTGCTTGTCCTCGGGGAAAGCGAATGCTACATACCTGTAGAAGGTATTCTCCGAGGACAGCAGGCTGATTGTTCTCACAAACCCGCTCGCCTCCCCTTTTGTAGTTGTGTCTTCCCTTCTCTTTGTCTTGCTACATATGAGACTGGCCGGCACGAGTTGGTTTTGGGCGGGAAGACGGCCGCGCATGCGCATCGGCGCGCGAGGGCTTGGAAAGGCTTTTGCTAGTGAAGATTCCAATTGGAGGGGCTGCCGTGGATGTCACCCATCAGTGAGAACAATCAGCCTGCTGTCCTCGGAGAATACCTTCTACAGGTATGTAGCATTCGCTTTCCGTCCCATCCTAGACCTAAGGGCCCTGAACAAATTCCTAGTCAGAGAGAGGTTTAGGATGCTTTCCCTGGTCACCCTTTTACCCATGATTCAGGCAAACTGTTGACTTCTCTCTGGACTTAAAGGATTCTTATACCCACATTTGGTACTTCCCAGCCACAGGAAGTTTATTTGATTTTCTGTGGGGAAACACTACTACCAGTATTGCATTCTTCCGTTTGGTGAATACCCTGGGAGTTGATGTGAGACCAAATGTCTAGCGGTAGTTGCATTGTATCTACATAGACTGGGGGTGTATGTGTTTTCCTACTTGTACAATTGGCTGATAAGAGCACATCACAGAAAGGGTCGACAGAGTCAGTGTGCCTTTCTGTTCAGGTGTTGGATCTAATAGGGATTGTCATCAACTACCCCAAGTTCTACCTTCATCCAGTTTGCCAGTTAGAGTACATAAGGGCCCTGCTGGATGCAGTGCTAGCTCAGGCTTTTTCTTCCACAAGCGAGGGTGGATACCTTGGTGTTGCTGGCCTCGCATGAATGCAGCAGCAAGCAGGTTTCAGCTCAGCAAATGTTGACATTGATGGGCCACATGACTTCAACAGTGCGTGCCACTCCCATGGCACACCTCTACTTGAGAGAAGGCTTAGTGGACTCTAGCTTCCCAGTGGTCTTGGGCAGCTGGGAATCTAGCGGATGTCATCCAGATTCCCCCAGAGTTGACTCATGCCTTTCTCTAGTGGACAATTTGGTTCAGTTTGACTCTGGGACTACCGTTCCAAATTCCACCACCCTGGAAGGTGTTTACCACAGGTTGAGGAGCTCGTGTAGATGGGCTTCACATCCCTCTGACTCTTATGCTTCGCAGTTTCTTGCTTTAACATCCTCTTTCAATCTTCAACTGTGCTTCACTGCCCCCGCTCACCAGAATGGCCACTGTCTTGATCTTATCCTCTCCTCAAACTGCTCACTCTCCAGTTTCTGTGCCTCAACTCTTCCCCTCTCTGACCATCATCTGATAACTTTCACACTTAAACACCCTCCTCCCCAGTCCCGTCCAATCTTAACCAATACATTTAGGAATCTTCAGGCTATTAACCCTTCTACTCTGTCCTCTAATGTTTCTAATCTCTCCTCTACCACTATGCTATCCAAGTCTGTCAATGAGGCTGTCTCTTCCTATAATACTATTCTCTCCTCTGCTCTGGATACTCTTGCTCCTCCCATTCCCCCGTTCTGTAAAACGTACCAAACCCCAGCCTTGGCTGACCTCTAGAATCCGCTACCTATGTTCCTGTGCCCGCTCTGCCGAACGCCTTTGGCTGAAATCTCATGCTCATGCTAACTTCATACATTTCAAATTTTTGCTGACCTCCTTCCAGTCTGCTCTTTTACTTGCCAAACAGGACTTTTACATCCCGTTGACAAATTCTCTTGGTTCAAACCCTCGACGTCTCTTTGCCACACTGAACTCTCTCCTTAAAGTGCCTTCACCTCCACCCCTCCTTAAAAAACCTTAATTGGACCCTACCTGTCCTTCCAACTATCGCCCCATCGCCCTCCTCCCTTTCCTATCCAAGATACTTGAACGTGCTGTTCACCGCCGTTGCCTTGACTTTCTTTCATCTCAAGCTATTCTTGATCCACTTCAATCTGGCTTTCTCCCCCTTCATTCAACTGAAACAACGCTTGCTAAAGTCTCTAATGATCTGTTCCTGGCCAGATCCAAAGGTCTCTATTCTATCCTCATCCTTTTCGATCTGTCTGCTGCTTTTGACACTGTTGATCACAGCCTACTCCTTGATATGCTGTCCTCGCTTGGATTTCAGGGCTCTGTTCTTTCCTGGTTTTCTTCTTATCTCTCCCAGTGTACCTTTAGCGTATACTCTAGTGGATCCTCCTCTACTTCTATCCCACTATCAGTTGGTGTACCTCAGGGATATGTCCTGGGACCTCTTCTTTTCTCCATCTATATTTATTCCCTTGGTACTCTGCTCTCATCCCATGGTTTTCAGTATCATCTTTATGCTGATGACTCCCAAATCTACTTCTTCACACCAGAAATCTCAGCTGAAATCCAGGCAGCAAAGTATCAGCCTGCCTGTCTGACATTGCTGCCTGGATGTCTCAGCGCCATCTGAAACTAAACATGACCAAGACTGAGCTTCTCATCTTTCCCCCTAAACCAACCTCGCCTCCTCCCCCATTCTCTATTTCTGTGGATAACACTCTCATCCTTCCTGTCTCTTCAGCTCGTAACCTTGGGGTCATCTTCTACTCCTCCCTCTCTGCACATATTCAGCAGACTGCTAAAACCTGTCGTTTCTTTCTCTATAATATCAGCAAAATTCGCCCTTTCCTTTCTGAGCACACTACCAGAACCCTCATCCACACTCTTATCACCTCTCGCTTAGACTATTGCAACTTGCTTCTTACAGGTCTCCCACTTAGCCATCTCTCTCCTCTTCAATATGTTCAAAATTCTGCTGCACGACTAATATTTCGCCAGTGTCATTATGCTCATATTAGCCCTCTCCTCAAGTCATTTCACTAGCTTCCTATATGTTTCCACATACAGTTCAAACTCCTCTTATTGACCTATAAGTGCACTCACTCTGCAGCTCCTCAGTACCTCTCCACTCTCATCTCTCCCTATATTCCTTTCCGGGAACTCCGTTCACTGGGTAAAATCTGCACCCTTCTCCTCCACTGCTAACTCTAGACTCTGTTCCTTTTATCTTGCTGCACCATATGCCTGGAATAGACTTCCTGAGCCGGTACGTCAAGCTCCATCTCTGGCCGTCTTCAAATCTAAGCTAAAAGCCCACCTTTTTGATGCTGCTTTTAACGCCTAACCCTTATTCACTTTGTTCAGAACCCTTATTTTATCATCCTCACTTTAATATTCCCTTATCTCTTGTTTGTTCTGTCTGTCTGTCCTAATTAGATTGTAAGCTCTGTCGAGCAGGGGCTGTCTCTTCATGTTCAAGTGTACAGCGCTGCGTATGTCTAGTAGCGCTTTAGAAATAAGTAGTAGTAGTAGTAAGGCAAGTAGTCTGCTCAGGAGACTCAACTTCACATCAACCTCCTCGAGCTTAGGGCAATCTGGAATGCTCTAAAGGCTTTCAGGGATCATCTTTAGAACCAAATTGTTCTTATTCAAACTGACAACCAAGTTGCGATGTTCTGCGTGAACAAACGGGAGTACGAGATTCTACTTGTGTCAGGAAGCAGTGGGGATGTGGCGGTGGGCCCTCTTTCACGAAATGGACCTCTGAGCCACATGCTTGCCTGAGAAACACAACAGCCTGGCGGACAGACTGAGTAGGGCGCTGCAACCACACAAGTGGTCTCTCAATATGGGCATAGCCCACAAGATCTTCTGAGCGTGGGGCACTCCCTCAGTGGATCTTTTTGCCACTCATCTCAACAAGGCTTCTCAGTTCTGTTCCAGGCTCAAATCACATGGCAAACTAGTGTCAGATGCTCTTCTCTTTCTTTAGGGGGAAGGTCCTTCTGTATGTATATCCCCCAATACCCCTCATAGAGAAGACTTTGCTGAAACTCAAGCAAGATCACGGAACCATGATCATCTCTCCTTACTGGCTGAAGCAGATCTGATTCCCTCTTCTTCTGGAGTTGTCCTGCAAAGAACTGTGGAGATTGGAGTGTCTTCCGACCCTCATCACACGGAGTGAGGGTTCCCTTCTGCATCCCAGCGTCCTATCCCTAGCTCTCACGGCTTGGATGTTGAGAACGTAGAATTTGAATACTTGAAGGGTGTCTTTCGCATCTTACTGACTTCCAGAAAAGATTCCACTAAGAAGTGTTACTCTTTTAAGTGGAGATGGTTTGCCATCTGGTGTGAGGGCAAGGCACTAGATCCCTTTTCCTGTCCTACACAAGAACTGCTTTTGTACCTCCTACACAAGGGTTGTCCAACCTTGGTCCTCGAGGACCACAATCCAGTCAGGTTTTCAGGATTTCCCCATTGAATATGCATGTTCTCCGAGGACAAGCAGGCTGCTTGTTCTCACGACTGGGTTGACGTCCGCGGCAGCCCCCACCAACCGGAAGAAGCTTCGCGGGACGGTCGGCACGCAGGCCACGCCCACCGCGCATGCGCGGCCGCCTTCCCGCCCGTGCGCGACCGCTCCCGCCAGTTACTTTTTTCCCGCGACTGAGAGAGTGGTGCGTTTGCCTCTCTCTCTGTTCAGCCGCCGGATTTTCGACCGCGTTTACGCGGATCGTTGCTTGGACCGTTCGGTTCCCTCTGTTTTTTGTTTGTATTGTTTTAAAAAAAAAAAAAGAAATTTCTTTTTGCGCGTGTGGAGCACGCGCTCCCCCTTTCCCTCGCTTTCTAGCGGGGACGCCACGTTGCGGCCTAGTGGCCGCTCGGTCGGTTGATTTTTCGTGGTGTGATTTTAGCCACCATTGCCGACTTTGACTTCGCCGACGCGATTTTTTCCGTCGATGTCCTCGAAGGTCCCGAGTGGATTTAAAAAGTGTGGTCGCTGCGGCCGGCCGATCTCGCAGACCGACACCCACGCTTGGTGCCTCCAGTGCCTCGGGCCGGAGCACAATCTCAAGTCGTGCGCTTTGTGTCTCGGTCTCCGGAAACGGACTCAGGTTGCGAGGCAAGTTCTGCGGGACCGTCTTTTTGGAACTTGCGCCGGCCCCTCGACGTCGACCTCGACAGCATCGGTATCGAAGGCCGGTTCTTCGGTACCGGTATCGATGCCCGAGACATCGGCACCGATGGCAGCGACCCCAGGAGATCAGGTCCCGTTGGCCCGCCGGCCCGCCGGTGAGAGTGGGGTTGAGAGGCCGCGTGGGCAGTCGGCCCCGGTCACTCCCTCAACTCGTGAGCCACGGGACCGAACCCTGTCGGACCCGGTACCTCGAGACCGAGGGGGATCGACCTCCTCCTCCTCCATGCCCTCCGGCACCGGTGACGTGCACCGGAAAAAAGATAAGAAGCGCCGTCACCGGGAGCCCTCGGTGCACCCTGAAGAGGAGTCGACGCCGAAGCGTCATCGCAGAGAGGAGAGATCTCCGTCGGTGGTGGAGGTACCGACGCGTCGGGGTTCCGGCACCTCGGTGCCGTCTCCTGGCCCCCAGCAGCTTCTGGCACCGACACCCTTACCAGCCCCACCGCCTTTCCCGGCAGCGGGCCTGGACGAGTGCCTCAGAGCCATCCTTCCGGGGATCCTGGAAGGGCTGATGCGCCAGGCTGTGCCGGCGTCGGGGGTGCTTGCGCCCCCGGCGCCGATGACTGTGGCGCCGGCGAGCTCTAGCCCGGCGCCGGGGCTGTCGACACCGCCGCCGCTTGCGGTGCCGGTCTCGACCGCCACGCAGGTGGAGTCCCCGTCGACGTCGATGGAGGGAGCTCCGTCCCCGCCGGCGCGGGAGTCCACCGCTCGACGACACCGAGACCTTGGTGCCTCGACGTCGAGCCGGGCCCGGTACCGGACTCAGCTACATGAGCTAATGTCCGATACCGAGGATGAGGACTCGTGGGGGGAAGAGGAGGACCCGAGATATTTCTCCTCAGAGGAGTCTACGGGCCTTCCCTCGGACCCCACGCCGTCACCGGAGAGGAAGCTCTCACCTCCTTTGCCTCCTTTGTGCGGGATATGTCTATAAGCATTCCCTTTCCCGTGGTCTCTGTGGAAGAGCCGAGGGCCGAGATGCTCGAGGTCCTCGACTATCCATCACCACCTAGAGAGTCCTCCACGGTACCGCTGCACAATGTCCTGAAGGAGACGCTGCTTCGGAACTGGGTGCGACCACTAACTAACCCCACCATTCCCAAGAAAGCAGAGTCCCAGTACAGGATCCACTCTGACCCAGAGCTCATGCGGTCCCAGTTGCCCCATGACTCAGCGGTCGTGGATTCTGCTCTCAAGAGGGCACGGAGTTCGAGGGATACCGCCTCGGCGCCCCCGGGGCGGGAGTCTCGCACTCTGGACTCATTTGGGAGGAAGGCCTACCAATCCTCCATGCTCGTGACCCGCATCCAATCTTACCTGCTCTATATGAGCATCCACATGCGGACCAATGTGCAACAGCTGACGGACCTGGTCGATAAGCTCCCGCCGGAGCAGTCCAGGCCTTATCAGGAGGTGGTCAGGCAGCTGAAGGCGTGCAGAAAGTTCCTGTCCAGGGGGATTTTTGACACCTGTGACGTGGCATCTCGTGCTGCGGCCCAAGGTATAGTGATGCGCAGGCTCTCATGGCTGCGTGCCTCTGACCTGGACAACCGCACCCAGCAGAGACTGGCTGACGTCCCTTGCCGGGGGGATAATATTTTTGGCGAGAAGGTCGAGCAGATGGTTGACCAACTGCATCAGCGGGAAACCGCTCTCGACAAGCTCTCCCACCGGGCGCCTTCAGCACCCGCCCCCGCGGGCGGGCGTTTTTCCCGGGCTCGGCAGGCTGCACCCTATTCTTTGCGAAGCGTAGGTACAACCAGCCGGCCCGAAGGCCTCGTCAGGCACAGGGACAGCCCCAGCGCGCTCGTTCTCGTCAACAGCGTGCGCCTAAGCAGCCCCCTGCGCCTCCACAGCAAAAGCCGGGGACGGGCTTTTGACTGGATCCACGGGAACATAGCCGCCCTACAAGTGTCCGTACCGGACGATCTGCCGGTCGGAGGGAGGTTAAGATTTTTTCACCAAAGGTGGCCTCTCATAACCTCCGACCAGTGGGTTCTCCAAATAGTGCGGTGCGGATACGCCCTGAATTTGGCCTCCCTGCCTCCAAATTGTCCTCCGGGAGCTCAGTCTTTCAGCTCCCATCACAAGCAGGTACTTGCAGAGGAACTCTCCGCCCTTCTCAGCGCCAATGCGGTCGAGCCCGTACCACCCGGGCAGGAAGGGCAGGGATTCTATTCCAGGTACTTCCTTGTGGAAAAGAAAACAGGGGGGATGCGTCCCATCCTAGACCTGAGAGGCCTGAACAAATTCCTGGTCAAAGAAAAGTTCAGGATGCTTTCCTTGGGCACCCTTCTGCCAATGATTCAGAAAAACGATTGGCTATGTTCCCTGGATTTAAAGGACGCATACACTCACATCCCGATACTGCCAGCTCACAGACAGTATCTCAGATTCCGCCTGGGCGCACGGCACTTTCAGTATTGTGTGCTGCCCTTTGGGCTCGCCTCTGCCCCACGAGTGTTTACAAAGTGCCTCGTGGTGGTAGCGGCCTACCTACGCAAGCTGGGAGTGCACGTGTTCCCATATCTCGACGATTGGCTGGTCAAGAACACCTCGGAGGCAGGAGCCCTCCGGTCCATGCAGTGCACTATTCAGCTTCTGGAGCTGCTGGGGTTTGTGATAAATTACCCAAAGTCCCATCTCCAGCCAACTCAGTCTCTGGAATTCATAGGAGCGCTGCTGAATTCCCAGACGGCTCAGGCCTACCTTCCCGAAGCGAGGGCCACCAATCTCTTGGCCCTGGCTTCGCAGACCAGAGCGTCTCAGCAGATCACAGCTCGGCAGATGTTGAGACTTCTGGGTCATATGGCCTCCACAGTTCATGTGACTCCCATGGCTCGTCTTCACATGAGATCTGCTCAATGGACCCTAGCTTCCCAGTGGTTCCAAGCCACTGGGAATCTAGAGGATGTCATCCGCCTCTCCACCAGTTGCCGCACTTCACTGCTCTGGTGGACCATACGGACCAATTTGACCCTGGGACGTCCATTCCAAATTCCGCAGCCCACGAAAGTGCTGACGACGGATGCATCTCGCCTGGAGTGGGGAGCCCATGTCGATGGGCTTCACACCCAGGGTCTGTGGTCCCTCCAGGAAAAGGATCTGCAGATCAACCTCCTGGAGCTCCGAGCGATCTGGAACGCACTGAAGGCTTTCAGAGATCGGCTGTCCTGCCAAATTATCCAAATTCGGACAGACAATCAGGTTGCAATGTATTACGTCAACAAGCAGGGGGGCACCGGATCTCGCCCCCTGTGTCAGGAAGCCGTCGGTATGTGGCGTTGGGCGTGTCGGTTCGGCATGCTTCTCCAAGCCACGTACCTGGCAGGCGTAAACAACAGTCTGGCCGACAGACTGAGCAGAGTCATGCAACCGCACGAGTGGTCGCTCCATTCCAGAGTGGTACGCAAGATCTTCCGAGAGTGGGGCACCCCCTCGGTGGATCTTTTCGCCTCTCAGACCAACCACAAGCTGCCTCTGTTCTGTTCCAGACTTCAGACACACGGCAGGCTAGCGTCAGATGCCTTTCTCCTTCATTGGGGGACCGGCCTCCTGTATGCTTATCCTCCCATACCTTTGGTGGGGAAGACCTTACTGAAGCTCAAGCACGACCGCGGCACCATGATTCTGATAGCGCCCTTTGGCCCCGTCAGATCTGGTTCCCTCTTCTTCTGGAGTTGTCCTCCGAAGAACCGTGGAGATTGGAGTGTTTTCCGACTCTCATTTCGCAGAACGACGGAGCGTTGCTGCACCCCAACCTTCAATCCCTGGCTCTCACGGCCTGGATGTTGAGGGCGTAGACTTCGCTGCGTTGGGTCTGTCTGAGGGTGTCTCCCGGGTCTTGCTTGCCTCTAGGAAGGATTCCACTAAAAAGAGTTACTTTTTCAAGTGGAGGAGGTTTGTCGTTTGGTGTGAGAGCAAGGCCCTAGAACCTCGTTCTTGCCCTGCACAGAACCTGCTTGAATACCTTCTGCACTTATCAGAGTCTGGCCTCAAGACCAACTCAGTAAGGAATCACCTTAGTGCGATTAGTGCTTACCATTATCGAGTGGAAGGTAAAGCCATCTCTGGAGAGCCTTTAGTCGTTCGATTCATGAGAGGCTTGCTTTTGTCAAAGCCCCCTATCAAGCCTCCTACTGTGTCATGGGATCTCATGTCGTCCTCACCCAGCTGATGAAACCTCCTTTTGAGCCACTGCATACCTGCCATCTGAAGTACTTGACCTGGAAGGTCATTTTCTTGGTGGCAGTTACTTCAGCTCGTAGGGTCAGTGAGCTTCAAGCCCTAGTAGCTCATGCTCCATATACAAAATTTCATCACAACAGAGTAGTGCTCCGCACTCACCCAAAGTTCCTGCCGAAGGTGGTGTCGGAGTTCCATCTTAACCAGTCAATTGTCTTGCCAACATTCTTCCCCAGGCCGCATACCCGCCCTGCTGAACGTCAGTTGCACACATTGGACTGCAAGAGAGCATTGGCCTTCTACTTGGAGCGGACACAGCCCAACAGACAGTCCGCCCAATTGTTTATTTCTTTCGACCCTAACAGGCTAGGGGTCGCTGTCGGGAAACGCACCATCTCCAATTGGCTAGCAGATTGCATTTCCTTCACTTACGCCCAGGCTGGGCTGGCTCTTGAGGGTCATGTCACGGCTCATAGTGTCAGAGCCATGGCAGCGTCGGTGGCCCACTTGAAGTCAGCCACTATTGAAGAGATCTGCAAGGCTGCGACGTGGTCATCTGTCCACACATTCACATCTCATTACTGCCTCCAGCAGGATACCCGACGCGACAGTCGGTTCGGGCAGTCGGTGTTGCAGAATCTGTTTGGGGTGTAAATCCAACTCCACCCTCCAGGACCCGAATTTATTCTGGTCAGGCTGCACTCTCAGTTAGTTGTTCTTCGTAGGTCAATTTCTGTTGTACCCTCGCCGTTGCGAGGTTCAATTGACCTGGGTTATTGTTTTGAGTGAGCCTGAGAGCTAGGGATACCCCAGTCGTGAGAACAAGCAGCCTGCTTGTCCTCGGAGAAAGGGTATGATACATACCTGTAGCAGTTGTTCTCCGAGGACAGCAGGCTGATTGTTCTCACCTACCCTCCCTCCTCCCCTTTGGAGTTGTGTGTTTCATATTTTATTGCTTGTCATTCAACTGGCGGGAGCGGTCGCGCACGGGCTGGAAGGCGGCCGCGCATGCGCGGTGGGCGTGGCCTGCGTGCCGACCGTCCCGCGAAGCTTCTTCCGGTTGGTGTACCTCCTACACAAGGTTGTCCAACCTTGGTCCTCGAGGACCACAATCCAGTCAGGTTTTCAGGATTTCCCCATTGAATATGCATGTTCTCCGAGGACAAGCAGGCTGCTTGTTCTCACGACTGGGTTGACGTCCGCGGCAGCCCCCACCAACCGGAAGAAGCTTCGCGGACGGTCGGCACGCAGGCCACGCCCACCGCGCATGCGCGGCCGCCTTCCCGCCCGTGCGCGACCGCTCCCGCCAGTTACTTTTTCCCGCGACTGAGAGAGTGGTGCGTTTGCCTCTCTCTCTGTTCAGCCGCCGGATTTTCGACCGCGTTTACGCGGATCGTTGCTTGGACCGTTCGGTTCCCTCTGTTTTTTGTTTGTATTGTTTTAAAAAAAAAAAAAAGAAATTTCTTTTTGCGCGTGTGGAGCACGCGCTCCCCCTTTTCCCTCGCTTTCTAGCGGGGACGCCACGTTGCGGCCTAGTGGCCGCTCGGTCGGTTGATTTTTCGTGGTGTGATTTTAGCCACCATTGCCGACTTTGACTTCGCCGACGCGATTTTTCCGTCGATGTCCTCGAAGGTCCCGAGTGGATTTAAAAGTGTGGTCGCTGCGGCCGGCCGATCTCGCAGACCGACACCCACGCTTGGTGCCTCCAGTGCCTCGGGCCGGAGCACAATCTCAAGTCGTGCGCTTTGTGTCTCGGTCTCCGGAAACGGACTCAGGTTGCGAGGCAAGTTCTGCGGGACCGTCTTTTTGGAACTTGCGCCGGCCCCTCGACGTCGACCTCGACAGCATCGGTATCGAAGGCCGGTTCTTCGGTACCGGTATCGATGCCCGAGACATCGGCACCGATGGCAGCGACCCCAGGAGATCAGGTCCCGTTGGCCCGCCGGCCCGCCGGTGAGAGTGGGGTTGAGAGGCCGCGTGGGCAGTCGGCCCCGGTCACTCCCTCAACTCGTGAGCCACGGGACCGAACCCTGTCGGACCCGGTACCTCGAGACCGAGGGGGATCGACCTCCTCCTCCTCCATGCCCTCCGGCACCGGTGACGTGCACCGGAAAAAAGATAAGAAGCGCCGTCACCGGGAGCCCTCGGTGCACCCTGAAGAGGAGTCGACGCCGAAGCGTCATCGCAGAGAGGAGAGATCTCCGTCGGTGGTGGAGGTACCGACGCGTCGGGGTTCCGGCACCTCGGTGCCGTCTCCTGGCCCCCAGCAGCTTCTGGCACCGACACCCTTACCAGCCCACCGCCTTCCCGGCAGCGGGCCTGGACGAGTGCCTCAGAGCCATCCTTCCGGGGATCCTGGAAGGGCTGATGCGCCAGGCTGTGCCGCCGGCGGGGGTGCTTGCGCCCCCGGCGCCGATGACTGTGGCGCCGGCGAGCTCTAGCCCGGCGCCGGGGCTGTCGACACCGCCGCCGCTTGCGGTGCCGGTCTCGACCGCCACGCAGGTGGAGTCCCCGTCGACGTCGATGGAGGGAGCTCCGTCCCCGCCGGCGCGGGAGTCCACCGCTCGACGACACCGAGACCTTGGTGCCTCGACGTCGAGCCGGGCCCGGTACCGGACTCAGCTACATGAGCTAATGTCCGATACCGAGGATGAGGACTCGTGGGGGGAAGAGGAGGACCCGAGATATTTCTCCTCAGAGGAGTCTACGGGCCTTCCCTCGGACCCCACGCCGGCACCGGAGAGGAAGCTCTCACCTCCTTTGCCTCCTTTGTGCGGGATATGTCTATAAGCATTCCCTTTCCCGTGGTCTCTGTGGAAGAGCCGAGGGCCGAGATGCTCGAGGTCCTCGACTATCCATCACCACCTAGAGAGTCCTCCACGGTACCGCTGCACAATGTCCTGAAGGAGACGCTGCTTCGGAACTGGGTGCGACCACTAACTAACCCCACCATTCCCAAGAAAGCAGAGTCCCAGTACAGGATCCACTCTGACCCAGAGCTCATGCGGTCCCAGTTGCCCCATGACTCAGCGGTCGTGGATTCTGCTCTCAAGAGGGCACGGAGGTCGAGGGATACCGCCTCGGCGCCCCCGGGGCGGGAGTCTCGCACTCTGGACTCATTTGGGAGGAAGGCCTACCAATCCTCCATGCTCGTGACCCGCATCCAATCTTACCTGCTCTATATGAGCATCCACATGCGGACCAATGTGCAACAGCTGACGGACCTGGTCGATAAGCTCCCGCCGGAGCAGTCCAGGCCTTATCAGGAGGTGGTCAGGCAGCTGAAGGCGTGCAGAAAGTTCCTGTCCAGGGGGATTTTGACACCTGTGACGTGGCATCTCGTGCTGCGGCCCAAGGTATAGTGATGCGCAGGCTCTCATGGCTGCGTGCCTCTGACCTGGACAACCGCACCCAGCAGAGACTGGCTGACGTCCCTTGCCGGGGGGATAATATTTTTGGCGAGAAGGTCGAGCAGATGGTTGACCAACTGCATCAGCGGGAAACCGCTCTCGACAAGCTCTCCCACCGGGCGCCTTCAGCACCCGCCCCCGCGGGCGGGCGTTTTTCCCGGGCTCGGCAGGCTGCACCCTATTCTTTTGCGAAGCGTAGGTACAACCAGCCGGCCCGAAGGCCTCGTCAGCACAGGGACAGCCCCAGCGCGCTCGTTCTCGTCAACAGCGTGCGCCTAAGCAGCCCCCTGCGCCTCCACAGCAAAAGCCGGGGACGGGCTTTTGACTGGATCCACGGGAACATAGCCGCCCTACAAGTGTCCGTACCGGACGATCTGCCGGTCGGAGGGAGGTTAAGATTTTTTCACCAAAGGTGGCCTCTCATAACCTCCGACCAGTGGGTTCTCCAAATAGTGCGGTGCGGATACGCCCTGAATTTGGCCTCCCTGCCTCCAAATTGTCCTCCGGGAGCTCAGTCTTTCAGCTCCCATCACAAGCAGGTACTTGCAGAGGAACTCCTCCGCCCTTCTCAGCGCCAATGCGGTCGAGCCCGTACCACCCGGGCAGGAAGGGCAGGGATTCTATTCCAGGTACTTCCTTGTGGAAAAGAAAACAGGGGGGATGCGTCCCATCCTAGACCTGAGAGGCCTGAACAAATTCCTGGTCAAAGAAAAGTTCAGGATGCTTTCCTTGGGCACCCTTCTGCCAATGATTCAGAAAAACGATTGGCTATGTTCCCTGGATTTAAAGGACGCATACACTCACATCCCGATACTGCCAGCTCACAGACAGTATCTCAGATTCCGCCTGGGCGCACGGCACTTTCAGTATTGTGTGCTGCCCTTTGGGCTCGCCTCTGCCCCACGAGTGTTTACAAAGTGCCTCGTGGTGGTAGCGGCCTACCTACGCAAGCTGGGAGTGCACGTGTTCCCATATCTCGACGATTGGCTGGTCAAGAACACCTCGGAGGCAGGAGCCCTCCGGTCCATGCAGTGCACTATTCAGCTTCTGGAGCTGCTGGGGTTTGTGATAAATTACCCAAAGTCCCATCTCCAGCCAACTCAGTCTCTGGAATTCATAGGAGCGCTGCTGAATTCCCAGACGGCTCAGGCCTACCTTCCCGAAGCGAGGGCCACCAATCTCTTGGCCCTGGCTTCGCAGACCAGAGCGTCTCAGCAGATCACAGCTCGGCAGATGTTGAGACTTCTGGGTCATATGGCCTCCACAGTTCATGTGACTCCCATGGCTCGTCTTCACATGAGATCTGCTCAATGGACCCTAGCTTCCCAGTGGTTCCAAGCCACTGGGAATCTAGAGGATGTCATCCGCCTCTCCACCAGTTGCCGCACTTCACTGCTCTGGTGGACCATACGGACCAATTTGACCCTGGGACGTCCATTCCAAATTCCGCAGGCCCACGAAGTGCTGACGACGGATGCATCTCGCCTGGAGTGGGGAGCCCATGTCGATGGGCTTCACACCCAGGGTCTGTGGTCCCTCCAGGAAAAGGATCTGCAGATCAACCTCCTGGAGCTCCGAGCGATCTGGAACGCACTGAAGGCTTTCAGAGATCGGCTGTCCTGCCAAATTATCCAAATTCGGACAGACAATCAGGTTGCAATGTATTACGTCAACAAGCAGGGGGGCACCGGATCTCGCCCCCTGTGTCAGGAAGCCGTCGGTATGTGGCGTTGGGCGTGTCGGTTCGGCATGCTTCTCCAAGCCACGTACCTGGCAGGCGTAAACAACAGTCTGGCCGACAGACTGAGCAGAGTCATGCAACCGCACGAGTGGTCGCTCCATTCCAGAGTGGTACGCAAGATCTTCCGAGAGTGGGGCACCCCCTCGGTGGATCTTTTCGCCTCTCAGACCAACCACAAGCTGCCTCTGTTCTGTTCCAGACTTCAGACACACGGCAGGCTAGCGTCAGATGCCTTTCTCCTTCATTGGGGGACCGGCCTCCTGTATGCTTATCCTCCCATACCTTTGGTGGGGAAGACCTTACTGAAGCTCAAGCACGACCGCGGCACCATGATTCTGATAGCGCCCTTTTGGCCCCGTCAGATCTGGTTCCCTCTTCTTCTGGAGTTGTCCTCCGAAGAACCGTGGAGATTGGAGTGTTTTCCGACTCTCATTTCGCAGAACGACGGAGCGTTGCTGCACCCCAACCTTCAATCCCTGGCTCTCACGGCCTGGATGTTGAGGGCGTAGACTTCGCTGCGTTGGGTCTGTCTGAGGGTGTCTCCCGGGTCTTGCTTGCCTCTAGGAAGGATTCCACTAAAAAGAGTTACTTTTTCAAGTGGAGGAGGTTTGTCGTTTGGTGTGAGAGCAAGGCCCTAGAACCTCGTTCTTGCCCTGCACAGAACCTGCTTGAATACCTTCTGCACTTATCAGAGTCTGGCCTCAAGACCAACTCAGTAAGGAATCACCTTAGTGCGATTAGTGCTTACCATTATCGAGTGGAAGGTAAAGCCATCTCTGGAGAGCCTTTAGTCGTTCGATTCATGAGAGGCTTGCTTTTGTCAAAGCCCCCTATCAAGCCTCCTACTGTGTCATGGGATCTCAATGTCGTCCTCACCCAGCTGATGAAACCTCCTTTTGAGCCACTGCATACCTGCCATCTGAAGTACTTGACCTGGAAGGTCATTTTCTTGGTGGCAGTTACTTCAGCTCGTAGGGTCAGTGAGCTTCAAGCCCTAGTAGCTCATGCTCCATATACAAAATTTCATCACAACAGAGTAGTGCTCCGCACTCACCCAAAGTTCCTGCCGAAGGTGGTGTCGGAGTTCCATCTTAACCAGTCAATTGTCTTGCCAACATTCTTCCCCAGGCCGCATACCCGCCCTGCTGAACGTCAGTTGCACACATTGGACTGCAAGAGAGCATTGGCCTTCTACTTGGAGCGGACACAGCCCAACAGACAGTCCGCCCAATTGTTTATTTCTTTCGACCCTAACAGGCTAGGGGTCGCTGTCGGGAAACGCACCATCTCCAATTGGCTAGCAGATTGCATTTCCTTCACTTACGCCCAGGCTGGGCTGGCTCTTGAGGGTCATGTCACGGCTCATAGTGTCAGAGCCATGGCAGCGTCGGTGGCCCACTTGAAGTCAGCCACTATTGAAGAGATCTGCAAGGCTGCGACGTGGTCATCTGTCCACACATTCACATCTCATTACTGCCTCCAGCAGGATACCCGACGCGACAGTCGGTTCGGGCAGTCGGTGTTGCAGAATCTGTTTGGGGTGTAAATCCAACTCCACCCTCCAGGACCCGAATTTATTCTGGTCAGGCTGCACTCTCAGTTAGTTGTTCTTCGTAGGTCAATTTCTGTTGTACCCTCGCCGTTGCGAGGTTCAATTGACCTGGGTTATTGTTTTGAGTGAGCCTGAGAGCTAGGGATACCCCAGTCGTGAGAACAAGCAGCCTGCTTGTCCTCGGAGAAAGGGTATGATACATACCTGTAGCAGTTGTTCTCCGAGGACAGCAGGCTGATTGTTCTCACCTACCCTCCCTCCTCCCCTTTGGAGTTGTGTGTTTCATATTTTATTGCTTGTCATTCAACTGGCGGGAGCGGTCGCGCACGGGCGGGAAGGCGGCCGCGCATGCGCGGTGGGCGTGGCCTGCGTGCCGACCGTCCCGCGAAGCTTCTTCCGGTTGGTGGGGGCTGCCGCGGACGTCAACCCAGTCGTGAGAACAATCAGCCTGCTGTCCTCGGAGAACAACTGCTACAGGTATGTATCATACCCTATCTATTTGCATGCAGTGCCTCCATTGTATGCAAATAGATCTCATGTATATTCATTGGGGAAATCCTGAAAACCCAACCTGGCGAGGGCCGAGGTTGGACCCCCCACCCCCCCCATGATTTCCAGCATTTTCCAGCAGAACAACTGCAGCTAATTTTTTAATATTCACTCTGCAGGGTTCCTTTTCAGGCCTGTCAACACTTTATGTTGTTATTATACACCAGGATTCCTGTATATATAGATATATATATTTTTAAACTTTTTTTAAACATTATTGTTTAATCATTTTTCTAATTTTTATCTTTTATAAATTTTTTTTTTCATTTTTAGTTTTCATTATATATTCACTATAGTTTTTTAATACTTCTCTCAATACCCCATTTTCAATTTTTATTTTTTCACTTTTATTTTTCTTTATTTATATCTTTTTATTAATTTTTTATTTTTTTTCTATTTTTTCATTTCCCTATTGGCAGTCCCCACTTTTTTACCATTATTTCTATTATAAGAGATTCATAATTCGCTTTTCATGAATTTGCATTGGTAACTCTCCTGTGTTTTGATCACTATTGACTCCATATTCAATTCACGTCTTTACCCATATTTTTAATAATCCATTTCACTCCACATAATTAGATAAAAGATATATTCCTCAGAGAAGATAAACAGATATACATGATATGCATAGGTTTAGAAAGGAATATAAAAACATATATAAGTATGTTCAAGCGTATAGTTTTTCATAAAAAGATTACTGTCAATTTTTTAATACATTGTGCAGACATATTTTATTAAATACTAGTAAAAAAAGGCCCGTTTCTGTTTGAAAGGAAACGGGCGCTAGCAATGGTTTTTTTGTTTTTGGTAACTATAGAGTTGTTAGAAAAGTGTTTTAAGTTCTGGGACCATAGCGGCGAGCAGTGAGTCTGAGTGTATGTGTGAGTGTGTGTGACAGTGAGACACAGAAAGTGAAAGTCTGGTTGCATGTGAGAGAAGCGGGTATGTGTGTGTGAGAGTGTGTCTGACAGAGAGTGTGTGTGTCACAGTGTCACACAAAGAGTGAAAGACTGTGTGTGTGTGTGTGTGTGTATGACCCCTTCTGTCCGAGGTGCAGGGTCCCCCCCCCCCCCTGTGTTTGGATTTCCAGTTCTTTTTCCTAATCCAGCGATTGTGCTCTTTTTCCCATGCCCTCCATCCATCCATGTGCAACATTTGTCCTCTCCCCTTCCCTCCCGTTCTGTTCTCTCCCCCCTCTCCATGTGTTTTTGTCTGTCTCCCCTTGAAGTTCCAGGCCCCTTTCTCCCCACCCCCCTCAAGTTCCTGCCCCCTCCCTCCCTGCGTGTGAGAGAGAGCGTGTGTGTGACAGTGAGAAACAGAGATTTGTAGACTGGTTCTGTGTGAGAGAGTGTGTGTGTGTGTCTCCATATCCTTCCGTTAAGCTGTTGCAGGACCACAGGGGTGGGCATTGAAATAGAGTGTATGCCTGTGTGGGTGTGACAGTGAGACAGAGTGTGTGTGTGTGTTCGAAAGAGTGTGTGTCACAGTGACACACAGAGAGTGAAAGACTGTGTGTGTGTGCATGTCCCCCTCCTTCTGTGTGAAGTGCAGTTCCCCCCTTTCTGTTAGAAGTTTGCCCCCCCTCCTGTGAGTGGCAATGTAAGGGTGCCCCCCCCCCCCCCCCCCGTGTTTCGTTTTTGAATTCCTTTTCCTTCTTTTTTCCAGCGATTGTGCTCTTTCCCATGCCCGCCCTCCATCCATCTGCAACATTTGTCCTCTCCCCTTCCCTCCCGTTCTGTTCTCTCACCCCCTCTCCATGAGTTTGTCTGTCTCCCCTTCAAGTTTCTGCCCCCTTAATTGTACCTGCTCACTTAGATGTTGCCCTGCTGTCCGTCCAGCTTGCCCTGTTGTTAGTGCTGCAGTATCGGGAGGGCGGTTCAGGACGGCGTGAACCTCGTCCAGAGAAGGCTGCAGTTCGTTGTATCTTCTTGCACAGCCTGCTGAAGTCTTTTTGCTTTGTTTGACGTCCCCTGTTGAGGCGGCTGGAGGCAGTGTGTTTACCTTGTTTTTTTTGTTAGTGCGGGTCCGGAGGGCGGCTGGAGGCTGTTTCTTGACCTTTTTTTTTGTTGTTGTTGCGGGTCCGGAGGGCGGTTTGGGGCGGCAGTATGGTGTGCAGCAGGTTAAGGAGGATAGCAGTGTCGGGGCAGCGGTATTCTCATCTGGGCGGCAGTCTCGTGCGGTGTGAGCATTCTGATGGCGGTTGTTAGAGCACAGCAGGTTCGGGAGTGCTTCTCGAGCCTTTTTGTTTTTTTCTCCTTTTTTTTTTTTTTTTTGTTTTTGTTTTTGCACGTGCCAGCAGCCAGTTTCTGCGATCAGCTGGGTTTGATGACGTCATTGGGTTCGATGCTACCTAGCAGACAACCTCCGTGCTGAGGGAGCCACGGTCCCAAGCACAGAACGTTGGAGGTGAGTTTTATTATATAGGATATTGTATACATTGTATTTTATTTATAAGCTTTGTATGGTTAATTTCTATATTTTACTTATCATTTATCTGTAACTTATTGTATACATTTTTTTATGAAATATTACTATTTTATGTTCATACACATATCTTTGTATGACTTGAATTTAGCAACTGATGTAAACTGATGTTTATTTGTGCTTTAACTGTCTGTCTATACATGTTTTTGATTATCGTAATATTTTATTAGTTTTTATCTTGTAATATTTTCCATTACCATTTGCTTTTAGTACTCTGGTATTTGAATTTTTATTTATATAAAGTTTGCTTTTCTTTAATATTTAATTTTATTTTCATTCAATGTTTATTTGTATATATGTGTTTTGTAGACTCCTGATGCAGGCCTAACGGCCGAAACACAACGGTTGTGTCGAGTCCTTTTTTTCATCAATAAACAAGTACTTTTTTTTTTTTATTTGCATAAAGTCTTTATTAAACAATTGAACAATACAGTAATGTATCCATTACAGAGAGAGTATAGCATTGGGTCTTAACGATACATTTGCATATGATAACTCCCCTCTCTCCATCACTCCTCGTCAATAGTTTCTATTTTTTAAACCACATGTAACTTCAAAAAATTTTTGTTTTTTAACAATTTTATAGTGCAAAGAATCCCCCCTCCCCCCCTCCCCCACTGCAACCTCTGATTGTCGTACCCTTCAAACCTCTTCCTAATCACTTTTACTTATTACTAGCATAATACAGTTATGTGAAATTTTTCCTTATTGAGTGCCATTTGCCCATTTGGTGCTTGCGTTCAGCCAGAAGTCTCTCCATCTCGCACACATAGCTCAACTTATTGTGCCATTTAACAATCGATGGAACCCCTACATTTTTCCACTGTGAGGCAATAACCACTCGTGCCACCCCCACAGCATGCCGCACCAGGTCCCGCTGGCATTTCTTTAAACCAGGTGGTTTTGCTGAGAAGAGAAAAAACTCAGGTGACCAAGGAATTAAACTTCCAGTCCATTTCTGTATTTTACTTCTAACTGATTTCCAAAATGCTTGGGCCTTTACACAACGCCACCATATATGCCCCATGGTCCCTTTGTTACCGCACCCTCTCCAGCATAGTCCCGAGGAGTTAGGATATATTCGCTTAAGGCGATCTGGCGTGAGGTACCATCTAAAAAGTACTTTCACAGCATTTTCCTTAAGCGGTACATGTGTAGAAACACCCAGCACTGTCCGTTCTATTCTCTCCCACTCGGTCTCCCCCAGGGCCACTCCCAGCTCTCTTGACCAACTTTTCCTGTGTAGGGTATATTTGGGAGATTGTGCTCGTAATTCACGATATAAACGACTAATCAAGCCCCTTGAAGAGGCGTAATTTTCACAAACCTCCTCCAGGCCTAATTTTTTCCGTTGCAGTACTGCTTTTACAGCTTCGGTTTTAAGAAAGTGGGCCAATTGATGATATGCAAATTCATCATCCTCCCCCACGTAACCCACACTCTTCAAGGCCCCGAAGGGAAGCAAAGTTTCCCCCTCAAACAACTGGCCCCAGGTTCTCAAGCCTTTTTTATACCATCTGGTAAATACCCCAGTGTCTTTCCCGGGCAGGAACAGTGGGTTAAACGCTATTGGTGTCGTGCGTGTAAGTGTACACCTCCCCCCTGGAAACAAACTATCCCAATAATGGAGAGCGACACCTATGGATGGACACGCTCCCTCACCCAAGGCTCTAAATGATTTGGGAAGCCACATGACTGCCCCCAACGGGGATGACCCATGAGAGTGTTGTTCAATATGCACTCATTGTCTATCCGGATAGTCTTGGTACCACTCTACTGCCGCCTTCGCTTGCACTGCCCTATAATACCATATGAGGTTTGGGACACCCAAGCCGCCTTGTCTACCATCTTGATAGAGGAGCTTGCGCGCTAATCGCGGTCTCTTTCCTGCCCAGACGAAACGCACTATAGAATCTTGAAGTGATGACAGGAGTCGCCTGGGCAGCATTACAGGCAGCGCTTGAAATAAGTATAGCAGTCGAGGGAGCACATTCATCTTGACAATTGCTACCCTTCCAAACCAGGAAACCTCTAGATCCCCCCCTAACTCTCCAGGTCTTTCTTAATGCCACTACTTAGTCCTTTGTAATTGGCCACATATAGATCAGATAGTTTTGGTGTTATGTTCACCCCCAGGTATTTAATTTGTTTTTTAGCCCATCTAAACGAAAAGGACGCCTCCAAGGATTCCACTGTATCCTCTGGGAGTGTTATATTCAGGGCCTCCGATTTTGTCATGTTGAAACCAGATAGTGTGGAGTATTCATCAATAAGGCGTATAAGATTTGGGAAAGTAGATAAAGGTCGAGTAACATATAACAGGATATCTATCATCTGCAAAGAGGGCCATTTTATGTATTCTATCTGCCACTCGTGCTCCTGAAATTTCTGGTTCTAAACGGATTTTAGAGGCAAATGGTTCCATAACCATGGCAAATAATAATGGGGATAGCGGGCACCCCTGTCTAGTTCCCCTGTGCAAGGTAAATAGCTCAGAGTTACTCCCGTTCACTCGGACACATGCTTTGGGGACTGCATAGAATGCCTGAATCCATCTCCTAAATTGAGCTCCAAATCCCATAGCCTCCAGCACCTTGTACATAAATGGCCAGTGGACCCTATCAAAGGCCTTTTCTGCATCTAAACTCAGAAGACATAGAGGCCTCTGATGCCTCCCTGCTAGAAACACAAGATCCAGAGTGCGTCTAATGTTGTCTATTGCTTTTTGGTGCGGCACAAAACCTACTTGGTCTGGATGTATTAGAGTCGGCATCAAAGGTGCTAGTCTACTTGCCAACACCTTCGCTAGTATTTTAACATCGGCATTCAGTACCGATATAGGCCTATATGAGCCACACTCTGTCGGGTTCTTATTTGGCTTAAGCAGCACCGCTATCCAGGCCTCCATCATGGTCAAGGGTAATGCCTCCCCTTCTCCCACCTTGTTAAACAAGTCTGCCAGGATGGGGGCTAACTCTGGTGCAAATTTCTTATAGAACTCATTTGGTAGTCCATCCAAACCTGGCGACTTACCGGAGGGCAAACTACAGATGGCCTCTTGGACCTCGATTGGAGTGACTGGTTGCTCCAATTTTTCCTGTGGGGAGGAGCCAGAGTACTTAGCTCACTATTAGCCAAATAATTGTCGATTGACTCTATGGGTGGGGCAATCTCTTGAGCATACAAACTTTGGTAATAGTCCCCAAAACCTTTACGTATCTGATCTGAAGTGTATAATATCGAACCCTTTCCGTCTCGAATCTGTTTCACCATACGGTCTACTTGTTGTTGCCGAAGCTTAATTGCTAGAAGGCGACCTGCCTTGTTGGCAAACTCGTATGTTCCTGCCCTGAATCTTTCCCGACCCAGACTTAACTGTTCCGAGTAAATAGAGTCCAATATCAACCTCTCTCCACATAATTGACTCCACACCTGAGGTGACCTAGTTACCTTATGTTGGCCCTCCAGTACATGTATTCTTTCCAGACACTTCGCTATTTGCATCTTGCGTGCCCTGGATCGCTTACTAGCAAGCTGTAGAAAATAGCCTCTAGAGACAGCCTTCATGGCGTCCCACACTACTGCCATTGTGGGCCCTGAATTTTGATTGAACTCCAAATACTCTTTCAACATTTTCCTGTATCCCTCCTCCACCTCCTTCTCCTGTAAAAGGCCTGTGTTTAGTGTCCATCTCTTATCTTTGGTTTCTTTTCTAATATTTGGAAGGGTGACCCACACTGGGGCATGATCTGAGATTGTCACATTACCTATTCCAGCTTGCGGTCCCCGCTCCACCAATGTGGCATCTATAAACAAATAGTCAATGCGGGAATAGGAATTATGTACCCGAGAGTGGAATGTGTAGTCTCGATCCATCCAATGTGTCAATCTCCACAAATCTAGAGTTCCCAGAGAACGGGCCAATAACTCCAGTGCTACGGCTTCTCTTTTCCCTTCTGTTTTAGTGGCTTCTGTTCTGTCTATGCTCGGGTTCATGACTGCATTAAAGTCTCCCCCCAATATTATAGATCCCTGTGCGAATGATGTTAAGGCATGCTTCACTTTAGCGTAAAACTGTTCCTGCCCGCTATTTGGGGCATATACTGATGCAATCGTTAAGTCAACCTGATCTATTTGAATATGAAGGAATATAAAATGCCCTCCTGGTTCCTTTTTAACCTGCAGTACCTTGGCCCCTACCTTGCTATGTATCAGCACTGCAACTCCACTTTTCTTAGATGCCTCAGATGAAGCACAGTACACCCCCGGGTATCCCGAGCAGGAGAGAAATCGTTCAAACTTTCGGCGTAAGTGTGTCTCTTGTAAAAGAACAATATGTGGTTTCAACTGCTGTAGTTCCTTATAGAGCTTCTGCCTCTTTGGGGGCATGTTTAATCCCTTAACATTATATGATAATATTTTCAATTCTGCACTCATTACTGGACTGATTTTAAGCACACAATTTCATTTTGCAGGGACAACTTTTCAACAAATTGTATTATATTTCCTAGTCTAACTACCCCATCGCAACCCCTGGTCCTCCCTCCTCTGCCTCTTCCCTGCATCCCTTCCCTTGTCCACATCCCACCCTCCTCCCTCTTTTGTATCTTACCGATGGATATATTCCCCATTTCTCTTCCCCCCCCTAAGTTATCCCCCCTCCCTACCGTTTCACCAAACAGTGCTACTGGCACTGCTTGGGTTTGTCAGAAGAAGCAACCCACAACCCGAGAACACCACCCCTCCCCCATCCCGTGCACTTCACACATCCACTTCTTTTCATATGTTGATCTCAATATAACACTCATTCACATTATATCACTCATTCACAGCCCCTCAACTGCAAATAATATACATTACAGCTATGCCTCTGTCCAGCCGATAAACATCAATATTCATCGTTGATCCTTTACCTCTCAGAATCAAACAGAGTCAGTTATTGCTCTAACCAATTTTGGTCCCTGTCTTCTGGGTGCTCTGTCCAACTCGCTTCCACTTCTGAATTCTGGCTTTCGTTACTGGCGCAATCCCTGCGGGTGGCACCGGTGTGGTAGTCAGACCTGCTTCATGAAGGCTTTTCCATGCTTCTGGAACCTTACGAAACCTGAGCTGTTTGCCATTTAATGCAAAACTTACTGCAAAAGGAAAGTTCCAATGATAGGCGATCTTTTCTTTGAGCAGAACCTCCAGTACTGGCTTCATGGCCCTTCTCTGCGCCAGTGTGTATGCAGATAAATCTTGAAAGACAGAGACTCGTGCATCATTATATTCCAATGTGGGAAATTGACGGGCCTTCTGCCATATCCGTTCTTTGAATGCGTATGATGTAAAGCGCACTACTATGTCTCTGGGTCGATTAGCCATTGTTTTACCCAATGCTCGATGTGCACGATCTATCTCCACAGCGTCTGAAGCAGTGCCTTCGCCCAGGATCGTAGCACACAACGCTCGCACAATAGTAGGGACATCCTCTCCTCCTCCGGATTCTGGTACACCCCGAATTCTCAAGTTATGCCTTCGACCCCTATTTTTGAGGTCATCCATTTTGTATTGTAAATCCTCTGCTATATCGGACAGTTTAGATAGTTGCGTTTCTATTGCGTCATTAGTCTCTGCCTGTTCGTCGACCTTCTCCTCCAGCGCCTCCACTCGGCCCCCCCAGCTCACGCAAGTCAAGGCTGATGGCGTCCACGTGTTCCAAGATCTCTACTCGGGAAGCCTTGATTTCCTCCCGGATTGCCTCCAAGCACTTTGCAAGGTCTTTAGGAGCATTTTTCTTTTTGGGGACCGAGGCGCGCTGATCCACATGGGAGGATGCCGTGTCCGAATCAGACGAACATCTTTGCTCCAGAGACGCATGGCGCGACAGGCCTTTCGCCCATCTGCCTTGAAGAATGGCGCTCTCCCTCTCGATGTTGTGACCCTGTCGCTTTACTCATTTCGATCAGTAACGTGTGCTGACTTAGCTGCTACAAAAAAATCTCTAATAGGGCTGCGGATGGCTTTAGATAGTGTCTTGCTAGTGCATGGAAATGCAGGAGCTGAGTTCCTAGGCAGCCATCTCGTCTCGTGACGTCACTTCCTCCAATAAACAAGTACTTTTAAGATCCATCTCTCCAGGTTTTGTTTTGCTGTGGTCAAACATGGCCAAGTGAGAAGCTGCCATACAGTGATGACATCATTTATTTTACTTTCTATCTCTTGGGGATCCCCAGGAGGCCACATTTTCAGGATATTCAGAATGAGCATGAGACAAGTTAACATGCAAATTTATCCCATACATATTCATTGTGGATATCCTGAAAAATCTGCCTAGATGTGGGTCCCCTAGGATAGGTATGGGAATTACTGCTCTTTGTAAAGCAATGTAGTCAAACTCTGATGTCATTATCTCTGAGGCAGTCTGTTCCACTGGATTCATCTTGGGGCATGCAAGTGGTGAACAGCGTTCACTAATTAGACATATTTGACATCTTTGGTCTCTGGTCACTCTGGCAGTTGCAGCATTTTAAAGATCTTTTTCTCTCTTACAGTACTGTTTTTCTTTACTGTCTATTTTTTAGTTCCTTTCTGCTTCTTTTTTATCGTAAACCGCTTTGATTGCATCTGAAAGGTGGTTTATAAGTAGCATCATAAACCATAAATCTATTTTTGTACACTAAATGAATTCACTAACTAGTATGAAAATGAATCTGTTCTCATCAGGATTCAAAGGTGATTGGTTTTGTATTATTTTTGTTGATATGATTGTGTAGTTAAGACACTTGCCACTTGACCAATTTTTAGAGGGATCCTGTCTCACATACTTATTGTAAGTCCTCGGGTTCCTTCACTCTCACCTGTCATTTTAGGTGGGGAGTGGAATAATAAGATGAAATTGTACTGTGAGCTGATTCTGAAAAGTGTGCTTGATAATATCCTAACGAGCTCTGGTTTGGAACAAGTAAGGTGAGAACCGTGGAGATGGAATATAATCTAAACACTGAAGGATGGACCTATAGGACAGGAAGAACTTTCAGAAATGGGTTTAAATCCCTACCGTGTGATTCTCTTTTTGTGACTGTTCATTGTCTCCTGCCTAAACTTAGCCCACCATATTTATTTGTTTAGGATTATCAACTGCCGCCTTTTTGCAACTTTAAAACAAACTATGTATGAATGATACTATTCAATGGATACTATTCTATCTATGCTAGAACTGATTGCACAAGTGTGTTTGAAGTGGCATTGCTTTGAGATTCTATTTGAATTGAAGGTGATTTGTAACACATTAATATTTTTATTATCTATGATCAAAAACATGGTTTGAAGTTTCCAACAGTGCCCAAGGTTCTTGCCTCTGCCCTACCCTTCCCCCCACCCCCAACCCAGGTTCTAATAATTTTGATCTGGCTCCTGAATTTCAAAATATTTTTCAGCCCTGGATATGTTGTTATTCAGAAACATACATAAATAGGGTGCAGACAATTGGATTAAGCTGCATCAACTCTGCTCTTAGAGACTAAAGGTTAGGCTGAACTTAGAATGCTTTGTTTAGTCATTTGTAAATTAAAATTCTGATATTGATGTATTTTGTCTCTTTATCTGCTGCTTCTCCCTGTGCATTTTGTGAGAGCAAGAGCAGGTCTTGGCTTTAGCTGATTTGTTTCTAAAGGTTTTAAGACTTCTCTGACCAGGTTTATCTTCCTCTTAGGCACAACAGGCACGGGCTCTACCAACACGGCAACTGTGATCTCCACAGCACCTCTTGCTTCCTCGGTTATGACATCACCATCTCTAAGCCCTTCCCCTTCTGCTTCAGCCTCCACTTCAGAAGCATCCAGTGCCAGTGATACCAGCACAACGCAGACCACCTCCACCCCACTGACCTCCACACTTGGGACAAGCCAGTTGATGGTGACAGCATCTGGGCTGCAAACAGCGGCTACCAATGTGCTACAGGGAGCAGCAGCCACACAGCTGCCTGCAAATGCAAGTCTCGCTGCCATGGCTGCCGCAGCGGGGCTCAACCCAGGCCTGATGGCACCCTCACAGTTTGCAGCTGGGTAAGAAACTGTATTAACTTGGTCCTAATATTATTGGAACTGGCCTTTTTCTGGCACAGCTTAGGAATCTTAGTCTCTAGAGATATTTTCCCAATACTAGCAGAATGCTACCATTCAATAAAAAACACAAACCAAAGGTGGGAATAATAAGTGTGTGCACCTTTATTCTGTACATCCATGAATACTAAAATCAAAGTAGCATCCTCAATCCAAAAAGAAAGTGTATCTTCACTCACCCCATCATGTTCATATGGCAAATGATATAGCATCAGTAGGCAGTCTAAGGCTGTCTGTCTCTTGTCCCAATCTTGATTCCTGGATGTTAGCAAGATTGCTTTCCTGTTCTCTCTTCCTTGTGCATCTCCGCTTCCTCTTTCTTTCCCTTCATATTCTATTATAATTGTGGTTATATTCTGTGCATTCTGTTGGAGTATATGATGCTACCTAAAATTTGCTTGTGTTCGTTACATTTTGTTATAAACGTGTTTTGCTAGACTAGCTTAAAGCTGATATATTTGGCTAAGCTAGATACCTAGCATCTGTGTTTATACTTTGATATTTGCTTAATTATTTCTGACCTATACTTCTAAGTGAATACAAGAGGGCAAGCAAGCTAGACCATTCTCACATATGGGTGATGTCATCCATGTTGCCCAGTGCAGATCACTTTTATAGTATAGGATTCCCACCGCATATGCGTGAGTACCTTCCCGCTCACCACAAGAGCGTGAGACCATTAGTCTCCATCTGCAGTGAGGAGAGAACACGCTGCTCGTGGCTCCTCACATCGTTTGGTATGTGACTTCTTTTTGAACTCTTTTTGTTCCTTCCCTGCAGGTGTTTTTTTTTTTGTTGTTGTTTTTTTGTTTTTTTTTTGCCCAAATTTTGTGTTTTCCAGTTTCAGGATTCTTTTCGCCTTACCCTTAAAAACAGTTTAGTCATTTTTTCCCCACTTTTAAGTTTCCTTAATTTTTTCTTGTGCTCATGAGGCCTTCTTATTCCTGATCTTTGGTCGGGTTTTTTCTTGGTGTTTTACTTTTTTTTTTTTTTTTCCTATCACCATCGAGTCGTTTCATTTGGCCACGACTTTTCCTTCCATGTCATCGAAGGTACCCATAGGCTTTAAGCGCTGTGCTTGGTGCAATTGGACCATCTCTGGAACTGACATGCATTCCTGTTGTCTCCAGTGTTTGGGACCAGACTACAACTCTACTAACTGTATTCTTTGCCTGCATATGCAAAAAAACCCACAGTTGTCCAGAGAGGTTCAGAGAGAGAGAATTTTTGGAGCCAGGTCCGAATTGTTGGCGTCATCAGTTGCACTGGCATTGGGTGCATCGTTCCCCATGGCTGCTAGACCCATGTCTGACACCGGAAGTGGGCATGTATCAAGCATGTCTCCACTTGCCTCGGCACCATCCGCTGTGTAGGGCACCTGGGACTGGTCAGCATCAGACCCGACACCAAGAAGGCATGAGGATTTGACATTGTCCTTGTTGGCACCGAGGGGTGTTGATACTCGGCTTTGGGTGAAGGCCAAGAAGTGCAAGCATCAATCCCTCTCGATGCATGGTGCTGGGAGCACCAGGGCACCGATGGATCCGGTACCTGAAAAGCGTCTGCACCAGGGGGAGTGCTCCCCCTCTCATTGAGGAAGTGCCAGTGCTGGTATCTCCTTGCTGTCTGTCCCTGTCCTTCCCAAGAAAATTGATACTATGTATCGGACTCAAAGTTACCCTGGATTTGATAAGCCGTAGTTGCCTCATGAGACTTTGCTTTGGCGCCCTCAGGCACAGAAACCTGAACTCTGGACTCCTTTGGGTGGAAGATGTATCAGGCCTCAATGCTCATCTCCTCTATACAGTCATACTAGCTGTACACGAGCCTCTACTTATGGAACTTGGTGCACACTATGACTGATTTGGTGGATTCTCTCCTACAGGAGCAAGCAGAATTTCTTCACCAGCTGGCTAAGCAGCAGAAGGCATGTCATATGTTTCTGGCCTCGGGTGCTTATTATATTTTTGATGTGGCATCCATGATTTCTGCCCAGTGTATAGCAATGCGCAGACTCTCACGGCTGCGTGTCTCTGATTTGGACCCAGCGGTCCAACTGAGGTTGGCGGATGCCACGTGCCAGGGGGGACAGTCTTTTGGAGAAAGAGGTGTAGGCGATTGCAGACCTCATAAAAAAAGACACGGATAACATTGTACACTCTCCCGCCTGATGCCTTCTGTACCCTCCTTATCCATGAGATTTTCATTCAAGTTGGAGAGAGGTCCCTACAGGTACACTTCTCACCGTCCTCAGCAGATACAAACCCAGTGCACTTATTCTCATCAATAGTGTGCACCTAAGGCCCAGCTGGCTCCTCAGTCAAAACAGGAGACGAGTTTTTGAGTGGCTCCAGCAGAGCGTAGAGACGTAACGGTGACTGTTCCAAACAACATACCAGTGGGAGGGAGGCTGAGCTTTTTCAAAGAAAGGTGGCCCCTTTTGACCTCCAACCGGTGGGTTCTTCAAATAGTCTGTCTTGGTTATGCCCTGCATTGGTGTCAAAGACCACCAAATTGCCCTCCGAGAGCGTCTTACTTCAGCTCTCAGCACAAGCAGGTAACTTGCAGAGGAACTCTCCGTTCTTCTGAAGGCTCATGCGGTTAAGCCAGTTCCACCAGGGGAAGAAGGGAAGGAATTTTATTTCAGGTCTTTCTTTGTCCCAGAGAAGACAGTGGGATGTGTCCCATTCTACGGTCCTGAACAAATTCCTAGTCAAAGAAAAGTTCAGGATGCTTTCCCTGGGCACCCTTTTCTCAGTGATTCAGGCTCAAGATTGGCTTGACTTAAAGGAGTCTACATTCACATCCTGATACTTCCAAGCCACAAGTAGTATTTCAGATTTTGGGTGGGAACACATCACTTTCAGTACCACATGTGGCCATTTGGCCTTGTCAGCTCCCAGGATTTTCACCAAACGTCTAACGATAGTCACAGCATTGCTACATAGATTGGCTGATGAAGAGCATGTCGAAGGATGGGTGCTCATGAGTCCATGCGGAGAGCTATTCGGTCCTAGACTACTAGGGTTGGTTTTTAACTACCCCAAGTCCCATATTCTACCGGTTCAGCAATTTGAGTTCATTGTAGCCCTGCTAGACATGCAGCAAGGACATGCTTTTCTCCCTGTTCCAGAGTGAGCACTCTAGTCACCCTCACCACTCGAATCCGAGCCAGCCAGCAGGTCACAGCTCGGCAGATGTTGAGATTACTAGGCTACATGGCCTTATTGTGCATGTCACTCAGTTGACACGTCTTCACGTGAGAACCACCCAGTGGACCCTAGCTTCCCAGTGGTATCAGGCCACAGGAAACTTAGCGGATGCATCCGGTTAACACCGGAGTTGGTTCAGTCCCTCCTCTGCTGGACAATTTGATCCAATTTGACCGTGGGATTTCCATTCCAAATTCTTCAGCCCCAGCAGGTGCTGACAACAGATGCATCCCACCTGGGATGAGAGCTCATTTGATCAGCTCAGGAGACAGATCTTTGTCAATTTCTGGAGCTACTGGCAATCTGGAGATCGGCTGTTCAACTAAATGATACTCATTAAAATGGACAATCAGGTTGCTATATATTACACCAACAAGCTGGTGGGTCCAGATGTGGCAATGGGCTGTCCAGAACAGGATAGCTTTAAGAGCCACATGCCAGCTTGGCCAACAGGCTGAGCAGTGTCATTCAATCACACAAGTAGTCAGTTAGCATGGGTGTTGCCTGTGAGATTTTCAGAGTGTGAGGCACCCCCTTGGTGAATCTCTTTGCCGTTCCATTTTTGTAAATTTGGATTTTGCTTACATCTTTTTCAGTAGTAGCTGAAGGTGAGTTGCATTCAGGTACACAGGGTATTTCCCTGTCCCTGGAGGGCTCACAATCTGTTTTTGTACCTGAGGCAGTGGATGGTTAAGTGACTTGCCCAAGATCACAAGGAGCAGCAGTGGTGTTTGAACCAGCTACCTCTGGATGTCAACACTGGTGCTCTAATCACTAGGCTACTCCTCCACTCACAAAGTACCTCAGTACTGTTCCAGGCTCAAGGCACATGAGAGACTAGCATCGGATGCCTTCCTCCTCCATTGGGAGAACTGCCTTCTATATGAGTATCCTCCCATTCCTCTCGTGGGGAAGGCTTTGCTGAAATTCAGTTAAGTCTGAGGAACCATGATCCTAGTTGCCCCATACTGGCCCAGACAGATCTGGTTCCCTCTTCTTCTGGAGTTATCCTCCTAAGAACCTTGGTGATTGAAGTGTTTTCCAACTTTTATAATGCAGAATGAGGGATCTCTTCTACATCCCAACCTCCAGTCCTTGGCCCTCACAGTGTGGATGTTGAGAGCTTAGAAGTTTGCTTCCTTGTATCTTCCTGATGGTGTCTCCAGGATTGTGCTGGCTTCCAGGAGAGATTCCACCAAGAGGTGTTATTCTTCCAAATGGAGCAGGTTTGCCATCTGGTGTGCGGGCAAGGTCCTAGATACAGTTTCTTGCCCAACACAGACCCTGCTTAAATACCTTCTGCAGCTCTCTAAGTCTGGTCTTAAGACCAACTTTGTAAGGGTTTGCCTTAGAGCAATTAGTGCTTACCATCACTGTGTGGAACATAAGCCCATTTCTGGACAGCCTTTAGTTCGCTTTATGAGAGGTTTGCTGTTGACAAAGTAGCCGTCAAACGTCCGCCTGTGTCATGGGACATCAACATCGTCCTTACCCAGCTGATGAAGCTTCCTTTTGAGCCACTCGATTCCTGCCCACTGAAGTACTTGACCTGTAAGGTCTTGTTTTTGGTGGCTATTACTTCAGCTCGCAGGATCAGTGAGCTTCAGACCTTAGTAGCAGCTCCACCTTACACAAAATTTCATCATAGCAGAGTAATTTTCCTCACACCAATTTCCTGCCTAAGGTTGTGTCTTGAGTTCCATCTGAATCAGTCTATCATTCTTCCAACATTTTTTCCCAAACCTCACACCCATCCTGGTGAAAGCATACTGTGCACCTTGGACTGCAGACGAGCATTAGCCTTTTACCTGGAATGGAATAAGCCCTACACATAGTCCACCCAACTTTTTGTTTCTTTTGGACTTGGATTGGCCACTTTTGAAAGCCAGATACTGGACTAGATGGACTATTACTCTGATTCAGTAAGGCTATTCTTATGATCTCAACAAGATGGGGGTCACTATTGAGAAATGCACATAGTCCACCCAGTTTTTGTTTCTTTTGGACCTGGATTGGCCACTGTTGGAAGCTGGATATTGGATTAGATGGACTATTAGTCTGATTCAGTATGGCTATTATTATGATCTCAACAGGATGGGGGTCACTATCGGGAAATGCACAATCTCACTATTGCCTTGTGCGAGATACCCAATGCGATAGTTTGGATAAACAGTTCTGCAGAATTGGTTTGGGTTCTACAATCCAACTCCACCCTTCTAGGCCCATTTTGTTCTGTTCCAGGCTGTGGTCTCACACAGTATGTATATAGTTTCAGGTTAATTAGTATTTTGAACTCGCCATTGTGAGTTCCGGTTGTTCTACTGTTGTTTTTGGTGAGCCTGTTAGCTGGAGATTCTCACATACCCTCCCACCTCTGCTTGCAGTTGTCTTCTATAGCTATTTTACTGTACTGATGGTCCTGCGTTCTTGCGGCGGGCAGGAAGATGCTTGCTTTTAAAGATATACTATAAAAGTGTTCCACGCTGGGTGACGTGGATGACATCACCCATATATGAGAATTGATGGCCTGCTGCCCTCTGAGAATACCCACTACAGGTAAGTATCTTTGCTTTATAGTTGTATCCTTCTGGTAAAGAGTTTGTACCAGTTGGGGCTCATCTGCCCCCAGCTTTAATGCTTTTATTTATTTTTTAGTTCATGGTTGCAGGTTTTTCATACTGTTTTCTGGGGCTTTGTAGCAGCAGTTGGAAAACCTTTGCAAAGGATTTTGAGGGTTTCAAGTGTGCTAATCCATCTATCTTTTGGGAGGGAAGTTGTTCAGTATGATGAGTCATGTGAAGACTGAGTGGCTCAGGAGAATGGTCACAGAATTAAAGAGCTTATCTCTAAGCTACCAGTTCAAATTCAAGCTTTGTTCGCCTATGGGAAATGAGATGGTAATCGTTAGAGAATGACACTGGGACAAAGTTTGTCCCCGCCTCGTCCCTATGGGTTCTGTCTCTGTCTCTACCCCATCCCCGCAGATTCTTTTTCAGTCCCCTCCCCGCAGGCCTCTTCCCTGCCCCATCCCTCGTAGGTTCTGTTCTTATCTGCAGAAGCCTTGAACAGTTATTTTATATTTAAATATTTTTATTAAAGTATAACAAGGAACAATATGCTGTTCAACTGTTGCTTATAAATCACAAATAGAAAGCAATAATAACGAGCAACAATAATAACCCCACCACCACCACTCTCTACCCTTCCAACACCCAACAATAGCTGACTTCTACTACCCCAAGGAATCCTAATCCACGGGTACAAAATACAATCCATTCTGTATGTCCTAACAGGGGTAGAAATATGCTCTATGAAGCACTGTTATGATTTTTTTAATCTGTGGATGAATAAGTCATCAACTGTCAGTCTAGCTCTCTTGTCTTCCACAGTCTTTCCTGCAATAGAAGATGTGCAGGTAGCAGGAATGTACAAGATCCCCCATGCAAATTTTGCTGGTTGTGGCCAGCATGTTTGCTTGTTTTTTACAAAAAAATCAAAATATCGCCTGCATCACTGAAACGTAAACAACAGTCCAGTTCATTAACAGGCATCAGAGTATGACATGTCCCATCCCTGCAGGATCTGTCCCCGCCCCATCTCCATAGGCTCTGTCACCGTCCCCATCCCCCGGTTACCACGAGTCCCCGTGTCATTCTCTAGTAATCGCCACTGAGTTCTGGGGCCATAGCAGAGAGATTGTCCTATTAAATATATTTATTTCATATATGTTTACATATGATTTTAATATTTGTTTTAGTAACTGTTACAGTAATGCAACTTTTTTTTATTGTGAACTGCCTTGATATCTGTGATTGAAAGGTGATATATCAAATTAATTTAAATAAAAAAAATAAACCTACTTAACGACAGAAAAAGAAGTCACAGTGAGTTTCTATGCAACTCAACCACTGTACACTGAAGTATTTGTCATTGGAAGATCTATAGTCACTAAAAAAGACTACATTAAAACGTGTTAAATATAATGTATAAAGGAATTGCATACCTTTCAACATACTAATGTGTTCGTTTTGAGTAACACATACTTTGGTATATAGTGGTTGAGATGCATAGAGATCCACTCTCTGTTTTAGATATACTAAATACCACTAGTGGAGTTGGACCTGAAAGATGAGTTTTCATCATGAGATAGGCCAGAAGGGAATGAACAGCCTCCTTCAGCCTTTGAAATCTCGTTAAACGAATCAATACAAGTGCCAGGATTTGCAGAAATCATGTTGTGGCCTAGAAACGTCGGTAATCTGTACCGTGATTGGAGGCACTAAAGCATCCGGTAATTATTTATTCTTGGAGATCATGATGCAAAATGTTTTTAGTACTGACTTGAAAAAAGCATTTGCATTATTTCCATTCAGCCCATATTGTGTAGTGAAACCATTAATGCATATAGAATGCCACATGTACTTTTTATTCTCCGAGGACAAGCAGGCTGCTTGTTCTCACTGATGGGTGACGTCCACGGCAGCCCCTCCAATCGGAAGCTTCACTAGCAAAGGCCTTTACTAGTCCTCGCGGCCGTCTTCCCGCCCGAACCGGCTCATGTTCGTCAGTCTTCTTTTGTCCGCGCTCGGTACGGTCGTGTTTGCGCCGTTCGCGCCCCTTAAGTTGACCCTCGCGCGTCTTTTGACTTTTCGCTTCTTAAAAAAAAAAAAAAAAGGGATTTCGGAGAAATGCCTTTCGGTCTTTTTCCCCTTCCCGTATTTCCAGTTTTTGCCCCGTTAAGTTTTCTTTCGTTTTAGGGGTAGGCCCTTTTGAGGCCTCGGGTCGAGTTTTTTCTCCCCCTCTTTTTGGTGCCTTACCGCAATTACGAGTTTTGATTTCGCCGGCGTGATTTTTCCGCCCATGTCATCGAAGTCTCCCAGCGGCTTCAAGAAGTGCACCCAGTGCGCCCGGGTAATCTTGCTCACTGATAGGCACGCGTCGTGTCTTCAGTGTCTGGGGGCTGGGCACCGCCCGCAGGCCTGTAGTCTTTGCGCCCTTTTACAGAAAAGGACTCAGGTAGCGAGATTGGCCCAGTGGAACGTATTGTTCTGGGGCTCTTCGTCGGCATCGACACCGGGAGTATCGAGTGCATCGACGTCGACAGCGTCAAGACCTCCGCCCTCGGCCACGACTGTATCGATTGCATCGAGGCATCGACCCTCTGCATCGTCGGGGCCGAGACATCGGAAGGCTGCGTCGGTGGTACCAGGACCTCCACTAGTGCTGATGTCGTCGGACGGTGGTGCTTCGACTGGAGTGCAGGTGAGGGCTGTCCATTCCCCTGCTGGTGACGGTGAGCCTTCTGGTGGGTCTCCCCCTACCCTGAGGGCTCCTGCGGTACAGCCCCCCCCGAGACCGACCTTCTTCAGCCTCGGCCCCGAGGAAGTGACGGCTGGATTCTACGTCCTCCTTTTCGGTACCGGGAAGCTCCGGTGACATGCTTCGTTTGAAAAAGTCAAAGAAGCATCGACACCGGTCTCCTTCCCGCGTCGGTACCAAGAGCTCTGGGTAGCCGAGGGAGTCAGCACCCAGTAGGCATTGGCACCGGGAGGACCGCTCACCCTCTGTTCAGGAGGTGTCGATGCGCTCCACCTTGGACAGCCTGGAACAGACTCTGACTTCGACACCTGCATCGGCTTCCATGTCTTTCTCCACAGCCGCCCTGCACGAGAGTCTCCGGGCCGTCCTCCCAGAGATCCTGGGAGAGCTGTTGCGCCCTTCCGCTCCGGTACCGGGGGTGCTTGCGCCACCGGTACCGTCGAGTGAGGCGCCGGCTGGCCCCTTGCCCGGGGTGAGGTCTCCGACATCGGTGCCGCTTGCGGTACCGACTGCGGTCGTCTCCCAGGAAGGCTCCCCGTCGGCGGAGGGAGCTTCGCCGGTGCAGGCGAGGGAGTCTACCTCTCGACGCTCACACCGTAGCCGTGTTTCCACGGAGTCGAGCCTGGCACGGCTTCAGACACAGGTTCATGAACTTGTGTCTGATACCGATGGTGAGGCCTCGTGGGAGGAGGAGGAGGACATCAGATATTTCTCTGACGAGGAGTCTGATGGCCTTCCTTCTGATCCCACTCCCTCCCCTGAAAGGCAGCTTTCTCCTCCCGAGAGTCTGTCTTTTGCGGCCTTTGTCCGGGAGATGTCTACGGCCATCCCCTTCCCAGTGGTTGTGGAGGACGAGCCCAGGGCTGAAATGTTTGAGCTCCTGGACTATCCTTCTCCACCTAAGGAAGCGTCCACAGTACCCATGCATCATGTCCTCAAAAAGACATTGCTGGCGAACTGGACCAAGCCTCTAACTAATCCCCACATTCCCAAGAAGATCGAGTCCCAGTACCGGATCCATGGGGACCCAGAGCTGATGCGCACTCAGTTGCCTCACAACTCTGGAGTTGTGGATTTGGCCCTAAAGAAGGCTAAGAGTTCTAGGGAGCATGCTTTGGCGCCCCCCGGGCAAGGACTCTAGAACCTTAGACTCCTTTGGGAGGAAGGCCTACCATTCTTCTATGCTCGTGGCCAAAATCCAGTCTTACCAGCTCTACACGAGCATACACATGCGGAATAATGTGCGGCAGTTGGCGGGCTTGGTGGACAAGCTCCCTCCTGAGCAAGCCAAGCCATTTCAGGAGGTGGTCAGGCATCTGAAGGCGTGCAGAAAATTCCTGGCCAGAGGGGTGTATGACACCTTTGATGTTGCGTCCAGGGCCGCTGCTCAAGGTGTGGTGATGCGCAGACTCTCATGGCTGCGCGTGCCTCCGACCTGGAGAATAGGATCCAGCAGCGGATTGCGGACTCGCCTTGCCGTGCGGACAATATTTTTGGAGAGAAGGTCGAACAGGTGGTAGAGCAGCTGCACCAGCGGGATACCGCTTTCGACAAGTTCTCCTGCCGGCAGCCTTCAGCTTCTACCTCCACAGGTAGACGTTTTTATGGGGGAAGGAAGACTGTTCCCTACTCTTCTGGTAAGCGTAGGTACAATCCTCCTTCTCGACAGCCTGCGGCCCAGGCTAAGCCCCAGCGCGCTCGCTCTCGTCAGCAGCGTGCGCCTCAGCAAGGCCCCTCGGCTACCCAGCAAAAGCAAGGGACGAGCTTTTGACTGGCTCCAGCAGAGCATAGCCGACATCAATGTGTCAGTGCCGTGCGATCTGCCGGTCGGGGGGAGGTTGAAAGTTTTTCACCAAAGGTGGCCTCTCATAACCTCCGACCAGTGGGTTCTCCAAATAGTCCGGCAAGGATACACCCTCAATTTGGTTTCCAAACCTCCAAATTGCCCACCGGGAGCTCAGTCCTACAGCTTCCAGCATAAGCAGGTACTTGCAGAGGAACTCTCCGCCCTTCTCAGCGCCAGGTACTTCCTTGTGGAAAAGAAAACAGGGGGGATGCGTCCCATCCTAGACCTAAGGGCCCTGAACAAATATCTGGTCAAAGA